>NC_049253.1:26968417-27275622 GCF_011100685.1 Canis lupus familiaris | reverse complement strand
ACAGTTCCAGCTAAGGTTTCAGTCAACAGCCTGCACTGACTGACAAACATAAGAGTGACCAAATTTTTAGATGACTTTTGATCCCAGCCTTGGAGCCATTCTGGTTGAAGCTGAGTAGAGTAGAGTCAAGATGACACCACCGAGACTTGCCCAAATTGCTTATTTAGGAACAAAATAAGTCATTTTAAGTTGCTAATTTTTGGGGGTTTTATACAGTAATAGATAATTGGAACACAAAACAATAATAATGAATAAGCTGATTTTTTTCATTTGGAAAGTATTTTCAAGATTTAATCAATGCCACTTGGATTCTTTAAAAAGTCTTATTAATTATTAATCTACTATAAAATAGCAGAAAGCAGATTCATGAACTACTATACAATGGAGGTAGAACAGTTGTTTTAAAATTATGTTTTATATTTATATTTATTTTTTATAAAACATATTTAGAAGTATGTTTTACAATTACCTTCACCTCCAACCATCCATCCTCCTCCATCACCTAAGTTAGTTTGGAATTATAAGTCTGGCATTTAATAGTCAACTTACTTAGGGAAGACTGGGACTCAGAAATTTAAGTAAGAATACACAAACCTCTACCTGATTTATCTCAAACATCCTATTATTAATATGTAATGAATATATCAGTCTCAAGAAAAGCTACTTCTTGCCTTCCAAGAATCTTCTCTTTCATCTCATAGTGGACAGATGCAGGTCCATCAGGTACAATTTTTTCAGTGACCTTATCCCTGGAGCAATGATATACTATATTTTTAGTATCTATCTCTATGATCTCTGTATCTTTCTCTCAGTTGGTTTTAAACCCGGGAATGGAAAGGAAGGGTGTTATTTTGTGACTTCCTAAATCTTGGGAGCTAAAAATCATACAAGGCACTAAAATTTTAATTTAAAAGCAATTGAACACTTTATGAAAGGTATGCTGTTAAATTTAGATATTTATTTCTTTGCTGTCTTGATCCTTTAGTATAATTAAACTTTTATTATTTCCTCCTTATATGTATGGCTGACTAAGCCATTAGCAACTTTAATAAAGTGTTCTATTTTTGCAAAAGGATGTTTTCCTAACATGTGCTATATCCATGCCCAATGAGTATTTGGTAGCCACCCAAATTGGAAGCCAATTTTCATAATGGTAATTAATGACAACAGTGCCATCCCTATCACATTCAACCCTATGTCTCAATTAATATTCCCAACATATGGTGGGCTAATGAATCACTTGTATCTATTATAGGATGCATCTGTTCAAACCAATGGTCTTCACTAGGAGGGAGTATCTGATTCACTTTTGGAGCTTTATGAAATGCATGGAAGCATCCTTCCCTTCCGTAGCACAAGATACCTTATGGTCAGGGTAATTTCTAATAGTTCAGAAAACAGACTGACAGATTCTGAATTTATCTTTTTATTTTTTTTTTAATGCTTGATTTCTGAATCTTTCAACCTTGTGTTATTTATTATTTTATTCTAACTTATTCTATTTTCAAATATACATCAGATTGGTCTTTTGTTTGTAAGGGTTTTGATATTACTTAATGGCTAGTAGCATGGAATTTTATGCTATCAGTGAAATGTGGATTAAGGACTCTCCTGCCTCTGTGTGAATTGTAATTAGTCTTAAGCCCCAATTTCCCTTATCTATGAAACAGAAACAGTAGGAGTACCTTTCTCATAGGAATACTGTGAGGATTAAAAGACAAAAAGAGATGATGTATATAAAATGCTTGGCAAAATATGTGAGCAATAGTTAGCATTCAATAATGCTATTGCTATTCATTGAATAGCAATATTCAATGCTTCGATAATGCATTCAATAAAATGCAAATTCACTATTGCATTCAATAATGCATTCAATAAAATGTTAGCTATTATTATTATTATCTTGTGTTAATTTCAAGACGAATTTTTTCTTCTGATCTTTGTCCAATCACTTGTTATTATTTCTTACTTTCTATGCTGTGGTCCAATCCTCAAAGGGCTTTCAATGACAATTATCCATTTACTTCAAGGGAATAAAGTCAGTACTCTATTAGCCTTAATTGGAATTAATTAACAGCCATGCCAACTGTATGATAATGGAAAATTTGTCGCATAATTCTTTGAGTAAATATTTTTGAGTTCCTGGTCGATTGATTAGAGTCTGTTAGATTCCTTTCCTTAGATTGTATCATTTACTTTAAAATATTTTACTATTTCATACTGGACTTCCCAATAATTCTGAATCATTTATGCATGTCTGTGTAAGAGACAATAAACTGATTTCATTCAATCTATAATTGACCATAGCATGGAAGATTTTAGTGCCAACTATTCCATCCAATAATATCTATCGCAATATGAAATTTCACCCCTTTCTATCTTCCATGCTTTACTAAGAATTAGAGCAGCCAGATAAAATGCAAGATGCCCAGTTAAATTTAAATTTCAAACAAAAAATGAATAATTTCTTAGTCCAACTATGTCCCAACTATTGCAGGGAGTATATTCATTATTTATCTAAAATTCAAATTTAGCTGACATTGCTAAGTCTGGTATTCTTGCTAAGAAGGCAAGCAGAAAGGAGATTTAAAAACTGAAATAATAGTAATATGCTTAGTATGATTGCTAAATTTAGAGATTACCAGGCTATGCTATTCATTATATATATAATGAGGGAGAGAGAGAGAGAGAAAATTCAACTTGACCAATCAGTTATTTGCCATGACCGAAGAAAAGGCTGCCTGTGCTCCTTCATTTTGTGGTTAGAGGAGACATAGCTCAATCTACAAATTCAAGACAAGAATGTTGTTGGCTGTCATGCTAGTCAGGCTTAATTGATGTAATATCAAAGGCCCAATTCAAACCTGCTGTCTTTCCAGGGGCCCTGAGCCCCACCCTGCTTTCCTACTTTCCTGTGTGTGTACAATTCCTCCATTGATTTCTCAGTCTTCATCTGGAGTTCCACCTGGGTAGAACCGGCAGGATCAGATTAACACATCAAACACAGAAATAGCCTCCTACATAGACTGGTCAGTAAAGGCTATGAGATCAGTACTTAACAGTGACTTTTGCCTATAATTTAGCTGTCAACTTCATTTCTGCGAGTTCAGACTTAATGACCATGTAACACAAACTTCAATTTTAGAAGAAATTAATTTGGCTTTGTGCCTGTTTCTGAAAATGGGAAAACAGAACTCCCTTTCTTTTTTTCTGCAGAGCACAATTTTGGCTTTCATTCTATAAATATCCAGTCATCTTTCTTACCATTAAGGTTTCTTTGTTTAGCTTCTAGTCTTGCCCAGTAAACCAGCGGAAGGGTAACTAACCCATGGACACTACATACTGAGCTGAGGATAAAGAATGTGAGGTGATCATCTACTGAGTTGTGACTAATTGGGAAAACTGATAAAGCCTAAGACAATGGGTCAGACGTTACCCTTTTTCAGACTATTAGATGCATATTTTCTCTTAAAATTTTCTATCTGGAAAAAAGGCATAGGGATGCCTGGGTGGCTCAGCAGTTGAGCATCTGCCTTCTGCTCAGGGCGTGACCCCAGGTCCGGGTTCAGGGATGGAGTCCTGTGTTGGGCTCCCTGTGGGAGCCTGCTTCTGCCTCTATGTCTCTGCCTCTCTCTCCGTGTCTCTCATGAATAAATAAATAAAATATTTTTAAAAAGAAGGCATTAAACACAATTCCTATTAAAGTAACTCTCCTGGAAATGTCTGCATTGTTTCTCAGAAAGGTGACATCAATAACCACTCCGCAGTACATTTCTACCCCAGGAAAAAGATTGCTCTTGGTCTATCTTTTGGGCATAATTCCCAATGAAGAGAACAATAAATTTAAAGGATTAAGTGGCTGGAAGTGTTTCTACAAAATAATATTAACAGTTGAAGTTATAGAGTTATAGTGGGAGGAAGTGATTAGTTTGAATAATATACATGCGCACACAAATATATCAAACTTACTCTTTGTATTGAGGCCATATTATTGCAAAAAATAATTTAAAAATCATAGACTATGAAAATTTGGGGATCATAAACAAAGATTAGTGTATCTCTATGAATCAGATAATGGGGATCCCTGGGTGGCGCAGCGGTTTGGCGCCTGCCTTTGGCCCAGGGCGCGATCCTGGAGACCTGGGATCGAATCCCACATCGGGCTCCGGTGCATGGAGCCTGCTTCTCCCTCTGCCTGTGTCTCTGCCTCTCTCTCTCTCACTGTGTGCCTATCATAAATAAATAAAAAAAAATTTAAAAAAAAAAATCAGATAATGTCTCAGAAAAAGGGAAAGATGAAGAATACAATATAATTAAAATATGTATCATATTTTATGCATAATTTAACAGACTAAACCCTACAGTAATATATACCCTTATTCATATAAAAGTTACATTATATGTAACCCAAATATACATGTAGCCTTTTGCATAGAAGTGTGTGTGTATGTGTGTGTGTGTATTCAGCAGCACATTTTACTCTAAGATAGGAGTGGTCAATTACAACCACAGGTTAGATGACTAATTTTGCAAATAAAGTTTTATTGGAACACAGATACACCCATTTGTTTATGTATGTAGTCTATGACTTTTTTTCACACTACACAGTGGACTTGAATATTTTCATTAGTGACTATATGGTTCACAGAAAATTTTGGTAGAACACTTAAATATTTATCTGATCTTTAATTTTTTAAAAAAGATTTTATTATTTATTCATGAGAGACACAGAGAGAGAGGCAGAGACATAAGCAGAGAGAGAAGCAGGCTCCATGCAGAGAGCCCGACGTGGGACTCCATCCAGGGCCCCAGGATCAAGCCCTGGGCGAAGGCGGCACTAAACCGCTAAGCCACCTGGGCTGCCTTTATCTGATCTTTAAAGAAAAACAAACTTGAAGACATGGTTATGGTATCTATAACCAAAAAAACCAAGAAACCAAAAAGCAAAACAAAAAAACCCCTCCAAAAAACAAAACAAAACAAAACAAAACAAAAAGCAACCAACAAACTAAAAAACCCAAATGATAAAAATCACCTCTGTTATAAAAATTTTGTAACATGAAATTCGATTTATTTCTTCAGCATTGGCAGGGGAACATGAAAGAATTCTAACTCCTGAGTAAGGATTTTAATATGTGTGGCGATAAGCAGAAGAAACTTTCCTGTATGTCTACTCTAATTTTATTCTTTTCTTTATAGTTTGCTTATATTTTTCCTGACTCATTTTTATTATTCTTGATCTTCTCTTGTCATTTATCTGTTTTACCTTTTTTTCACTTTCCACATATATTTAAAATTAGAAATTTACACGAAGCATAGAAAATCTTACACCCATAAGAGCAGTGCTAAATTTTTTTTTACCTCTGATGGACTAAAAAGAGAAATTGAGTAAGACAAATAGGCCACTTGACAGTTTTACCCACATTTGTTTGTTGCTGTGTAACAGCCAAACAGGATAAATTCTGTTTCATTCAATATGCTTGTAATAGTTTTGGCAGTAACTGGTGATTTTACAGACACTGAATATTAAAAAAATAAATATGGCAAGTTTAGATCTTTTCTTTTTTGTTCTCTCTTTTAACTCTTGTACTTGCTTCCAAGTACTTAGGCTAATTTGTACTTTGTGTGTATAAGTGTGTATGTTTTAATTGGACCTTGCACTAGACTGTAATCTCTATGAAGACAGGGATGATGTCCATTTGGTTTACTCCTTTATTCCCAGTGCCCTATCATATACTAGATCCTTCCAGGATTATTTGTTGGATGACTTGAATGAATGACAGAGGGTTGTTAAAACATTTGAATAACTGGAATGATAAAGTAATGTAACTCTTAGATAAGTCATTCTAATAGTAGTCTGAAGTCTATATTTAAAGAAGATGAGACTGGAAACTCTCAGTTGGATCTTATAATTTACCAAGATGAAGACTTAGAACACTCTTTAACTCAAAGAAATATTAACCAAAATGTTTAATAGCCAGATTGTCTAAAGTATTGGATAATCAAGACAGGATTGAATAAGATACTGTCCTGACATTTGAGATTATTATGATTTAGGATGCCCATGAAATGTGTAATGAATTCTGATTAGAAAACTCAAAGGGAAATATTTAATGCAGAAGATGGCATTTGAAAAGGGCACTGAGGGATGAATAGGAATATGATTGGTAGAGAGTTGTGGGAGTAAATAAAGCTGAAGAGGGTTAGAAATGTTTGCTGTCTTAGAGACTGGGCAAGTGGTCTCCTATGAGGGCAGCATTCAGGGAAAGCAATAATTTGAACTACTAAGAAAGGTGGCACCATACTTATTCTGACAAAAAAGCAATGGAGAAGCACTGGAAGTTTTTCAGTGAATATAACATGATAAAACTCGTATTTTAGGAAGTTAAGTTTGGTGGCTGTATCAAGAGTACATTGTCAACAAGAAATATGCTAAGAAAGCTATGGAAATAACTCCAAGAAAGACAATGAAACACTGTAGTAGCACGTCCATTATGATAGAGGAGAAGAAGACCAAATACCAGGACCTTGAGAAGAGAAGGACCAACAAATTTGGACATAGTTTGACTGTTAGAGGTAAGCCAAAGGTAACACCATTGGAATATTCCAATTCATTAGCACTTTCCAAATATGAAAGAAAAGGTGGAATCTATTCAGGATGAAATAAGATTCTCCCTTTTGGCTGGGAGAAATATGGGCAAATGGTTAAAGCACAGATTGGATACAGTTGTTCTTTCAGAATGCATTTCAAACTTCAAGTACTCCAAGATAGTCATTTTGGAGTCATGGGGCTGAGAGTCTATGTATTATATATTACTTGTTTGTACTATACCTTTTAACATTGAGAAGTTACAATGCTAAGAATGGAAATCATGACAGTGAGAAGAAACTAAGTCTGTCTCATGGTCTATCTTTTGAATGGACAATTATACCACAAAATTAACAGTTAAGGTCTTATCATACCATCCTTTCTAAATGTAGTGAGTTTGTAAGACAAAAGTCTGAGGCAACTATAATCATTTTTGTTTTCACACTTGTTGAACCAGGATGTAGACTAAGTGCAATTCAATGGGGCCTACTTTCTTAGTATGTTGATAAACTGGTTATAATCTTATGAATCAAGATACCAAAACACATATAGGATTCTTAATACAAACAACAATATATTTCCTAAAGTTATGGGGAAAAAATGTCCCAAAGAGAATGTACAAATAATTTGTAATCATTATTTAAATTGGTAATTATAATTTATTTCTTTAATAAATTCTTCAGTGGAACTGGGTAGCCAATAGGATTTAAACTTTATTTCTTTAACCATCAAACAAACATAGTAACACCAAGTTGCAGAAAGCAAAGGAAAAAAGATAACTATTTACTTGGTTGGATCCTAATAGTATATAGTATCATAAAATTATGTACAGTATCATATGTAAAATTCATATACATATTTACACATATATATCTGATCTTTCTTGTGTAGAAGAACAAAACCAGATATTTATATATTTCCTCAATTGGGGGCTATGAAAAGAACCTAGAAATAAATGCTTTTCCAACCCTGTCTGGTTCTTTGCTCCATGAGAGTTACCACCTTCTTCCATCTTATTGGTGTGCTTCTTAGTTCCTCAACTACTAGTCTTGATCCTATTTGCCAGCTTAGCTTTGATGGGGATCTATTTGAGCAGCTCTAATCTTCTTTTGATCTTTACCCTTGTCAGGTAATTGGGATTCTGTACTGTTCCAGGATCTGTTCCTGTCAACTCATGATAGGTGCTTTTAACATCATAACAGATTTTAGGGATAAAATTATAAAAAAGACATACCCTGCCTTGTCACAGTCTATAAAGAGAGAAAAGGTGAAATGTTAAAAATAAGATTGGGTGATAATTACAATAATAGAGTTATGTATCCATTATAGAGGTGGCAGAAAGGAAAGAGTGATTATGCCTGTGTTGAGGGCACTGGGAAAGCTTAATATAGGGGGAGACACTGGAACTGTGCTTTTAGATTAAACAGAAAGTGATATGGGGAGATTGGGAGCAGATATTCCAGGTGAAAGTACAAAAATGGCATGAAAGAATTTAAAAGTTTGCCACACTTTTTGTAACTAGACCTCTATATTGGTTCCTCTTCCCATATCTCTATTCTTATAACTTGCCAAAGTCCCATCTTTCCCCAGAATTGAGTTCTGCCCTTGAATAGCAATCCTTTTTGATAGTGACCATTAGAATTCTCTGATGCTGCCTTTCAGTTCCAGATCTGCATTCCGAATGGCACCTGGCCCAAATCTCCTATTTCTGCATCTGCTTTCTATCTTGGACACCTATTTGCCTAAACTGAGATACTGTGGTTGTGATTCTTGGACACTGAGCTTTGCATCTGTTGTAGATCAAGCTGTCTCTGAGGTACAATGTTAGTTAAAGAACAGGTGCAAGTGATTTATAAAGGAGCGCTCCCTGGAGAAGCAAGTGAAAGGAAAGAGGGAAAGAAGCCAAGCAGTAGCATGACTTCAGGTGTAGCTCCAGACACAATCTGATCCCATGGGGAGTACATTTTAGATATTGTCTAGAGGCAAAGGAACTGTGCTTATGTATCTTCCTAGGAATCAGTTACCAGCTACAGGTAGACCTGGTGATGTGGGTGACGGGGGACCTACCTACCAGACACTTTCAGGCAAGGTAACTCAGTATATAGGAAGGTGAGCCCCTGAAAGACATAGGTTTAGCTGTAGCAGCACAGCAGTCAGAAGACGGTGGTTGCTGGGAAAGAGGGTCAGAAGGAATCTGAAACTGAGGAGATATGCTGTCTACTTCAGACACACACTGAAGCTTCCCCATGTTCATGCCTGTGGTGCCTACTGGGCAGGGATGTTTCAGGTGCCAGAAACTTCTCAGTCTTTTCTTCCTGCTAGAGCTAGCTGGGTTTTGTTGTCCCCAAAACAGCTATAGACCCTTCAAGAATGAGAAAAAACTGAGGATGTTCTTGCTGTTTAGGAGACTGGTAAAATCCCAGATGAGCAGGGAGCTTTTGGTTCTTATTAAAACACCATACCATATTGAATACAGAGCTTAAAACTTTAATATGCACCAAAGAAAGGAAAGATTGAGCTTTGGATTTGATATCAATATCCACAAGTAGGATAAAATATTTCCAGTATATTTTGTATTTAGATTTATTATGCTCCAAATTCAATCTTTCTGATGAGAAAGCTTATTCTTGTTACAATACAAAGACAAATGTAGGACAAGGATATACAACTTAAACTATTTTTTGCAACTTCAACCAGAATTTGTAAATATTTTAAACCATTATTTTTATTTGATTAGTAATTATATGATTAGTAATTACAAGTAATATGAAAAGAATTGCCTTTTTCTCTATTATTCCTGTATGAGGCTTATCATTATAGAGGTTGTCTGTCCTTCCTCCCCCTTTCTCTGAAGAAAAATATTTTAAAAGTTCAAATTAAAGGGATTGTAAAAATGTACATTTGTATATCTCTTATGAGAAAGACAAATAATAACAATGTAATCATATGGCGAGAATTTGTTGGAATTAACAACTTTCAGGTTAAATAGAAAACAGTGATTCAACCCAGAATCTAACAGCCTAACCTAATATTTGTGATTATTAGCATGGCATAGTTATTTTTGTGAAGCAACTGGATTCACTTGTACTATGATAGTTTAAATATATTCTATTTTTACTCTATTTCTTGGAAAATTAGTAATTTGTGTACAGTAATTCTTACCTAATGTGACCATTCAATTATCCATTTTCCTGTCATTTTGGACAGTTGGACACTGACTCTATCTTTGTTTCCATCATACCATGTTTGTGGTGACGTCATACTCCAATTTTAAAGATAATTTTATTTATCACACTGAAATTGGCCAATGCCTGGAAAGGTTACATCTACAAAGTAAACATAAAACACTATGGAGCCAAGTGGAGCACAAATGACTTGTTTACATTTAACATTGATTTTTTAAAACCTCATTTCCCTGTTTTGTTACAGATGGCAGTGGAAAAAACAATAGAATCTCTGAATGAAAAAATCCCCAGATTGTTGTAAAAGTGGGTCCTTGACATTCTTCCTGTTTGACTAGGAAGATGCTGACATCCACTGTTATCTTTGCCTCTGGAGGAAAGAGTAAAGGTTCTTTATGCCTTGATGCTTGTATATTTCTTCAAACACAGATTGGTAGCAGATAAAAGGAAATGACATGTTGAGTTGGCACAGGTGGCAGTGTCCATGGGAGGAGAGATCACAGTATTTGTACACATTGTGACTTTAGCTTATTTTTCATGTTCTATGATAAGTTTATACAAATGGGTAAAATCGGCATTTTCATTTTGTTTTCAACAAAAGTCCATGATATTGCTGTGAAGACAATGCTGCTTTTTGCTTTGTTACCTTGTTACATCTGAGTAATAATTAAGAAAAATATAGAAGCCCAGTCAAATATTTTATTACTTACCTTGGTAAATTGACTTTTTTACGACTTTACCTTAGATAGCAGAGTATGAGTAAGTTGATAGTCTTTCAAGAAAGGTCCACGGAAGTTTTATTTCATAGTCTTGTTGGGATGTTGTTTGTGGTTCAATTTACCAAGTCATGTTTGACTTAAACAGCCTATAATTTTTTAAAAAAATGATTTTTAAATATGTTCTTATTTATTTATCTTTATTTTACTTTTTAAGATTTTATTTATTCATTTGAGACAGAGGGATACAGAGAGAGAGGAGAGAGTATATGAGCAGGGAGAGAGGAAGAGAAAAGAGAAGCAGATTCCCCACTGAGCCTGGAGCTTGACATGGGACTCGATCCCAGAACCCCGTGATCATGACTTGAGCCAAAGGCAGATGCTTAACCATCTGAGCCACTCACATGCCACTAATATGTTCTCATTTAGTGTCTGGATCCTCGTTTTGCTTTTTATGTCAAAGGCTATTAAAAAAAAAGAGGGGAATGATGCATTTTCCTGGTACTATTGAACAACATATAAAAATCAAAATTAAGCAGAGTTTCATAAAATGTCAGAGGCATTGTCTCCTTTTAGTGGATTCCAAGTGTGGGAGCTCTTCTTTTAGCAGTTACTCTGGATATGAGGCTGGATATTGACTTATCGATACATTTTCTTATTAAAACTATATGTTTTATATATACACATGACATAATCTAAAAAGCATTTATTGAAACTGGAGAGCAAGGATTTTAATTTAATTTCTCTACAAAGCTATAAGTTGAGATGAGTCCTTCTGGACCAGACTTCACTTCCTGCTAACATTGGGAGTAACTTGAACTGCCAAAGCTCCATTTCGAATTATTGAAATATAGTCCCCACAGAGACAGAGGTCACTGATGGACTTTATTAGGCTTATTCAGTATTTCCTAAAAGGCAGTTACCCTGGAAACCAGTTAATAGCACAGGCTGTCATGACCAATTGCCAACGCATCAGGAATTCTGCTAGGCTCAACCTGAAAAATATATCCAGACTCTGACATCTTGTTACCACTTCTTTCCCCTTTACAAAGGACAGTTGCCTCTCACTTAGACTGTTGCCATAATGTCCTAACTAGTTTCCCTGCTTCTGTACTGCTCCCTCTGCAACACGCACACCGGATTCATTATCAACACAGCCACAAGAGCAGTCCTCTGAGATGTAAGTCAGATAAGGTCACTCCTCTGCTGAAATCCAGAAATGGCAGCCCACGTTGCTCTGTATGAAAGCTCCCTTACTCCAGCCTCTACTGCTCTATATGACCTGATGCCCTTTCTCCATCACCTCTTTGACACTTATCCCATGAACTCCCTGTCCTTCCCTCCAATTCTTCTCCAGCTCCACCGGCCTCCTCACTCTTTCTGCCTTGAGCTATTTCCTCTTCCCCCACATATCTCCATGAGTTACTCTCACTTTTTTTTGACTCTTTGTGAGAATGTTTCAGATGTTATGTTCTCAAAGAGGCTGCTCTTTATTTCCCTATCTTACCCACACTCCCACTAGACACTCCCAGTCCCTTTAATCTTTTTTTTCCCCAGTAGCATTTACTTATTATTTTTATTTCTCCCTACCTCCTCCACTAGGATGTAAACTTCATGACAATAGGGATTATTTATTACTATTTTTTAATTATTATTATTAATTCTTGTTTCGGTTTTATTTCATCATCATAAACTGAACTCTACAATCCAGCTAGACCTGGGGGAAGGAACCACGGAGCCCGCAGAACCGCAGCGAGAGTGCGGAGACTCTGGGCTATTTCAAGCAGGTGGGGGTGGAGGGGTGCTCTCCTGAGCTAAAGGAATAGTCTGGAAGTTCAGATAAAAAACGAGTTAGATTCATCAGATCTGTCCACAGTCAGGCAATGGTGATCTTCTTGCTCGTCTTGCCGTTCCTGGACCCGAAGCGCTCCATGGCTTCCACGACGTTCATGCCCTCCTTGACCTTGCCAAAGACCACATGCTTGGCATCCAACCACTCAGTCTTGGCGGTGCAGATGAAAAACCGGGAGCTGTTTGTGTTGGGTCCAGCGTTGGCCATGGACAAGATGCCAGGCCCGGGTGCTTTAGGATGAAGTTATCATCAAACTTCTCCCCGTAGATGGACTTGCCTCCAGTGCTATTGTGGCGCCTGAAGTCCCCACCCTGGCACATAAATCCCAGAATAATCCTGTGAAAGAAGGAATCTTTGTAACCAAATCCTTTCTCCCCAGTACTCAGAGCACGAAAGTTCTCTGCTGTCTTTGGAACTTTGTCTGCAAACGGCTGGAAGGAGACGCGGCCCAAGGGCTCGCCGTCCACTGCGATGTCAAAGAACACGGTGGAGTTGACCATGGCTGGACAGCAAGGGGGCATCTGCAAGGTCAATAGGGATTTTTTTTAAGGTTTTAATTATTCATTGGGGAGCCTGATGTGGGACTCGATCACAGGACCTTGGGATCACCACCCGAGCCAAAGGCAGACACTAAAACACTGAGCCACCCAGGTGCCCCATGACAATAGGGATTTTGGCTGTTATGTTCACTGATTTATTCTCAGGGCCTAGCACATTATAGATGTCCAATAGATATTTGTTAAGTAATTGAACGAATGAATACATTGCTATTTTCTGGCAGTGAGAGAAAGAGTGCTTTTGCTTATAATATCGGGCACAACTACCTTGTGCTGAAATGTGCTGGTATCTTTGAGGCACCAATAAATAGGTCCCCTGTCTGGTCTAGGTCTAAACAAGTTGATAAACTAAGTTTCAGCAAAGGACAAAATATTGCCATATTGCTAAAAGGACTACTGAAAGAATATGTTCATGTCTGTAAGCAAGTCACTGGTCTACTACTGCATCTCCAAATTAGACATGTTGACACAAAGCAGTACTAGGACCATAGCCAATCTCCCCCAACAGAAGCAGAATGAATTCCCAGAGAAGCATAGAAGAATCCCCACTCTCTAAGATAAGAAAAGATGTAGGAGCCAGCTATCCATGAAGTTTCTCCTACCAAATTCCCAAATGACCTGTTTTCCTTCTCCGTGGTGAATGGGAGGTGGAGCAGCTGAGGAATGGTGAAAGAATGGGGAGAGGTTGTAGAGTTACTCTAATACATATAGAAGAAAACATTAGGAATGGGAAAGAAGCATTGTCTCTTGATGATATTTATATTATTCCTTTGTTGAAAAAAAGGTGGGTTTTTTTGGTTAAAAATAATATGTCTCAGATATTTGAAATTGTTAATTTTCCCTTCAGCAAACACACAGTAATGAAAAGCCAGTCAACATGCTTGGAATAGAAAGAATTGTTCAAAATATAAAACTGGACCTAACTCATTAGCTATCAGGGAAACGTTAAGAGAAGGCTATGCTTTTAAAATAGAGATCCTTCAATAGCCCCTCAACTCTAGTCGTGTTGCAAATGTTTTCAAATCATAGACTGCTCCTTTGGGTTTTCTTCAAGGTAATGAGAGGCACATCATGAAGAAAGTACACATATTGGGTGTTTGTTATATGCTGGGTATACAATAGTGAACAAAATAAATATAGCCCTGCCCTTACAGAATCTGGTGGGGAAGACGTTTAAGTAGATGGAGAGTGAAAATAGAATATTAGTAGCCCCAGACACATATGTATATTGAAGCTAAATGCAGGAAATGTTCAATCAATGTTTACAAAATGTCCCTTATGCAGGAGAGGAGGGAAACTGAGTGGGGAAAAACTTAGACAGGGAGACAAACTATGAGAGAATCCTAACTCTGGGAAACCAACAAAGGATTGTGGAAAGGGAGGTGGGTGGGGGATGGGGTAACTGGGTGATGGGCACTAAGGAGGCACTTAATAGGATGAACACTGGGTATTATACTATATGTTGGTAAATTGAATTTAAATTAAAAATATCTTTAAAATACCTTTTATGCTTCAGGCACAATATCAAGTTTAGGGCATATAAAGATAAGACATAGTCCTGCCTGAAAAAAAAAATAGAGTTTGAAATGGGAGAGATAAAAATCGCAGATAATTAAAATACAGAGTAAAGTATACTATGTCTTGACCTGTACATGGAGCCATGGTACTCAGAGAAAGAAAACAATTCATGTTTAGGCTTCAAGAAGACTTCTTGAAGAGCTGAGTTTAAGCAATAATATAGAAATAGCAGAGGAAAAAAGTGAGTTGGAAGACAGATTTGAGATGCTTGCTCAGAATACAATGGAGCTAATGATGAAGAGATAAAAATGCAGCACGAGAAAGTAAGAGATGGGAGGATAAAGGATCAACTTCTACATATGTTTAGATAGACTGAAAGGAGGAAAAAAATAGAAAGAATGGGGGAAATATAAAAGCTCAGATGTTTCCAGAATAAAGTAATTGAAGCCCTCAGCTGTGAAAACTGTACTGTGTTCTCATCAGCAAATCACACAGGTGCATGAGAGTGAAACTGCCAAGTGATAAGTAAAAATTGAAAACTGAAAAAACAAGTAGTAAAGAAAAAGAAGTTATTTACCGAGGAACAACAACTGGATAGCAACAGAGTTCTCATTAGCAACAATATATGCAAGAAAACATTAGAATCTTACCTTTAAAGGACTGTGGAAAAATAAGCAGCCAGAATTGTGTTCTCAGAGAAGTTACCACTGAAAATGAAGATGAATTAAAACCACTTCAAGATATACAAAGACCAAGTGTTTATTACCATGAGCTCTTGAAGAAAGTTTCCTAAAGGATGAAATTCAACAGAGAAGAAAAGATGAGTTCAAAAATCTGTAGTAACCAAAGGAGGCACCAACAGGGAAGAGGGAAGAGTAGACTGAGACAGGCCACTTTTGTACTCAGGGATTTGGGCTTCTCCTGAAGGTTCTGTGACCGGTAGAAGGGTCTTGGCAGGGTGGTGACACTATTTGATGTGCTTTAGTGAGATTACTCTGGCAGGATGGTGGAGAATTTGGAAGGAACACAACTAATGCCTTGAGGCCAGTTAGAGGTTGTGGGGGTAGTTTAGATCAGAAATGATAAAGGCTGGAACTATTACAGCGATAGGACCTCAGGAGTCTCTATGTGGAGAGAAAAAGGAAGCATCAAGGATGTCATTGGTTTGTTGGGGCAGCTTTGATAGGCCCAACCACAGCAAGAGAATTGGAGGTGATATAGGAAGGCAGGTGACCCATGAGAACTCATCCGTGAATGGGCGGTGAAACCTAGAGAAGTAGACAGAGGGAAACCAGAGTGAAAAAAGATTTGAGAATGGGAGGTTCATTCCAAATTGAAATGCTAACGGATGAGAACATGGGAGACAGGCAAAGGTTAAAGGCAGAGAAGATAAAAAGTGTCTGATAGAACAAAGGCACCAGGGAGGCAGGAGGTAGAGAGCCTTGCATACAAGGGAAGATAGGGAAAGAGGCAGATAAAAGAAACTCACAACTCCCTCCTCCTTTGAAAGTAGCACCATGACTGCACAGAGCAGTCATAAATACATGCCAAGAAATTTAATGAATCAGTGAATTAAAAGATGGCTAAATGATAAAATGCATTCAGGCAGGTCCCAAAACAAACAGAATAACTGACAAAGGCCAGCTTGTTCTCAAGATAGTTATGGTAGACCTCTAGTGGCCGAAAAGAAAATTCAGACATCTAATGGCTGAGAACAAAATTTAACCGAAGATGGCTAAAGTACATATATTCACAAAAGAATGAACAGATAAAAACATTGCTATACAAAGATCCTGTTGTATGTACCTAATCTTTGATGAGTTCAGGTTTCTTATCAATAGAATTTAATGCTATTGTGTTATGAGTTTACTTTCGTAATTAACTACTTAGAGTGAATGGCTTATGGAAAATGGAGCCAGTACTCTTAATTATGATTAAACCTAACAACAACAATAAAATAGGAGGCGAATAATTACTTGTCCATGAAATTTCATGTCCAAAAGTACGTATTCATTTTCAAATACAGAGAAGAGAAAAGAAACATAACCAAATAAGCCTTTGGTTGCAGAAGTCTCAAATATGATGAAAAGAGTGGATTTAAAAACAACAGCAACAGGGTTTTTTAAAAATAAATAAATAAAAATATAGAACTGTAAAAGAAGGGTAACAAACTATTTCAATCTTAAAAATTAATAATAATGTCCTAATGCCAAATTATTTTGAGTAATTTCAAGGAAGAATTATTCATCGATATGAACTGTGATTCTTTTATGAAACTGATGTTTTCTAATGGAGATGAAGTTGAGTTATCCTCAAGTTAATAACAATCAAAAAAAGTGTCCATTACTTAAACTCAAAAATCTCCAGTTTGTGAATCAGGAAAAGTATCTTGGAAGATCCAGGTTTTCCATTACAACAGATTTTACCAACAATGAACCGTGCCTTCAGTAGGTGAAAGAAAATAATCCATTTTAAAAGAATTATTTATGGGGATTATGCAGCTGGCAACGGAGCAGTGTGAGAAAGGGACTACTGGATGTGGGAGTATAGATGTGCAAACCCATCATTAAATTTAAAAGTAAGTTAGCAGAATTGAAAGATGCTCAGTTCTTTGGAGTTTCTTGTTTGATTCTGACTCCTTTTTGATGTTCAATTCAATACCACTGTGTTTGAGAATCACATTATTAAAAATGTCTTAATTTTTCTGTGGACTTTTTAAAGGTACCATGTACAATATTTACATTCCTTATTGGCTCTGATCTATTTGAGATTTAGTCATCAGTCATCATTCTATATTTAAATAACAACAAAGATTTGAATTTGATAGAAATATAAGAAGTAGTCTGAAAGCAAGTAAATTTTTTTTTCAAGTAACATTTAGACATTTATAAAAAAATATCTTAAAAGTATAGTCATGCAGACAAAGAAGAGGTTATCTCTGAATTTTTTTTTGAGATAGTTTTATTCTGCTTTTCTTGTATTGTATGCATACCCAAAGTTCTCTGCTTTCTGCATACTTTTGTCATTTTTTTCTTTTGTCCCCCGAGCTTTACTGAAGTATAATTGCCAAAATAAAAATTGTATATATTTAAAGTGTGCCATATGACTTGATATATATATACATTGTGAAATGATTACCACAATCAAACTAATTAACTCATTCATCACCTTATGCAGTTACTTTTTATTTCATGGTGAGAACACTTAAGATCTACTTTCTTAATAAATTTCAAGCATACAATATAGTTTTATTAGTTATCATCACCATGCTATACATTAGACCCCAGAACTTAATCATCTTATAACTGAAAATTTGCACCCTTTAACCAATGTCTCTCTTGTTCCTCATGCCCTATAACCACCATTTTACTAAGAATTCAACTTCTTTAGATTTCACACATAAGTGAGATAATACAGTCTTTACCTTTTGTATCTGGCTTATTTCACTTAGCATAATGTATTCTGGGTTCACCCATGTTGTTGCATTGTGAATGTGTCAATGAACATGGGGTTGTAGGTATCAGTATCTCTTTAGATACTGATTGATTTCATTTCCTTTGTGTATTCACCCACTGTAAAATTTGTGGGATTGCTGGATCATATGGTACTTCTATTTTAAAATTTTTGAGGCATTTCAGTTCCATTTTCATTTTGGCTGTCCCAATTTACATTTCCTGCCATCGGTGTATAAGTGTTCCCTTTCCTCCACACCCGCTCCATCACTTGTTATGACTTGTCTTTTTGAGCCATCCTAACAGGTGTAAGGTGTTATCTTATTGTGTTTTGATTTGTATTTCCCTGTTGTTCAGTGGTGTTGAGTACCTCTTCATATGCCAATTAACCATTTGTATACCCTCTTTGAATAAATATCTATTCAGGTCCTTTGCCTGTTTTTAAAATTAGGTTATTTGGTTTTTGTTCTTGAGTTGTGTGAGTTCCTTATATATTTTGGATGGATGTTAACCCCTTATTAGACATATGATTTGCAAATATTTTCTTCCATTCTGTAGATTGCCTTTCCACTTTGTTGATTGGTTCTTTTGCTGTACAGAAGCTTTTTAATTTGATGTAGTCCCACTTGCTTACTTTCACTTTTGTTGCCCATATTTTTGTTGTCATATACAAAAAAATCCATTGCCAAGACCAATGTCAAGGAGTTTCCCCCTATGTTTTCTTTTAGGAATTTAATGATGTAGGCTCTATGTTTAAGTCCATACTCTATTTTGAGTTAATTTTTGTGTGCAGTATATGGGTCCAATTTCATTTATTTGCGTGTGGATATCTAGTTTTCCCAAAACCATTTATTGAAGAGACTGTCCTCTCTCCGTTGTGTGCTTTGGTGCCCTTGTGAAAGATTAGTTGACCATATATGTGTGGATTTCTTTCTGGGTTCTCAATTCTGTTGCATTGATCTATGTGCCTGTTTTTATGCCAGTACTGTACTGTTTTGATTATTGTAGCTTTGTAATTTTGAAATCAGGAAATGTGATGCCGCCACATTTGTCATTTTCTAAATGTTATTTTAAAAAGTTCAATTTTGGGATCCCTGGGTGGCGCAGCGGTTGAGCGCCTGCCTTTGGCCCAGGGCGGGATCCTGGAGACCCGGGATCGAATCCCACATCGGGCTCCCGGTGCATGGAGCCTGCTTCTCCCTCTGCCTATGTCTCTGCCCCCCCCTCTCTGTGTGACTATCATAAATAAGTAAAAATTAAAAAAAAAAAGTTCAATTTCCCTTATTGACTAGAAACTGTAGCATGGCTGACAGAAGCTATTGTGTCTTTGTGGCCAGGTTCTGTAGCATCTCTTGATATTCTGAGAACTGTCCAGAGCTGATCTACATGCAATGCCAGGCAACGATACATACTGTCTGGAACAGTGTGACGGTGTCAAAGTTACAGAACAGTAGGAAATGCTAAGGTAACTATTGATGGGGATCAAAACTTCACAGAAAATAGCTTCAAATACCAGGAACAAGAAGGCAGGAGAAACTGGAGAAAGTTTTGCATGTGATTCAACAAATTTCTAACCTTAGGAAAGTCAGACTCTTGAAGTAAATATTTGTCTCAATATGCAACCATATTCATTTCTGCATATAGGACTACTATGCATATAGATCATAGCAGTCTATCTTTTCAATAACATTATTTATTCTAGCAACACTGAGTTCTATGAGCCCATGACCTTCACTAATGCTTTTGTTTTTGTCTATTTCTCCCTTTCTTCTTCCTTTCCTTATTTCCTTTCCTTTCCCCTTTCCTCTCTGTCTCTTAATAATTACACATTGTTCTCAAAATAGAAAAAGGGAGAGAGGTCAGGTTTGAAACTACCAGACATATAATGCCTTTGTGTTTTTTTATTAGCCACCTCTTAATTGATTCATTTAGTAAGCTTATGTTTGCTAATAAATATAACACATAATTATTGTTATAGAGAGGGTTACTTAGGAAACAGCAATTTGAAAAAGAAAGGAAAACTCAGTCTCTGCTGTCAGGGAATTTATGGTCTAGAGGTAATAACTGAGAGTAAACAAATAATTAACTCAAATAATTTTTGTTACAAATTGGGATGATGCTATGACAGAATAACACAAATATATGAGTGAAGGTCAGGGTACCAAGAGAGGATTCCCTGAGGATGTGGCATTTAACCTGAGACCTGAGAATAGTGGTTCTGATTCTCTATAGGGCAGTTTCGACAATGTCTGGAGACATTTTTGCTTGTCACAACTGGGAAGGGGAAGATTTAAATTTCCTGATCATGTTAGTGTGACTTTGGTTTCTGTCCATAATAGGGATAGTTTCGATATGAAAAAATCTAGTTTTATTCCCCATAAGTTATATTGTACTGAGTATCCCTCCATTGATTTAGGCTTCAGTTGTTTCAGGGTGAGAGTAAACTGCACCTAATGTAAAGAAATCATTACTCAGTTTTGAATGTCAAATTAGGTATTTTTGAGTACCTGGTAAAATGCCTTGAATGCAAGAATTTGCAGAGAAAGAATTTTTTTTTGATTTCTAATACTTTCCTTTCACATATCAAGACACCTACATATGACGCATATCATAACATTTTGCTATAAGAGATTCAGTATATTGAAGGTAGGTTTTGATGTCAGAGCAGCTCCCATCAGACAGGAAGAAGTACAAAGTCCTTCTCATGCTAGAGGAGGGAACCAAAGGAAGGCAAGGAAGAGAAAGCAAAGCAAAAAAATCTGATTTGGATGTTGTTGCTTTGTCTTTGGTAATGTCAAGAAGAGGATCTAAAGCACAGAGAATTTGGGGGAAAATCTAGGAGTCAAAGGCTTGCTTAATATTCCTCTGAGTTTCCCTCTGCCTGTCCTTTTCTCAGAGTTGTCTTTACACTGGCTTCTCTCAGGCCAGCAAAATGGCCGAAGCTGTTGTCAGAGCTGATATCCTATGATATCCTATCATCACACCATCCAGACCCAGAGAGAGAATGCCTTTGTTGGAGCATCCTCCACAAGTGTTCCAAGATCTGATGATGAGAGGTTCTGATGAGAGAGGTTTAGGTCACACATCTAAACCAATATTCATGATCCATCTGACACCGAAAGGGAAAGAAAATGCATTAATCACTTAGTTATTGTCATATCCTCCACTGGATTCCAGGAGAGGAATCAACTTCCTTATAACTACATGGATCCCAGACAGAACTCAGGCACTATTGGCAAAAGGGGAATAGATTCTGGAAAAGGTACAAATGCCCACCTTAGTCTACTCCATAGGCTACATATATACTTACATACATACTCTTGACACATGGCTTTAAGCGTGCTCAAGTTGACATGGAATGCATACATCTCATCTCAAAAAATATAACCCACGCTGTTCTAGTTACTGATCAAAATTCTAGGAACTTTGGTAGGACTCAAAACCCTACATATTACACAGCTTACCATCTACATTCATCTGACTTATATTTGACTGACTATCTGCATTATTCCAAGAGAGTCTTGACTAGAAGATGAAGTGGCAAAAGACTTTTCTCAGCTTCCTTTCCCCAGGGTGTCTCAATAGATCACTCAACTGTGGTGACTTTTCACTCTTCAAGGCTTGTCTCAAAACTTTCCCCTTGCTAGATCTGCTAATCCTAAACTATTAATAACAAACTTGACTCAGTCCACATATGGTGCTCACACTGAACTATTTTCAGGTACAGTAAACAAGAACCAATACCTCAAAATTGCCTTGCCTTTGACCTTGTTATTCGGAAATGCCACTGATATTCCATCAAGGAAATCTTTTCCTTTACTGTGGTAAGCAATAAACATGATCAGAGGTTATTACCCACCCCCATCCTTGAAATGTGAGTTCTGCTTGCTTGTCCCACCCCTAAGGCTGCTTTAAGGACATGGCCTTGATCTGATGATAGAGATTGTGGTGTTGAGAACACCCGCATAGTGTATGTGAGTGAACCTAACTAAAGCCTCTATATAAACTATTAAGATTTGATGGGTGGCTACAGGGATCCACTTGTCTTGCTCCTGGCCAAAACAAGTCTTGTGTATGTGAGTTCTCTTCGTTTAAAACTCACCTGTTGTGGAATTCCTCTTCCTTTGTTCTCTCCCTGCTGTCCATGCATGGGGGACCATTTCTGATAATACCCAGGAAGTTCCTGAGAAGGTAATAAACTGGTAATTTACTGTTGAGTAAATCGTCCCTCTCCCTATGCTGCTTAGAGGCTCAGTTCCCATTGCTGTGAGTTAAGGAGTTTAGGGATTATATTTAAGGCCTAGGAAACCACAGGCTTGGAATTTATTTGGCAATAAAGCTCTATTAAAGTTTGGATTCGGGATCCCTGGGTGGCGCAGCGGTTTGGCACCTACCTTTGGCCCAGGGTGCGATCCTGGAGACCTGGGATCAAATCCCACGTTGGGCTCCCGGTGCATGGAGCCTGCTTCTCCCTCTGCCTGTGTCTCTGCCTCTCTCTCTCTGTGACTTATTATTTATCATAAATAAATAAAAAAAATTAAAAAAATATTTAAAAGTTTGGATTCTTCTAGGTTGCTTGTTTCACAGGCCAGCAGCCAAAGATAAGTTGTAATCTTGAAGTCCAGTTCTACCTTCAGAGTTTATTGGGTAATAAGCCTCCATTTTCTTGCTTTGCTCATTTCTTGGACTTATTCAGAAACTCTGGAGGCTGGGCCCAGCAACTGATCTCTGGTAAAATAAGCCCCCAAGGTGATTCTTTCTTCTTTCTTCTTTCTTTCTTTCTTTCTTTCTTTCTTTCTTTCTTTCTTTCTTTCTTTCTTTCTTTCTTTCTCTCTCTCTCTTTCTTTCTTCTTTCTTTCTTTCTTTTTTCTTTCTTTCTTTCTTTTTTTCTTTCTGTCTTTCTCTCTCTCTCTCCCTCTCTGTCATTTTTGGGCAATTTGAATAGCAGAGGCCTGCACAAGGGACAGGAAGCAAAAGCATTCTCCTGAACCACACTTGCATCCTAGATTGTTCCCTGCTTCCTGCTGCTGGCACTCTGACTTGCAATAGACAACTGCTTTTCCAGTATTTCCAGGTTTCACATACTAGACTTTCAGGCAACTGAATATATATCAGAGGTCATATTTCTCTAAGCAAGGTCTTATTTTCTTCTCTCTGCTTTCAGATGCCAGTTATCAAAACATCTTATCTCTTTTATGTAGGAATGTATTGAAGCTATAGAAAGTAGTTAACACATTAGTTTTAAAGATTTTTTATTTATTTATTCATGAGAGACACAGAGAAAAAGGCAGGGATATAGGCAGAGGGAGAAGTAGGCTTCCTGTGGGGAGCCCGATGTGGCACTCAATCCCGGGACTCCAGGATCACACTCTGAGCTGAAGGCAGATGCTAAACCACTGTGCCATCCAGGCATCCCATCACATTCTAATATCCTAATTTTTTTTTCCTCCAAAGTCTTTTAATGCTAACGTCTGAATATGTACAGGATCTTGTTCTCAGAGTATAGAAGGACAAAAATGATTATTACTTTCACTACCATATGACAAAAACAACAATCTTATATAGCCACTGACTAAAGGTGTCACATTGGCTTCCACTCAACCCCTTTGGTTTAGCTAAGACCATATTTTAGCGTGTCTTTTTTCTTTTTTAAGATTTTATTTATTTATTCATGAGAATACACAGAAAGGAGAGAGAAAGAGGCAGAGACACAGGCAGAGGGAGAAGCAGGCTCCATGCAGGGAGCCTGACGTGGGACTGGATCCCGGGACCCCAGGATCACGCCCTGGGCTGAAGGTGGTGCTAAACCGCTGAGCCACCTTGGCTGCCCCTAGAGTGTCTTAAAGTTAACCCTACTCTTAGTCCCAATTTCTGTGTCAAAGGTCTTAGTGCCAAACAACGGAAACCAAGTATGGTTATCCTACTGGGGGTAAAAAAGTGTGAAAAAGAAGGAAGGTTTATTAGAATGACATGGGACCCTGCAGATTCACTTGGAATCTGAGGGACAAGACAGCATGAATGAACAGGATCCAAGGAAGATGAAGATGAATCAGCAAGAATTGCCATGGTTACACTACAGGATGGATCAGGTCCAGGCATCATCACCAACCTTGCTGGCTCCACATCATAGTTGCTGAGTTGCCCTGAAATTCAACCATCATGACATGTTCTTTTTTTTTTTTTTTTTCCATGACATGTTCTTATATCACACACCCAAAGTCTAAGTGCCAGGATTAGTGTTTAGTGGTTTAGCTTAGATTATGTGTCTATCCCTGACCCATATAAGAAGATAGAGAAGGTCTGGGTTCTCTCATCTTCCATAATAGTTGGTGGACACCACAAATCATAATGTAACGAGAATAATATTGAGGAAAATGAATGCTGAGAGATCAAAAGAACTGACACATATTCACAATTTATATCCTGCCTGTCTTGAGTAATTTATCATCACTGGTATCCCTTGTCAATAAATATTTTTCATGATTAAAAGAAAGTTCAAGGTCAAGATTACATATTCACTATTCTACTGTGCTATTTTGACATGGAAGCCTGCTATAGTAATCACTGATTTTTATAAGACAAACAATTAGAAAGATCAAGTGATTAGAAATCTTTT
Source organism: Canis lupus familiaris (assembly GCF_011100685.1). Taxonomy (NCBI): domain Eukaryota; kingdom Metazoa; phylum Chordata; class Mammalia; order Carnivora; family Canidae; genus Canis; species Canis lupus. Next base: position 27,251,140 of record NC_049253.1, on the reverse strand, counting down.
CTGTATTTAATTTATGGAGACTATAGTCTGTAAACTCTCATATCACAGGATTTCTGACTTGTTTAGGGAGTTTTTCAATTTCAAATATTTCTATTTCTCTACTTTGTTTATATGAAATTTGTTATTTGGGACATGGTAGTATCCGTGAGTAAAGGATGAGAGAAAGGGAACAGAGAGGGACATAGTGTGAGAAGAAAAAAGGAAGGAAGAGAGAGAGTTAACATTTACTTAGTATTGTCTCATTTAATCTTCCAAATAACTCTGGATTATTTAAATCTGTAGAATGCCTTCTTCAAGGAAATTTTACCTGAAAGCCACTATAACAAAGCAGGTAACTGTTGGATAAATAGATCTGGATGGGCAGTTGAGGGAGTAGGAACCCTTTTCATCTCCTTTGGGATAACATATAGCATAATTTTAAAATGTATCATCTATTTTATATTTTCAAAAAGACTACATTCTGGTCAGTGTAGTTTTGACAGTTAATTCAATTATGTTGTATTCTGACTTTTGACAGATTGGTAATACATACACTGAGTTTAAGCCCATAGTTAACTTTTCCATGACTATATGAAGTTTAAGTTTCATTCTTAAGCATGGAATCAAAGACTATCTATACCTGCCAAAGAAATTCCAAACACACATAGACTCAGTAAAGCAAAACACTTTATTTCTCAGAATTTTTCATGCCTTAGCTGTTATGTATAATGGGCCTTTTGTGTGTAGCAATAATTTTAACATGTAAACATAGACAAGGGATAAGGCAAAAATTCAACTAGACTCCTACTAAATCAAAACAACCTTAACTTAGGATCACATGCTAAGGTCCTAATCATATGGAATCATTTACTAGATGAGTAGTTACTGGTTCAATTATTATCAAGTAGTCCCTCGTAGATGTTCTGTAGGCCATTTTATGGTTTTAAAACATGACAGACTAAGATCAAATTTGGATAGCTGAAAGAGGCATATATGAAGTTGAAAACAGCAGATAGAATCTGTGCATATTATGGTAGCTGCCAGTTAAAGCACTAGAGATGGAATTATCAAGGACATGAATTATCAAGTGACATTATTTTGTCACTTTCATTTGTAGAAAAAATGAATGGAAACATTTACAAATATTTATTTCATCACAGATATATCCCATTACAGCTCCATCTCATGGACATCATTATCCTGTAAGACAAAACTATTCCCTTTGTGGGATTGCAGACATGAACATATTCATAGCAAAATGCATGCAATTTGAAATCTATCCTATATTTTCCCTTTCTGTTTGTACTGATCTTCCTTCACAATAGCAGGTCATGTTCTTAAGAGGATTCTGGGACAAGTTTCCTTCCTGCACCCCATATCCAAAATCTCAGTTGATTGAAAAAAAATTATTTTACCAGTTTTAGTGTTTGTATACTTACAGAGGAATAAAAAGCATATATATTCACTGAAGCATTAATTCTGTACTTAAGATATTTTATATGGCTACTATCAAACCAAGGGAAAAAATGACTATCTCAAAATTAGTAGAAGGAGAAATTTTGCCCCAGAGGCTGTAAGATATTCACAGTTAATACTCTAGAAGACAAATCTCACGAGCTGTCACATGGCATGCTTACACCAACATTGTGAGAGCCACTCACTGGCTTTCCTACACCTGCTGAGCCTCCCTTGAGTCCATCTCCTCTTCCAACCAGCTAAAAGTATCTTCTCAAACTAAAATTCTAATCATATCATCCCTACTTCTTAAATCTTTCATTATACTTGAGATAAAATGCAAAATCCTCCTATGACTGACATGCTTCTTGTACAACACAGACATTTCCTGCCTCTGACTTTTCTAGATCCAGGGCCTTATACTTTTTGGCCCTTTTGCCTTTTGCTTCTTCCCATTATTTGCTGCCTATTCCTACTCATGTCTCAAGTAAAGCAATCACATTCTCAGGAAAGCTTTCCCTGACCCCTCAGACCTATGGTAGGGGATAAACAAGGGACAGGAAATAAACAAACACACATTCAGAGGGTATAAATTGCTATAGAGAAATATAAAGAGTGACAACGGGGTTGTTATTTTGCACAGGATGATCAAAAAAGGCCTTGTTGATCAAGCAGTATTTGAGTGGCATCTTGAAGGGATTAGAATAAGACTTGCAGCTAAGGAGTGAAAGAGCAGTCCAGGTAGGGTGGGAAGCTGGCCATTCTGTTAACTATCTCATACCAAAGAATTATGATTTTTTTAAATTCCATATTTGGAGAGATTTTTTTTCAAAATGAAATACTTCCATTTCTCAATTTTGTTTATATATAAATGCATCATTTGGGACATAGTAGCATCCATGAGTAAAGGGTGAGAGAAGGGGAAGAGAGAGATATGTGAAGTGGGAAGAAAAAAAGGAAGGAATACTTAATGAGTATTGTGTAGCTTTCCTTTACTGTTTGAGAAAGAACAAGAAGACCAATATGGCAAGCCAAATAAGGGAATCCAGCAAAGAGAACATTAGGAGATGAACTCAGAGGACATGTGGACAGACAGTGGTCAGAAGTTTGAATTTTGACTTGACAAAAAATAAAAAGAAGGTGGACAATGGGGGACCAGGCTAGAGGGGCAATGGGTTAGTGGTTTGGGCAGGGTGTTGTGCAAATAGGACACTATTGTGTAGGTCTTGGATGTTTCTCTGAATAAACTATAATGGCTTTTTATGATATAAGCAGACTAGCAACGTGATCTGGCTTATGTTTGGGATGATCACTCTAGCTGTTAAGTTGAAAATAGAATACAGGAGAGAAAGAATAGTGGAAGGGAGCTTCATTAGGTACCTCTTGCAGTAGTTCTAATGATCAATACTTGTGACTACACAAAAGTGGTAGAGATGCTTGATGAGTGTCTGAGAACTGGGTTTATTTAGAAGATACTGCCAACAGAATTTGCTAATATGGGGTGGGAAGAAGAGAAGTATGAAGAATTACTGCAGTGTTTTGGCCTAAGAAACTATAAAGAGTAGGAAATAGAATTGCCATACACCACAAGGAGAAAAACCGTTTTATGAGAAGAGGGGATGGGCTACTGCTTCCACTTAAATAAAGAAATCCCTTTAGAAAATATTGAGTTTGAGAAACTCATTAGACAATCAAGCAGTAGAGTCTAGTAAAGTCAGATATAAAAATCTGGAATTTATTTAAAGGTTCAGGGCCAGAGGTATGCATGTTGGAGTCATCTGCAAATACATGATATTTAAAAATTAAGACTAAAAGATGTTATATTGAGGATAAATGTAGATCAAAGATAAGTGGTAAGAGGACCTCCAAGAGGACCTCCAAGAGGACCTCCACTCTAAATTTTAGAGTGCAGCGAGATAAGGAAGTTCCAAGTAAGCATTAGCTTGGTTTGAGATAGAAGGACATCCCTGAGATTAGTGTTCAAAGTGGATAGTATGTTTCAAAAATCAGGGAGCCACAAACTGCTAATATCAGAAATGAAAGGGGGGGATATCGCTATAGGTTCCATGGATATTACAAGAATTTTAAAAGGAATACTATGAATAACTCAGTGCCCACAAATTGGATAACCTAGATGAAATGGACCAATTCCTTGAGAGACACAATATGCCAAAACTCAAAAAGAAATAGTAAATCTGAATCGTTCTATGTCCATTAAAAAATCAACTCAATATTTAACATTCTTCTAAAACAGAAAACACAAGGCCCAGATGGGTACACTAGTGGACTAATAAACATTTAAGAAAGAATTTGTGCCAGTTCTCTACAATCTCTTCCAGGATATAGAAGCAGAGAGAATACTTTCTAATGCATTCTTTCAGGCCAGAATTTCCCTAAATATCAAAACCAGACAAAAACATTACTAGAAAAAGAAAACCTCTATAGACTAATATTTCTCATGAACATAGATACAAAGTTTTCAACAAAATTTTAGCAAATTGAATCCAAGAATATACAAAAGGAATTATGCAACATGGCCAAGCAGCATTTATCCCAGGTATGCAAAGCTATTATAGCATCCAAATAGCAATAACTATAATCCATCACATCAACAAGCTAGAGGATAAAAATCACATGGTTATTTCAATAGATGCAGAAAGGCATCTGACAAAAATCTAACACTCATTCATGATAAAAACTCTCATTAAATTATGAATAAAAGGAACATCTTCAGCTTAATAAAAATCATCTACAGAACGCTACAGCTTGCATCATCCTTAATGGTGAAAGCTAGAAGCTTTTCCACTAAAATTAGGAAAGAGTCAAGGATGTCCTCTCTTATGACTCCTTTTTAACATCATACTGGGAATCCTAGGTAATGCAAAGAAGAGAAAAAACAAGCAAGAGAAATATATTTAATATATCTAAAGATATCCATGTATTGGAGTTATCAGATTTTAAATAAGTATTTTTAGGAAAATAGATGGCACGATGAAGACTTCATCAAAGAACTAGAATCTATAAAGAAGAAACAAATTCTCAAACAGAACATTATAATAATTAAAATTAAGAACTTAATATTTGGGGTTTTAGCAGATTTCACTGTGCAGAGGATTAGTGAACTGAAAGATAGGCTACTTAAAAACTATGGAAACTAAAGCAATGAGTGAAAAAATGTATGGAAAACACAGAAAACAATGTAAAAGAGTCTTACAAGTCATAGTCCAAAGATTTTGTCTGTGATGTATGTAAGAGTCACCCCAAATCAGTGTGTCTGCACCATTCTTATGGGCAAAATCTTATGTGACACCATGAAAGAAATCCTGTGCTCTTCGGTAAGGGTGATACTACCCTCTTGGAACCAAGGCCTGGCACTAGAACCTCACTTCAGGGCCTTAGGACAACCCAATAGGTATGATTCTTGGAGCTCTTCAGGCATCTGGTTGACCTCAATGAATGATATACAGAATCAAAGAGCACTTCTAAGAAATCTGACCCATGCAGGTGTTAGTCTAGGCTCTGGGTGACTTGCTTGGATAACATTGTGGATTCTGGCTGATTTTAGTCACCAGAAGGTGACTATAAAAACTTTGAAGAAGGTACTCTAACGTGGTGGGATCTGAGGAGTTGAGAGAGGAGAACTGAGATGTGAGGCGCAGATCAGAGTTTGCACTTACTAGGATCTAAGACAGGTAGTGAGAATTTTAATGTCCTTTTAGGGACATGTAGTCTAACCCAAACCAATGAGAATCATTCTTTGGCTTTTGCTTGAATTATTAGAGAAGAGATTTCCTTCCCATTCAAGGTTCTTAAGCTTTATATAATATAAGCTTTTAGATTTTGTTGCCTATATTTGCTACCACCGGCATGAATATGATTGAGAAATAAGCCAGCAAAATTGAAAACAAAAACTAAATGATCAAGAGAGAAAAGGGAAAATATGTTCTTGAAGATTATGATTATACAACTGTATTGAAACATGCTGGCAGCTAGTTTATTCTAGAAATATATGAGCCAATATGTTCCCTTATTTCCTTAAACTGAATAGATCTGGAATTTTCTTACTTGAAATGGGAAGAACTTTTCCTCATATGCACAATATTTTTATCTTCTCACTTCTTGGGGAGGATCTTGTGGTACTATTTCTGGTGTTTCTGCCTGGACTGTGGAGCAGAGCAGAGTCTGAAAGGTGATTGATTCTGAAGGAGTGATAGTAAGGGTTACATCCATTTAAATTGTTTACCAGATATTCTTGTGGTATGGCACGTGTTCTGAAACCGGAGTGTAGAGCTCAAGGGATATGTTAAGTTTTGAGATACACATTTTGCTAGCACTGTCATATTAGTAAGAGCAAGTTTGGGCATTGTATGAGATAGCAAGAAATGACTGAGCTAGATAGGGAGCTAGAAGAGAGAAATCAATGAAAAAGAGAGACTGATCTGAGAAGTAGGGGAAAATCCGACAGTGAATAATAAAGAAAAAGAAATTATAAGAAGATTTTGGTACATGTTGTAAAAGTGGAAGACAAATGACATGAGGCTACTCAATTTAGCATTTAAATATTAGATTTGGCAACTTGAATTATCTAGCTACCTTTATGAGAGGAGTTGTGTTAGGCAAAAGAGATGAGAAAAATATTCAGAGGTTTAGAGTTACACAAGGGTGTCAATTAAGACTAAGTTTGGCTCTAAAAACAATTTATATCTGAGGATTGCTGGAGGGGAGAGAGTAAAGGATGAGGTAACTGGGTGATGGACATTAAGGAGGGCACTGGGTATAATATAAGACTGATGAATCACTGACCTCTACCTCTGAAACCAATAATACATTGTATATTAATCTATTGAATTTAAATAAAATAAAAAATAAGAATTTTAAATATGGTATTTTAAATATGAATTTTAAGATGAATTTTAAGTATCAAGGGTGATTGTATTCTCCTTTAATGCTAAATTGGGATTAATTTCCATCATTTTTATTTGATTTTGAGACCTTAAAAATAATTAGTGAATAATTTTTGTTTATACAAAAAATGATTCCTAAGCTGGTTCATAAAAATCAGAAAAACTGAGCCCTCATATGAGTATTTAACTTATATTCTTACATCTATATAAATGTATGTATTTAATAAAAACTAAGATCAATATAGTATAGAGACTGTACTATATGTTAAAATATTATTTGTAAAGTACTGGTTTAAATATTTTCATCTAAACTGTTATAGTTTACTACATATATGAATGTTAAAATATATGCATTTAATGCTGCATGAATAAATAAAAGAAGCTATAATTTAAAAAAAGAACTGGTAACTGAAAACAAAACAAAATGATAAAACAACAAAACAAAAAGTTAAATATACATTTCTTTTTTTCCTGAAAGAAGTCAGGAAGCATATCCCAGAGATAGTATGAAACTCCAATTACCTGTTTCATAGGCTGTTTTATATTTCTACTCTACCACATAGCCATGGATTCCTGAGGTTTTTTTCATTGTTGCAAGTGGTGGCCAGAACTCCAGACACCCCTCATATATTCTAGACAGGAGGAAAGAGAAAGGACTAAAGACAAGAAGGATGATGTCAATATTCTAAATATTAACATTCCATTAAGATTTTTTCTTTTGAAGTTCACCTAATTTCTGCCGAGAATCCACTGGATAACACCAGCTGCCAGGAAATCTTAGGAAATAAAGTATTTTAGGTAGGCATATTGATCAGGATCCAGTTAGGTAGAACAACAATGTAGATACAGAATGGGCAGCTAAAAGTCTCTGTTTCAATGGGTATCATAAAAAAGGAAAATACACTATACTTTCTGAAACACTTGGTAGAGATATACAGAAGAATGTTGAATAAATTTGAGAAAATAGGAATTTTTAGGATGGGAGAGACTTTGTGTTTTTGTAGTTAGAGGGGAAGAATGCATATGATACAACACAATTAAGTGATAAAGCAAGGTACCAGGAGAGGTAAGAGACAGGAAGCAAGAGTACAGGAGTCTCTATTGGTTCCTTGAAGTACCCATTTCAAGGAAATAAATGCCAAGGCAGTCTACAATGCATTGTTAATCCACGGCTCCCATCTGATTTACAAGGGATTTTGGAGTTTAATAACATAGTTATAATACTTGAATTTTTCTTCAAAACACTGCAAACATAATTTGTGAAGGTGCCATGTTCATTGTAAAGAATAAGCTGTTAAACAAACAAACAAACAAACAAAAAGGATGTTCTTCATAGATTTGGGCAAGAAATTTTGACAAATAAAATATTTCTAGTTGAAATTTAAAAATATTTGGCTGTTGTATAAAAGCAATATAAAATGATTCTTTGGGGGACGCCTGGGTGGCTCAGCAGTTGGGCATCTGCCTTCGGCTCAGGGCGTGATTCCGGGGTCCTGGGATCAAGTCCCGCATTGGGCTCCCTGTGAGAAGCCTACTTTCTCTTTGTGTCTCTCATGAATAACAAATAAAATCTATTTTTTATTCTTTCTCTCTGTGTCTCTCATGAATAACAAATAAAATCTATTTTTTTAACAAATAAAATCTTTAAAAAAATGATTCTTTGGATAAGTGAACCTTTAGACAATCAACTTACCATATTAAATACATTACTTTCAATACAGATATTTATCTTTCTTTTTACTTATAATTAGCCTGTACACACATGCACACACACACACACACACATCCCTAAGTAAGTTGCTACAATTAATGTATATGGAACTAGTCCCTGTAGCTTAAAAGAATCCTTTAGGATTTAATGGCAAGCATGACACAGTATCTTATTCCTCTTCCTTAGTGTGGCCAATTCCAAATGTTGTACTCTAATAACATATGACAGAATAAATAATTTACTGTTTTTTAATTTCTCCATACCTCAATTTTATAAAGAAGAACATATAGAATATTTGGAATGAATATTATCAATAAGTTTCTTGTAGATAAGAGGCAGGTTTTTACCTTTTTCTTTTTTTTTTAAAAGATTTTATTTATTTATTCATGATAGTCACAGAGAGAGAGAGAGAGAGAGAGAGAGAGGCAGAGACACAGGCAGAGGGAGAAGCAGACTCCATGCAGGGAGCCCGACGTGGGATTCGATCCGGGGTCTCCAGGATCGCGCCCTGGGCCAAAGGCAGGCGCTAAACCGCTGCGCCACCCAGGGATCCCTTACCTTTTTCTAGATTGAAAAATTTAAAGATATTAAGTATGTTGTCCAGTTGTCAACATTATGTATATAAATAATTTCCTTTTTATTTGTTTAGACATACTACCTAAGTATTTTTAAAATTTTATAACTATATATTTGCTTTCCTTATCCTTAAAGTATGAATTAATTAATCTAGTTCCATTTTAGGCTTATTCAATGTCTAAAGTTATAGGTCAATATTATAATTTAGCAATTACCATGTTTTCTGCAAATTAAAAATATCCTGTGTAATTTGAGGTTTAATTCATATGTTTCTGCCAACCTTTTAATAGTTCATGTTTCAAAAGTTCCATTAGGATGAAAGATTTAAGAGAGCTATAAAAATTCAACTTATGAGGTTTTTTTCAGTTTGGATAATTGATACTTTAAAAATCATCAGTCTTCAATGAAGTACTGTGATGCTGAAGTAATAATGGCTGATGATACTCATACCAACATGGAGATATCACTTTTACTATAAATATTCAGTCAGCTGAATCCAATGCCTGTATCCTGTTGCTCTCCTCTGCTCCAAATTGGTTCCTGGCAAATAAGAAACATGAAAGAAGTGAAAGAAAAAAAGGATGGAAGAGACAGAGGGAGAGTAAAATAGAGAAGAAAGGAGAAATGTTGGAATAAGGGAGAAGAGCTCCTTTGACTTACAGGTGTGATATTTTAGAGGGAGGTGGAATGAATTCTAGATTAAGTTTTCATATTATATTATCTTCTTCCATGAATTGTTTCCTATAGTTTCTCACTTCAATCTCAATTCTACTGTGTCTCAATTGCCTTAAATTCTTATTGTGGCTTTTAAATAATCTAGATCACTTTTATTATATTTTTTAAGTGTGAATTTTTCTTTTCTACCAGACTATCTGCTATTTCATAAGAGGTACTGGACCTCATTTATCTTTATAATTCCCATATACTCAACCCCATAAGGGCTATATAGGAGGTACTCATTAAATATTTGTTGTGCTAATGAATAAAGTCATAATTTTTTAAGGAGCTTTGGAATCCATTAGAATCTGAAGTCTTTAAAAAATGATAATGGGACATTAAGTATTCTTCGCTGATTGTCATTATAACAATAATCACAATAATAGTAAGTATTCAAGCCTTTTCAGCTGTCTTCTGATTATGTTCAATTTAAAATTTAAATCTTTCACAGCCATTCTTGCTTTTTCCCCCTTCTCTTTAAACTATTGGTATATATTTAGTGATACCAAAAGAAATGAATACAGACAGATTTGCAAAAGCTGATATTTACTAGGTAACTATAAGCAGGGACTATGGGTTTTCAAGTCTGTCACCTTGAACAGTTTGGAATCCACGTATCATAAAGGAGACTAAGTAACCTTGAACAGTTTGGAATCCACGTATCATAAAGGAGACTAAGTAAAGAGCTATTTTTTTTTTTTTTTTAGTAAAGAACTTTTTTTTAACAACAACAACAACAACAATAATCTTAAACCTAAAATAAAAACATTGGTACTTCAACAGCCTGGGCATTTATGCAGTCACATTGATAAAATTAACCTGTATTTGTTCTGATCAGAGTTTCACAAACACCTATCTCTTATTTGTTAGATTTAGATTGGAATTGAAAGTATTAAAGTGTACTATTTCTATGAAAATAATTCTATTTCTTTATACATTATAAATTGAGTTAGCCCACAATATCAAATAACCAATTTTTAAAATATTGTTGGCTTTCATCTAATTGAGTTGATGAAGTCACATGAAGAAGTCACATGAACAAAGGTAGAAAAAGAAGGAAAAGGAGGAGGAGAGGGAAAAGGAGGAGGAGAGAGAAGTGGAGGAGGTGAGAGGAGAAGATGAGAGGGAAGGGAAGGAGAAGAGTAGAAAGAAGTCAAGAAAACAAAGAAAGCAACTATAACTAGTTTGACCACTGGATAAAGCAATTTTGGCTTTAGATGGCTATATGTCCAAAGAGAAGTGAAGAAAAGAGAAAAGGCCACAATGAGCCTCTTTGAACTGGCTCAATAATATCCCTGGGCTCTAGTGCTTAAAACAGGGAAAGAAGCAATCTCTGCTGATTTTGAGGACTGATTTTAATTTTACATTAGTTTGGTAAGAAAATAAGTATAGTGAGGTCAGATACTAGCAGAAGTATTATTATAAATTCAACTCTAGATCAATGGAATAGAATTAAGAGTACAAAATAAATTCTTGCATTTATGGTAAATTACTTTTCAACCAGAATGCCGAGACATCTTGATAGGGGAAGAATAGTCTTTTCAACAAATGGGACAAATGGATAGCCACATGCAAAAGGATTATGTTGGGCTCCTACCTCACACTATATACAAAACAAAACAAAACAAAACAAAACAAAAAAAACAAAACTCAAAATTGCATCATAGAGCTAAAACTACAAAATTCTTTGAAGTAAATGTAGGAATAAATCTTTGTGACCTTGAGTTAGGCAATGGTTTCTTAGATATAACATCAAAAGCACAAGTAACCAAAAAATAAAAGATAAACAGATGTCATCAAAATTGAACATTTTTATGTTTCAAAGGATACAGTCAAGAAGGTGAAATTCTCCCACATTATCGGAGAAAATATTAGCAAATTGTATATCTGATAAGGGTCTGGTATCCAGAATATATAAAGAACTTTACAATTCAATAATAAAAGGCAAATAATCCAACTGTCTTAGTCAGTTTGGACTGCACTAGTACAAATACCATAGATTGGGTGGGTTATAAATAACAGAAATTTATAAGTGCTCTGGAGGCTACATATGTATGTGATCAGGGTACCAGCATGGTCAGATTCTGGTGAGAGTCAACATATTTTTAGCTTATTCATGATCATTATTTGATTTGATCTCATGGTAGGTAATTTCATAAATAATCCTCATAAACTACACAAGACCCTGTAGTGATCAATTCAGCTGAAAAAAAAGCATTCCATCTAACGTTGTCAATTGGAAATATGTTTCAGGCAATGGCAATTTCTTTTACCTAATGGATTGTAAACTGAAACTCAAGCCAAATCAATACATTTACTGAATGCCTGTTATTGTGCTGGGGTGCAGAGAAAATATTAAGTACAAAATCAATGGTTTTAACCTCAAGAAAGTTTCTAAGTTTCTTTGAAGTTCAGAAGATCATTATCAAACTCCTGTGAATTCTTCAAGATCCATATATCCTTACACTCAGAAGTCTTTTTCCCTCATCACAGGCAGAGATAGTTGATTAGTATTGTATCTTCTATTAAGGTTATTTTACATGTCTATTTACATGTCTACTTGCCTTTCCACATTTTGAGCTCCAGAGCAATGATTTCATTCATTCATTCATTCATTCATTCATATGACAGATATTTATCAAATGCCTATTATCATGCTAGGCATATATGATACAATATAAAAAATAATATATGACAAAATGATTAAAAAAGAAAGATGCAGTTCCAGTTTCCATAGAGCTTTTGTTCTACTAATACATAAAAATAAACAGATATGGTAAGTTCACTAATTTAGTAATTGCTTCTCACATGGGCAAAAAAAAATGTGACTTCTTTTTTATAAAATATCACCCTTTAGAATATAAAGTAATGGTCTTTCAATCTCTTCCAGTACAAATAATCTCTTTGGCTTGTTTTAGGCTTTTTGGTGTTAGTTTTCAGTATTTAAAATTTCCTTTTCTTTTCCCTGCTCTAATTCCAGATAATTTCTGGGTTTTAAGGAAACTTAAGTGACCTTATAAGGATAAAAGAGATGGAGAGGTTGGAGGTTGCAGGCATATTGTTACATGAATTCTTACTGATTTTCTGCAAAGTGTGGTGTCTTATCTAGCCCCTGACTGATGCTGACACCTACTCTGAGGTCAATGGTTCCCATCGTTTACCTGCAGTGTTGAAATCCTGGAGTATTTGAGCCATGACCTCCAGGCCTTTGTTGGCTTATTGGTCCTCTCAGGACTCTGTATCTCGGATTGTGTGGACACTTCTCTATCCATATGCACAGCACATAGAGACCTATGGTTTGTATTTATACTTACCTAGCTCAGACATCCCTGCATTATTGTTGTTACTGGTTCTGTGCTAAGTTGGCTGTTAGTCAAATTCTGGGCTTCTCACAGAGGCCTGAGCCTTCTGCCACAAAATACTAGGGGAGGCAGGCTATTATGCTATCTATATGACTGCTATAGAACTGGACCCTAAAGGAATCATATGTCTTCCTTTTACCCTAACTGCATAGTGACAAGTGGATTACGCTTAGAAATTGTATTACCTGGAATGCCTAGGTGGCTCAGTTGGTTGAGTGTCTGACTCTTGATTCTCAGGATCATGAGATTGAGTCCCGACACTGGGCTCTGTGCTCAGTGGTGAGTCTGCTTGAGATTCTCTGTCCCCCCTGCCCCTCCCCCTGCTCTTACTCTTTCTCTCGCTCTCTCAAATAAATAAATAAATCTTAAAAAAGAAATTATCCTACCTTTAAGGTACTGTCTTAAGTACAATTTCAATTATATAAGGCATTTATAAACCAGTGTGATAGGGTTTTAATAATCCTAGAACTTAATCCTATAATTTAGCATATAGTTAGAATTCAATGAATACATTTTTAGCCTTAAATTTTGAGATAATTTTAGACTCTTAGAAGATTTGCAAAAATACTACAAAGAGTTCCCATGTACTTTTTACCCAGCTTACCATTATGCCAATATTTTACATGACAAGAAAAAAAAAATCAAACCTAGGAAATTAAGCTCAGTATGATGATATTAATGAAACTATAGAATTTATTTGAGTTCTACCAGTTTTTTTTTTTTAATTGTCCACCACTCTACTTCTTTGTTCCAGAATCCAATCCAGGATTCCACATTGCATATAGCTGCCACGTGTCTTCAGTCTGTTCTGGTCTAAGATAATTTCTCAATCTTCCCTTTTTTTTATTTTTGTTGTTTCTTTTTACAAAGTTGACACTATTGGAGAATACAGGTGAATTATTTTGTAGTGTTTTTCTCCATTTGATTTGTCAGATTTTTTTCTCGGTCATATTGAGAATATGAATTATTGAGAAGAATATCTCAAAGGTGATGTGTCTTATTAATGCATCATATCAGGGATAAATAGTGTTGATATTTCTTATTATTGGTGATGTTAACCTTAATCACTTGCCATCTGCGGGGTTTGTCCACTGTGAAGTTGCTGTTTTTCCCTTTGTAATTACTAAATATTTAGGGAGAGATAACTTGTTATTATGCAAAATCCTATTTCTACTTAAATTTTATCCATTAATTTTATTTTTTATATATTTTTATTTTTTTAAAAGATTTTATTTATTTATTCATGAGAGACACAGAGAGAGAGAGAGAGGCAGAGACACAAGCAGAGGGAGAAGCAGGCTCCATGTAGGGTGCCTGACATGGGACTCGATCCTGGGACTCTGAGATCACACCCTGGGCTGAAGGCAGCGCCAAACCGCTGAGTCACGGGGGCTGCCCTCAGTATGTCTTGATCTTTTATTACTTATTTTTAATCACTTCCTTACTTTCTGGTATCAAAAATTGTTCCAGGATCATCTTGTGTTTTCCCTGCTAAGCCCTGGAATAAGACAATTTTCCTTTTATTAAGCAATGATATTTGGAAACCAAGTTCATTGCTTTCTCCTGGTACCTCTTACTGGATGGATTGAAGTGAGAAATACATGTACTTACCATAGGTCATTCCCTGTGGCAATTTCCTCCAAGACCTACAATTAAGCATAGGAAAGAATCATGTTTTTCTGACCTACCGCTAACAGAACAATCAGTCTTTTCACTCTGTAGACCCAGGTCCAGACTTTCACTTTGGAATTTCTCAGGTGGGAGACAAACACCAAATATTTATGCTTTCCACACTTTAATAGGCAAACATTTGATTCTCTAGCAGTGGCTAAGTCATTCCATTCAGTAGCCTTGGGGTGGGGGAGAATTATTTCTTCCCCATCCAAGGAGTATGTGTGTGTGGCGGGGGAAGTATAGGTAAAATGCCATTGTTTTTAGATAACCTAAAGAAATTCTCTTTCTTTTATTAGATTTCTTTAACTTCTTACATATCCCTAACTTAAGTAATAAGCCAACAAATGCAAAAATATTTCTTGACTGCTTACTTTGCAAGTTCTGCATAGAGGATTTAGCAAGCTACCTCAAAATGGAGAGTAAGTAACATTAATGGTTCTGTTTTGCTTTTGGCCCTGACCTAAAATTGAAGCAGATGAAGTTCCCTTTCAACATTCTGTTACATTTTGTATCTAAATTTTATTTTCTACAACATTAACTAATTTATATTCTCAACAATCTGACTAGACTTTTTCCATAAAGGAATTTAGTTGCCAATAGATTTGCTACTTAACCAAAGATTTCAGAGAAAAATCAATTATTTGTATAAAACTGTGTTGAGTATATACTTACTAAGTTCATTCACATTCGTGTTTAGAACGGGTGAGATTTTACATTGAATCATATATTCCATGATCATTTTAAAATAAGTAAACATATTTATAATATTTGTAATGGATTGTTATAGTAAGTCCCATCTTGTTTGGCAAGTTAATTTCTACATTTTAGTGGTAACAACAAAGGAACGTTTTTCTCTTTTATCATAAATGGTTGTGTATTTTGAGTTGGAGACTCTCACATTCAGCTTATCTCTGATTCTCAAAATAGGTTATAATAGGCATTAAGAGTTCTGAAGAGCTCTCTGAAACTACTGAAATTAATTGTATACAAAAGTTTGTGCATAAGTTTACAAATTGTTGTCCTACAATTTAATCTTATAAAGACAGTATCTTAAAACAAGACAATTAGAAAAATAACATGTATTTCAGTCAAAGGAAATCGTGGTAAACAACAACAAGAAACTTCACTAATTGTGTATCAAAATAATTGTGTTTATGTGTTTATAATGACATTGTACAAAGAATTTGACTTGACTTATAGAAATACATTGAGTAAAATAAGATTAAAAAAAGGACTTTCAGTCCTTTAAAATTGAAAAATGAAACATACTGTCAGTATTTTCCCCTTCTCCTGTAAAAAAAATCTCAAGAAGGCAATAGTAAGAAGAAAGTTAACACAAATTTCTTCTTCAATAAAACGAGTTGACAAGTAAAATCCCAGACTCAAAAATAGTTGGAAAGTATCCCATAATCAGTGAAGACTCAATAGCAGGGCTATAATCAATAGTCTATCCAAGTATGATACAAAACTTAGAATATATAAAATAAAAGATTGACAAATTTAAGTGCATAAAACAACAACAATAATAAAATGTCTTTCAGTAAACACCCTGAAGAGAAATGACCAACTAGAAGAAATATTTGTGATCCATTACATTCAGAGGTCTAGTTTTCTTAATATAAAAAGAAATTTAAAAAATCAGTAAGGAAAGGATCGTCAATCCAATAAGAAAAAGGGCCAGTTATATAAAAAGACAACAGAAAATATAAATGAATCTTAATCATAAAAGATGCCCAATTTTACTCACAATAAGACAGTAGTATCACTATGACATTGTTCTTTACCAATCATATTGGCACATGCAAAAAAAATAGCATGCTGGTGGGAATATAAATTTATAATACTTACATAAAATTTTTGGAAAATCCTTGAAAATTTCAAATATTTATATTGTGAAAAAATATACTTAAAAGTCTGTTCATTATAGTAATGTTCGAAATGGTGGAAGATTGAAAACAATCCTAATCTTATTAGTACAAGTTGAGTTAAATAAGGTAGTTGTTTTTTATATCAAAGAATATAATAATAAGTAGCTATAATAAGAATGTAGAAGATCTGTATGTAGTGATATGGAACTATGTCATATATATATATATATGTAGTTAAAAGAAAATAGCAAAGGATAAAATCATGTGTATGACTTGCTCCTTTTCTGCCAAAAAGAAAAAAGAGAGAGAAAGAAAGAAAATAGTATATGTACATGATTGTACATTCTTTAAAGATATCTTGAAGAATTAAAAAAAAAACTCATTTGGCAAGAGTAGGAGGTTGGTAAGTAGCTGAAAGAGGAGTAAGGACAACTTTTCATATGTACATTTTTATTTCTTTAGAATTTTGGACCATTCAAAATTGTACTGTATTTATATTTGTACTATATATTCAAATACATAAAATTAAAGGTAAAATCAAACAACAATGACAATATGTACACTTATTATCTTATTTTTTTATGGAAGAATGTATGGATATATTTATTTTTTAGATTAAGGATAGCTGTGGAGTCTTTATTAACAAATGATGATATTATTTGTGTTTGTCTTTTAAGAAAAATAATTCCAGTTGTTAGTCACCTGCTAGAAAAAGAATTAAATGCCTAAATGCAAACAGAGTAAAAAATATGATTCCATTTTCAATTTACTTTAATATAATTATACTCCCTGACTCACTTATCAAATTATTCCTTTCTGCAGAAGCTATTTCTTTATTGTCATGGACTAATAACACATATCCCTAGATCATCCAGATTTTTGCCTGACATATAAAAAGCCATATATATTTAATGTATGAAACTCAATGAGTCTGGAGATAAATATATACCCATGAAACCATTCACAACCATAAAAACCATAGACATATCCATCATCTCAAAAAATTTACTTCTTTGGGGTGGCTCAGGGTCATGAGTTCAAGCCCTGTGTTGGGCTCCACTTTAGGCATGGAGCCTACTTTAAAAAAAAAAAAAGATTTCCTCTCACCTCCATTATTATTATTATTATTATTATTATTATTATTATTAATTTATTGTAGTGGTGGTGGTGATGGTGATGATGGTGGTAAGGACACTTATTATAGATCTACTCTCTTAGAAAAAATTAAATATACAATAAGTATTATTAACTGTAGGTATTACGCTGCATAGTAAGTCTCCAGAACTTAATTATCCTGCATAACTGAAATTTTGTATCTTTTGGCCAATGTCTTCTAATTTCTCCTTGCCCCCAGACACTGGCAACTATCTTCCTATTCTCTACTTCTATGAGTGTGACTATTTTAGATTCTGCACGTAAATGAGATCATGCAATATTTATCTTTCTGTTTTTGGCTTATTTCACTTGGCATAATGTCCAGGTCTATCCCAAGTGGTTGCAAATGGCAGGATTACTTTCTTTTTGAAAGTTGAATAATATTCCATTGTATGTATATACCACATTTTCTTTATCCACTCATTTGTTAATGGACACTTAAGTTGTTTACATATCTTGGCTATTGTGAATGAACATGTGGATTTAGATATCTTTTCAAGATCCTGGCTTCAATATGTACCCAGAAGTGGGAGTGTGGGGTGTCTGGGTGTCTCAGTTGATTAAGTATATGACTCTTGGTTTTGGCTCAGGTCGAGATCTCAGGGTTGTGAGATCGAGCCCAGCACTGGGGTCCATGCTCATCTCAGAGTCTGCTTGAGATTCTCTGCCTCTCTCCCTCTGCTCTTCCCATGCTCTTGCATGCATATATGCTGTCTCTCCCTCTCTGTCAAATAAATAGATAAATAAAATCTTTTTTAAAAGGAATGAAAGTGCATATGGTAGTAATGTTTTTAGTTTTTTGAGGAGTTTCCATAATGACTGCACCAATGAACATTTCCAACAGTGTACTAGGTAGGGTTCCCTTTTCTCCACATCCTCTTCACAACTCATCTTTTTTTTTTTCTAATTATTAATGATAGGCCTCACTTTCAGATCTAAGCTTGCTGGTGACAACTGCAAAAATGGGTACAAAATTAGTGTCTAACTTTGTTTTACCCACAACAACAAAGATCTCTTTTTGCACTATAAAGAATGGTTCCTAGAGCAGATATCTTCAATTGCCCATTTGACTGTGGAAATCTCTAATTTCACTCTGGAATAGTTGATTTTAAACAATATAGCTTCCTGATGGACCTTCTAGGATAAAGTTAGCAAAATACACATACATATAAAGAAGTGGATATTTTTGCTACATACAGTTGTTGATTGTAAGTCAAACACATTCAGAAAGATGTCTTCCAAAATTTCTGCATTGAGTTCTAGAGCAATTCATCTTTAGCTACTGTTTCTGAAGTAGTTAGATGGCAGAAATAGTATCTATTGAGGCTAAATCTTGTCTTAAATGTAGAGAAGACCAGTCATCTCTTTATCCTCTATAGTAAGAGGATACACATCTGGTATTTCAAAAAGAGTTTGACATAGTTAAGAGTTTAATTTGAATAGGAGAATCAAAACTTATCTCTGCTTTACATAGCTTTAAATTATAATCTGATCAGTAAGTGGTTCTTACCTACATTTATTCTTTGTGGCATTAAGACATATATGCTGTTTAACTGTAAGTCTAGAACTTGATCCATCCCTTCTTCTTCTTTGGAGTTAAGGAAAGGAAACGATGCCAATGGCGATGATGATAGTAACAAGACAACAGTGGCTGGCATTTATTGAGCACATATTTTATGCTGGGTGCTGCAATAAGTGTACTTATGTCCATAATGTTATTCATGCCTCACAAAGACCTGTAAAGTAAGTACTATTACTATGCCTATTCTACAGAAGGGGAAGCATGGATTTTAGAGGTAACATTCAAAGTCACATGGCTACTGCATGGCAGACCTGGATAGTGTAATACACAGAATTGTGAAATTGGTGAGTTTAAGAACAAATCCTGTTCCATGAAGGGTCCTCTGAATTCTAATTTTATTAATCTTGAAATGTGTAAATATTTCTACCTAAATCTATTCACAGGTAAATACTCTTTGCCTCCCTTTCAGGGTATCTTTCTTCAGCAAATACTTTAAATATTTCTCCCAATTTAGTTTCATTATACATTTTCTTCACCAGCTAAGATACATTGAGATGCAATCATAAAATTTCAGAATTAATTTTTTTGCCAGTGGAATTCCCATCATTTATTGTATTTGATCTGTCCTTTGCATTTGCAGAGATACATTTCAGTGTCTTCCTGTTTGTAAGCTCTGTAACATTTAGTATAATTCTCGAAAAGTTTTAAAAGTTGAAGTTTTTTAAAATCTCTATTAAATATTTCAATTAAAAATTTCCAACTTATTTTGAACAAACAGTGAATACCATTATAATGCAATACTGTTGTAGGACACTCAGGTTGATTATAGGATAGGATGTCTTCAGACATTTTAAATTAAAGCAATATTAGGGACAGTTTTTGTGTCCCTTAAAATAAAAAATGAGGACTTGTGATTGTGGAACCATGCTTCAGGAAGCTCAATTTTCTTGGTTTTATTACCTGGAACACTGATTCCATCTTTTAGGTCCTCTCTCTGGAAACACTTCATATTTTTCTTAAAAACACTAAGAAAGGTCCTATCTGGATGGACTCTAAACTTCCACTGCCTTAATCTGATAATACCATTAGTTTGTGAGACATTCAGTCTAAAATGTTATCAGAGCTATCTACTTCACAAATTGCAAGTTTGGTTTAACAGTGTTCCACATGAGACTTATAGCTTTGCCATTATTAGCTACTGTTGCATTTATTATTATCTTGAGGAGAAATCTACTGGGAACAATATAAGACCATATGACAATGTTGCCATTTAGCAGAATTTATTCTGAAAATTCTTAAGTAGCTCAGCATGTGCACAGAAAACATTTTCTTAATTATAGCCTACAAAGAAGAGGTGAGTGAATATATCAACAATTTCAGCTTTATTAACCATAAAATATTTAAAAAGATTTCAGCAAAACATTGGTAATTTTAAAATATAAAAATAATAAAATTGTATTAAAATATTAAAATATTGTATTAAAATATTAAAATATATGAAAAGTATATTAAAATATACTTTAATTGTATTAAAATATTAAAATATATGAAAAGTATATTAAAATATACTTTTCAGAAAATTTCAAAAAATATTGTATTAGAGACAGATACCACTAAGAAATCCACTTAAAAATGTGAATATGTACTAAGAATATTTATTTTGCTTGTTTTCTTTTAATGTGAAGAAAGCAAATATAAAGTTTTACAATTTCTTAGTTATACAGATATTTGACTTTTAATCTTAGAAAAAATATTATACACTTCTGAGAACGATGTAAAAAAATTATTTCCACTCTCAAAAATGTCCTTAGTTGGACAACAAATAACATGATCGTTCTTCTTAAGTCATTTCTTTTAGACGTAACCTGCTCTGTCAGTAGGTGGCAGTCCTGACAACGTCTAAGGGAGAGTCACACTTCTGAGGAAAACCAAGTTTAGCGTAGGGAGAGAGAGAGCACACACTTGTGAATGAGAGAAGGATGGAGAGAAAGAGAGGGAAGGGGTTTATAATGGGATTATGGAGAGAACTGTGGCTAATTTCTAGCCATTCCATCCACCTATCATTCATACAGAGCTGAAATTAAGCTGTTTCATGTAGATATTTAAAAAATTAGCATAGAAATGTGAAATACCGTTATAATTTTTTTCCTCTCAGTTGCACTTGTCCTATTTTTCTTCTACAGGTTGTGTGAAGTTAGGCTGAAGCTATGAGTGGAGAAGAATATATGGTGATTTCATTTTACCAATATGCTAAGGTTGTAGAAGAATAATGATAAATGATTAAAAAGAATTATAAACCCATAGACTGGAACTCAAAATTGTACTTGCTTAGGATAGAACTGAAGACCCTCAACTTGATCTAGTAGAAAAATATTTAGTTATTTCTAGAATTAGGGTGAAAATTAAATTCTAGGCAGAATTTCAAATAATGTGCATATATTTATGATTTTCAGCCGTCGGTGGAATGTAATTAGCTCTGAATATTTTTGAACTTATATATTAGGCATCTCAAATATGCTGTTTATGTATTTTATTGACAGGTTGCAGAAAGGATTATTTTGAACTTTAACAGAAACTGAACAGAGGGTCTTTTGGAAGGTGGGTGAGAGCAAGTAAGTTGGGTGAAGCTCTGTCCTGTATTTACCTTTCTCTTTCCTGTTACTGTCCTACCTTCTGTCATCAGGAGAGATGAATATGTTTCCAGAACACTCCTTCACTTACCAAAAGTACTAAGGCAAATTCAAGGGCTGAACACAATAAAATATATTTGGAGAGGGAAATCACAAGTATTTAGCCATTTAAAAATGGCTAGTGAAGCATGAAAAACAATCTTCCAGTGCAAAATGCTGGTTGTTTGTAATTTGTAATTTTTAGAGGAAGTTGGAGAAACAAGGAGTTTTTAAAATCAAAAGGGCAAACTGATCAGATATGAAAGATCTGGAGATAATAGCCTGTCAGAAACCTTAGTCTAAGGCCAGGAAGAAATCAAAATTATGGATTGAACAAAGCTAAGAAAAACCCCACCCAGAGCAATACTTTTGAGATGAAGTTAGTTAAAAGGACGTTGACTTGAAACTCAGATTTGAAGATACTCCCCTTCTATGATCTAAGTATCTGGAGTAGGGAACTGCCTTGCTAAAAATGTCCAAACTCTAGTTTGCAAGTCAAGGGCCCTTTGTGAGATGTCTCAGCCTCTGTTTGTTTCCTACTTGTTCCCAATAAGCAGACACTCTGGACTGCTTGATGTCAGGCATGTGTCCGGGCCTTTCCACCTCCATAATAACTAACTGGGTTCTCATATTCCTCCTTCCCTAAAACTACCCACATCACCACTTTGAAGATACACACACTCCTCCTATTCGATCAAACTCATTAGTCTTGCCATGTTGATTCCCTCAGCCAGAAGTACTCTTGCCTCTTTTCTGAGTCCGAATTTTACTACTGTATATTGCATTCATCTCTTAGGGCATTCTATTTTGATTGGAACTGTTGATGCCTACCTTTTCTAGGCTGTAAACCCTTGCAAATCGCATGCATTTTATTATGCACAGGAAGAGCCAACATTGCCAATAAATATTTATAAACTAATTATTATATACATAATTATTAAATTATTGTAATTATAAAAATAATGGCTAATTAATTAATTGACATGGTTTTCATACTTTTCCAAGCAGATCACTGGGTCTTGGGGTCACAAATCTAAAAAAGATACTGAGGACTGGAATGCAAATTATAGTGGAGAAGGAATTACTTAATAGTTTAAACTTGTTTATGTAATGTTACAGGAGACTCTGGGTTTACTTCGACCGTATCTGGTTTTACCATGTAGTAAACTTGAAATGGTTATCTGTCCACTAGATTACAATAGAAGTTAAAAAAAAAAAAAAAGCAGGGTATTTTTTTTCTATGAATGGGAAAACCATGGTCAATGATGGAAATATCGCCTCCCTTACTGGAGTGAGGAGGATATAGGTTATGCTATAGAACCTGAGGCTCTCCTATTTTTAGGTTTTTCTTGGGGAGCTTATACCATTTTATCACCTGTGACACTGGTGAAAGCATCTAGCAAAATGCCTATATATAATAGATACTCAATAAAAAAAATTGTTACCTTGTTGCATTACCAAATGCCTCTGAAAAGATTTTCTAGTTATAATCATGAGTTATTAAATTAAGTGTTTAGGTCTTTGCAAACCATCAACTGTGAAACAGATGGAGCTTAATAAGGAGTATAAATGATGCTTATTTCCTCCTGCATAACAAATAACTCAGCTTATTTTTTATAACTAGAATAAGTAGAAAGTCAAGTTGAAAAACAATTAGAAACTTTGATTTCTTTTAAAATTGGAATTCCTCTGTAAATATTACTATAGTAATATTATTAAGAACATTGTAATCAGTGCTCAGAAGTAGTTTTCTTTAAATATAAGAAAATGCATTTAAGTATCCATTTTAATATTTTTTCTAGCATTTGAACAGTGGTTTAGTAAAGTCTTTAAATTGAATTGGCATCTTTAAACTATATACCAAAAATTAGGATTTGCCAGCACAGACCATTATTTTTATGGTTCCCTGATGCAGTGCATATGGAAATTATTTAAATATCCCTTAAATCTTTTAATGAGGTCTACTTATATGGAAGTGTCAAAGAAGTTGTAGCATTGTAAATACAAAAATAAAATGAAATAAATTCTAGATACTCTTTGGGTGTAGAATGATTTCATAGCATTTCCCATTTTGGACAGTAGATGTCACCAAAAAGTTAAAGATGCCTGAGTAACAGCCACTCTTAGTACACAGACATAATTATTATTTGATCTAGTGAAAAAACTGTTAGAGGAAGAAAACCTTTGTCATAAACCTTTCCCCCTGATGCCTTTATCTATTAAATGCAATGTTTCCTACTATTGAGCAGATTTAAAGCCTATGAAAGGACAATGTGTTTTATTTCTTTTTCCTTAAAGGATAATGTATTTTATTTCTTTTTATTATTCTACCCTTTTCTGTCACATCTTGAATTTCCATTTATAATGTTTATATCTGGTCTGCAGAGTCTAAGAATAGAAAATTAACTAGTAATTCTATAAACCTCTGAGATTCTCAGGTGAAAGATATTAAATGAAATGTATGCCTTATTGCAATATGTGCCAAATTACTATATTTTTCTTTTAAGCAGGGGCAGAGGACTCTCCATATACTATCAATAATGACAGCACCATCATATTTGAATATTACTGCCTAATAGTCAATTAAGGATTGCAGAGCTGCCTCTCTCAGTTGGAGGCAGAGAAAGAGGGTGAGGGCCTCACAACTGCTTTCTCAGCTTAGCAAAGGCTGACCAATTCCAACCTTGCACTAATGGTTTGATCCCAAGACAACTGCAAAATATCTCAGCCCTTTGGGCTAAGCAAAGAAAAGCAGGGGCAAGGCTAGCCCACCTCCTCAACCTTAGCAACCACTTTGTTTTGAGGAAATCATACTCAGCAGCCACAGCCACGGGAAAAATTGAGCTATCAATGAATTAGGTGGCCCTGAATGATTCCTCTGATGGACCTATTCACAAGGCTTTTTAATCAATCAATCAATCAATCAATCAATCAGTTAATTTAGAGAGGGTAGGGAGGGGCAGAAGGAGAGGGAGAGAATCCTAAGCAGGCTCCATGCAGAGCTGGATCTAATGACCCACGACTCATGACCTGAGCCGAAATCAAGAGTTGCAGGCTCAACTGATGGAGCCACCCAGGTGCCCCCAGACCTCTTAGATCACAGTCATTTTCCCACTAGTTCTGAGTCCTAAAACTCTAAAATAAGTGTCAAATGTGTTAGCTCAAGTGTCCCTGGAACCAGGAAGATAACAAAAATATGTGAATTGGTCCAAACTGGTTGCTCTACCATAAGACATTCCAGTTCAAACTTTGGCCAGTGCTTTGGCCACCCAAACATAAATCTATAAACCAGGCTTTGAGTATTTGACCCTTGCTCTAATATTTGGTTTGGATATTTATGTATAATATTTAGACAAATCATTAACTTAGGACTTTATGAAAACCACCAAAGGATCTATGCAGGCTGTTTGAGCTTGCATTCTAATGAATTCATACAGCAATTTGCACATATAATCACACAGAAAAAAATATAAAAGTTATTATATAGGATAAAATTATTGAGGTAAAATTATAGAGGATATGGAGAAAAGTTTGATATCAGTTTCAATTTCTCCTAAGTACTTTGAGATGATTTCTGATTAGAACAGTTCTGTCTTTATTGTCTTTTTTTGCTATCTTTGACCTGCACTAGACCTCAGCCTTGTTCTTGTATCCTAATATTGTCCATTAGCTCAGTAAACCATTCTGTCAACACCCATGTGCACTGACCAAATATTTTATTCAATATAATTTTGAAGTACATACATAATGGAAATATACTGTTTTGGAAATAAATAATGCAATGCAAGTTTAGTTAGAAGAGCTTATATTTAACTTGAAATTACTGAATCCAAAATAAACCCAAGCAATCTTTACTAGTTTTCTCCCCAAATAAGCTACAACAAACTATGAATAAAAGCTAGGTATAGAATTAGCAAATTTCTATTTCTGATTATTTTTTTCTTTTTCCACGTATCTTTTTATTTTCTACAGCTATGCAGTTTTTTGACAGCTGTTTTCACTTAATATTTATCATATGTTGCTAAGAATTCTCATACATATTTTAAATATTGCCCAATACTCTTCTATCAAGTTAATAGGCCAAAATTTAATCATTTTGTAGTGCTGAGTTTCTGGGTGGCTCAGTTGGTTAAGCATCTGCCTTTGGCTCAGGTCATGATCCTGGGGTCCTGGGATCGAGCCCCAATATAGGGCTCCCTGCTTGGTGTGGCACCTGCTTCTCCCTGTGCCCCTCTCCCTGTTGTGCTCTTGCTCATTCTCTCTCAAATAAATAAAATCTTTTTAAAAAATCATTTCATATTGCTAAATATTTAGGATTTTTTTTTGGTCTGGAATAAATAATTCTGCTATGAGTATAGATATTCTTTCTTTTAGATAATCCTTAGGAATATTCCCTGGAGTGAGATTATTGCATCAAAGGATACTAACATTTATATAGTTTTTGGAACACAGTAAAAATGATTTCTAGAATGTTTATCAATTTATGTATATACGTCACCAACATCAGTAATTATTTTTCATTTTGCACACTTATTAGATGTAACATGTTTTCAAATTTTTAATGTCCAATTTAAATTTTTCCATTTATTTACTTACTTATTTTTCCTCATATGTGCTCAGGTTTTTTCCTTTTTGATATTATGTCTTTTCCTGAAATTATTTCATTAGCTTTTTCCTCTTTATTTTGGTTATGAAATATTTTATTATAAGGAAAGGATCATTAATAAGTAGAAGAATCCATCTTTTCCTTTGTGGTACCTTTTCTCTCTGCCTTATCAAGATTGTAAATGAGACCACTTTCCTCCAAGGTCTTTGTTAATTAGTTTATATAATTCTTCCTGGCAGCTAAGCTGTGGGTAACGTCCCTATTTAGTTATTAATCTACTGGCATTGCAGGGAAGGCATGTGATAAAAATTATCTTCAATAATTCTCATTAACTTTGAAACACTTGCTACAAATAAACTCTTATTTATTGTCTTAACTAATTTTGTTGGAAGTAACTAAAAATAAAAACTTGCTAATAATTGTAAGTATAGCAAAATTCAACACAGCGTGCTCAGCTCTGTGAATTTTAGACAATATTTTTTCCTTCAACTTATTTTGATATACAACTCCAAATATTAAGGAACCAATTTTTCTGAAGTGTTTTTGCCCCCAACATAACAAATCTAACCATTGCTCTACAGAACACATTGCTTGTCTTAACCAAAACCAGCTAATTTCCAGTAGTAGTTTCTTTTTTAAAGATTTTATTCATTTATTCATGAGAGACACAGAGAGAGAGACACAGAGACAGAGACCGAGAGACAGAGACACAGGCAGAGGGAGAAGCAGGCTCCATGCAGGGAGCTGGACGTGGGACTCGATACTGGGACTCCAGGATCACGCCCTGGGCTGAAGGCAGCGCTAAACCACTGAGCCACCTGGGCTGCCCTCCAGTAATAGTTTCTAATTGGATATTTAAAAGGTTAGCATTTGCTTTCAAGTTGATTTGCTCTTTCTTCAAAAGACTGCTTGACACCACATGACTTGCAAATTTTTTTGTTTGTATAGACGCGTCTGGCCTTAGAATATTGCAGTTTATACATCAAAGAAGTCTTATTCTTCCCTTATGTAAGAATTTGAGAAAGATGAAATGCTATCATCGGCTTCATAAATATGGAACATATCTACTACCCCACTTAGAAGCCACAAAATATTTTATGCAGAAAGAGATTTACTACAATTTGCTGAGTGTTCACAACCCTCCGGACAACAATATTAATCTCTTGGGCTTCGGTACTCACTCAAGTAGACTAAAATAGACTAAGCATTTGGCTTTTTCATACATTTCAGTTGTTATTTTCTTCCTTTTGTTCTTTCTCCCTAATATCTAGTGATCTCCAAATCGAGAGATAAGAGAACGTGAGTGGGTGCATGGAAGAGAGGTTTCTTAAAGCTGGTTACAAATCAACAGGACAGAAAGCACAGCACAAATTCGTGGAAAGGCATGACAGAGTCATTGCCTTGCTCCTTAGAGCCTCTGCCCACTACCTATTAGGGCCACTGCCGGTTTCACCTTAGGCCCGCCCTGATTTATTCTAAGCCCTATACCCCATGGACTGGTGTTTATTGTCATGGTCATTATAAGCCATTATTATTTGTTCCTAGAGTGCAAATGAACCTTTTTCCTTTTAATTTTTCTCTGGAAAAGTCCCCCAAGGGAATGATAACTTGCAAAAAAAAAAGTCACTTTTTTTTTGTTTGTTTGTTTTGGCCTAATGAGTTTAAGTTTAATTTGGGGCTTTGTAAGGGAAAGGCTAAAGGGACCTGAGACTTACAATGGTTAATTCTAACTGACCATATCAAGGACATTTTATACTCATAGATGATAGAATCTCTTGAGTATCTTGAGGGTCTTCTACTCAAGCCATGCTAGTCTTAGGAGACTGCTGTGAGAGAAGAGAAAGATCTAGCAAGGAAAACAAGGTATCAGTCTGTGGGAAAGTCTAGAAACAGGGAAGTAGTATGGCAGAAATGAAATGGAGAAGTTCCAAGTGTTTGGGCAGCAATTTCAACATGTAGTACTCAGGAAATCCTTGTAAAAATGCATTCCTTTGTAAGGCTCCTGTGAGATTTGTTTCTTTGGTATTGTAGTGAAATTGTTAGTGAAGTGAAAGTATTAAAAAACAAGATGATCCACAGCTTAGTAGAAATACTGAACCTCCTAAAACATCATGGAGAGAAAGAGTACAGGGTTAAGGATAACACGACAGATGTTTCATGGTGGTAATTTTGTTTGATGATGAAATTGCCTTTTGTTTTGTGAGTGAGACCTTCATCTGCCAAACTGTTGATTCTTACAAAATGGCAGCATTCCAATATTATCCTTCAAAAACTGAATTCCCTCTCTTTTCCATGAGGAAGTCCTCTCTTAAAATCTGGAATTCATATTAAAGTAGCAGTCAGTTATGTCTGCACAATTCTTGGTAGTCCTCTGATTAAATATGCTGGGTACATTGGAATGATGTGTTAATGCGTTTTAGGTTTTATTAGGAAATTCAAGGAGATGCTGGAACACTTTGTCTCTTTAGCAGTTATGTGTTTGATCTCTCGTGACTATGACTAATCATATGTTCTTAATTTAGAGCATCTTTTTCTAGGAAAATGGTTTAGGAAATACATAGCCAGAATATGTGATTGTTTTTTGGCTGTTCTTCCCATTGCAGTGTTTTAGGATTATCACTAATCTATGCCTGTGACTCAAGAGTGTGTTCTTCAGGCAATTGAACATAATAAAATCTGGACACATTCTTCATACTTAAAAAGGATCTTATCTTCCTTTCACGTGAAAATCTCTTCATTTCTCCTTGGCTTTGTTAGCCTTTGAAATTAGCACCCAGTCCCTAAATATAACAGGGCTAGGTTTCTGTTCTGCCAATTACTATGATCTGAATCTCTTCTACACTCCTTCTTGTACATCATTAAAGTGGATTCCCAAATCTACCTTCAAATAAACACTTTATACCTCTTTTTAAAATCTTTCTTCCGTATTCCTATTTGTAGAATAAAAATGAAGTCTTTATCTATCTTTGGATTTCTGCCGATTTCTGCTGATCTTAAAAGACCCAGCCCATGTATTATTTGTATGGTCTTGTCTTGTATGGTTTTGTATGACCATTCCAGTCATAAGTGGTTAAATTCTTTTCACTAGATATATTTTGAACACATACTCTATATGAGGCATTAGACTAGGCTCTGATAGAAGGTTTTTCATGGAGATGTCATTTAGGAGATGCCTTCAAGGATGAATAGAATGTGACAGGCAGATTTTTTTGACAAGTTTTGTAGGTGGAGGTAGCAGAGGAAAGTCACATCATTAAGAAAGTCTGTAGCCTGTTATGTTAGAATAGTCAATAAACCAGACAAACAAGGGTACAGGATTTATGAAAGGGAATAATGAGTAAGAATGCTGAGATGTTAGGTTTAGGCTAGGTCCTGGAGACTGAAACATACATATACACACGGAAATGCATATATATACTTTTTAAAGGAATCTCAAATTTACAAATTTACAAAAAGTTGCAAGTTTAGCACTGAGAACTTTTATTTCCTTCAACCTTTTGAGACTAAATTGTTCATCTGATGTCTCATTGCCCTGCACACTGTAGTATGCATTTCATATAAACAAAGACATTCTCCTACACAACCATCCCTTATCCAAATGTGAAACACCCATCCAAATATGAAAATGAACACAACTATTTATCTCATCCTTATACCTCCTTCAGGTGTATCCAGTTTTTTTCTCATATGAAGCATAAGGACCCTGTTTAAAATAATATATTTTGGTTTTTTTCCGGGTGTTTCAAATGCCCACATAGTCCCTTTAGGGGTCTATGTGCAGTGCTTTAGGAAAGATGTATTTAGCTTGGCCCTGAGAACCTTACTTTGGTCTCAAACCACTCCAGCATTTTGTTCCTAGTATATCACAACATTTTCTCTGTAAAATCAATTTCTTTTTTTTTTTTTTTGTAGAAATTCTCTCCTAATAACTTTTATAGGAGACCATGTGGTTTTGATTAGACGATAAAGCGAGGACCTTTCTGAGTGGTATCTCTGCCCAAAGCCAGTGATGAAACCTTTCTCTGGAGGCTGTGCAGGTGGGCTCTTGGTTAGCTCCACTAGTCCTCCAGATGACTCCATGTGTCTGAAACTCCATGATGACAGCACAGAAGATCCTCTGCCCAACATTTCAATCATCGGGACCCGAGGTTTGAAATTTTAAGCTGCCTGATTTATCATTCCTATTTTACCAGAATTGTGGAATAAATATATAATCATGAAATTATGGTAGAGAAAAGACTATAAAAGAATGTTCTTTATTACCTTCACTTCTCCACTCCAGGGTTGCCACAGGCCTACGCATGATTTAATATCAGTTTTGATCTTAATTGGTCTGTGTTCTACGAACAAGAAGGTGCTCACCTGACAGCACAGAACAGAGGTGAGCCTCTTTCAACTATGATCTCTACATTCACAGTCAAGTCTCACCAGGGCCTTTGTCAGGAACACGCCATTCTGTGTCTTTTGGTGGGACTTTAGATCATTCAGATTTCTGTTTCATTAGGAAAATGTTCTCATCATGCTAGTAATAAATCTTTAGGCCAGAAAATGATTTTTATTTCATTTTCAAGGCAAATTTTTGGAAAATTAAAATAATGCTCAACATTATTTAAAATTTTGACTATCTTAAAACATTCAATGATGGATTGTACTGAGCTAAATAAATTTCAAAGCTGTGTCTTTATGCTATATTACACTTGCTATGACATTTCTATTATATTATTTTTCATGATCATATATTTCCTTACTTTCATCTGACTCTAGTGGAAAATGTATATGGAAGCATCAACAGATTTCATAGTGGAATTTTGTTAGATTCTGTGGCTGTCTCTTCTCAATGCCTCATTAGCGAAGAGGTGGCCTTTTTGAAGCTGACTGACAAGCGTCCTGCTGATTTTATTCCCTGCTGGCATGGTTGGATCTTGACAAGGGCAGGAAGGAAAAGAAAGGAAAGCTATCTGTGATCCAAAGGCCTGAGACTTTGGGGGAAAAATGTTCCCAATGGGACCTTCATGACTGAACTCCACAATTTGTATGTGTGTTAAAATAACATCGGATTCACCTTTCAAAGAAGATCATTATTTTTGAAATACAGATGTGAAACATCAGCTTCTACATATGTTTACAACATGTATAAAGACTAATGCAGGAAAGAATGAGAATATTCCTATTATATCTATTTTGTAAGGAGAAGAGGTGAATCTTTATGAGGATTCACAAAAAGAAAATTTAAGGGGCAGAATTTTCAGTGTAGTTATGCGATCTCTTCTTTCAGGGTGATGTCCTTCCATCATCACTAACAAGTGTTCCCACCCTTTGACATTTGCTAGTACACTATTTGGTCATAGCAACGGTAAAATATGTTCCTTGTTTTACTTTGTTAAAAGGAAATGCATCATCTATTGTACTAGTTCTGGATGAAGCTTACAGGTTTATAGGGAATTCCTGATAAGAATGTTAACAACAAACTCCATGGCTACTTAATAGTGAGCTGAGGATTTGATTTGAAAATGCATACCAGATGTTCTCATTAAAGTATTTTGACTTCTTTATTTTTCTATTTATACTAAAAAAGGTAAGTGAGATCTTAGAGTAAAACCCACAAAAGCAGATATCACTATTATTGGAGTTCTAGTTTGATCACTGAATTCTTTTCCTTCACATCACTAAATATAGCAAAAGTATGAGATACCTTATATAGCTTAAAACATGGGTTAACACATCAAAGGATCACCATGTAGGTTATAAATGGAATCTCTTTAAGAGATGAATGAATAGTTCCTCTACGTATTATTTGATGTATTTATAGTTAAACATCTCAATGTAGCAAATTAATCCTTCTCTAAGTCAGAGTTCCCTTTGCTGCCAAGTGAAGAAGCAGGCACACCTGCTTCAGTGATTTGTACTGATGATCATATGAGAAATGTTTATACAATTAACTTATAAGTGATGAAGCCATATACATATGAGCGATTCTTATTACTATTATTTAGATTGATACTTAAAGTCTCCTTTTTTCTATAAAAAAAATAGAAACTGTACAAAACGAATGTTTTTTGTTTTTTTTTAATCTGTGAATGGAATTAGTCATAAATTCGCCACAGCCCTTCCTTTTCCTGCTCATGGTCCTGCAAGGATAACCACCAGTATGAATGAGCTGTCGGAGGTGCTGAGAGGTGGAGCAGACAGGTATTGGGACAACCAGGCAGCTGAGGGAGTAGCTCGTTCTTCATCTTTCACATAGCAATTTAAGCTGGTTGTTAAGAAAATATATGGGACATAAAACTTTTTCTTTGAAGAGCTATTTTTTATTCTAGGGGAAGCCAATGTACATTATATTATCCCATTTCCCTCTACTTTCTTCTTTTTAAAGAAAATCTGTCAAAGAAATTTTAAGTAACCTAAATAGATTGTGAAATTTTTCTTTTAAACCTTTAAACCTTCTTCATAGCTTTCTTAACAGCTACTTTTAAGATTTTTCTAGTTTTAAAGCTATTCAATGAGAAGGACACCTAAAAAAAAATCAGCTTTGGAAGATATGAACATCTATCTCTTGCATGGGAAGGAAAAGTTTCCCTGATCCTCTTAGGGTCTCTGGCTGTGTCTGAAAATTAAACTGACAAGGAGAGATTTACAGGAGAAAAGTATTCATGTTGACTTCATGTAAATTTTATGTGACATGGAAACCTTCATAAGGAAGTACGGGCCCAAAAAAACAGTTAACCTTGAGTATTTTTATGCTAGGTTTGATGAAAAGTGGAGAGTCCTGTACAACTTTGACAGGTCAAAGAGTAGCCAATTGGGGGAAACTTAACAGGGCCTGTTTGCTCAGATTTGCCTTGCTGTCCCTGTCTTCTGAAATAAGAATGCTCCTTTCTTCTGGGTATGAGGGGCCCTCTCACCTGAGGGTTTATGACCTGTTTCTGAGAAGAAGGGTGAGGCGAAGGTAGAGTGACCTTCTTGCTTCTGTTATTTTCTTACATTTCTTGCACTTAAAATGTTTAGTATTCTAAGGTGCCCTATTTTGGGGTAGCTTGTGCTAAGTCCATCACTCTATTACCAGAAGCAAAGAATTCAAGGATGAAAACGTACCTCTCAATTCAGTCTTTAAGAAAATCAATGACATTATTATCTACTTTACTTCTATCTTTGGAGCATATAGCAGTTCTTTGCTGGCTACTGGAGGAGGGAGATGATGGGAAGCATGGTGGAAATATACAGCCTGCTGTGGCCTCAAGGGCCTTAGTTTTAGTATTTGTAGAGATGAATATTAGCAGTGTAAAACAGAGGACCATAGAAAGTATGTAATGATGTATTTAACTGAATTTAACCAAGTGCTAATTAAATTTAATTCAAATTAATTCAAGTGCTACAGGCAATTAGTATTACAACAACTATCTATATAGATTCATTTTGATCGAAATTGTACAATAATTAAAATTTATTTTTACTATCTTTCCTTTCTATCAACATTTTGCGTACTTACTTTTCCTGTTTCTTCCCTACTACCTAACCTTTACTTAGATCTTTTAGTGATCAGAATGAACCATGGGAAGACTTCAGTATGATTGCCAACACTTTGCTCTTGTCTCCTCCTCCTGATGCTCCCTTTTTGTCAAAAGAGATTTTTTCCCCATTTTATAACTACAAATTTGGAAAATAGGAAACTGAAACTTTTACACATTTAATTTAAAAGTGTATAATAAAGTGCTAGTTCTGGATATTTCCAAAACCATTCAGTGAAATATGAAAATGCTACTGCTGAGATTTTATTTTCATTAAACCTGAAAGTTGCTTATATTGTACTGCCGAATAAAATTGGCCCACTGTGTAATAAAGGCAAGGTAATATGGGCAAAATTGCGGGCTTGTAATTCCAATTTTTAAATTAGACAAGGAAAAAAATGCCTCCTGCATGTCTAATGAATATATAGCATTATTCTCCATGTTCCATTCGCTTTCTCTTTTATCCAGTTACCTCTAGAGAATTCTTCAGATTCTTGGTTTTCCTTTTTTCCTACTAAAACAACATGCCCTGTTTCTTGAAGAGACTTTTTGTAGGATAATTTTAAACCTATTTCTTTCCAATGGGACAGTGAATGCATTGGTGCTTTCTCTATTCAGTTTATCTCTTGTTTACAGGTATATGGGAAATGAGATTATCACCATTTCAATCCTCTCTGTATTGTAGTTTCCTTGACGACCAACAGAAATCCTTTACTGACTTAGTAATGGTGAATGGAAAGGTTGAACTGAACTAGAAGTTGGGAGAAACCAAGCAGTTTCTAGGTCATTCCTGAATTTATTCATTAGGTAGTAAAATGGCTAAACTCTAAATTTTAATATGTTTGTATACAGTATTAATCTCACAATGAAAAAATGCTTTCTGTTATGTATTTTTCAAAATTCTCTTTAATTAATTTACATGATGTTATTTTCTAAATGATAACACTCATGTAACAGTTTCGTAGGACAGTAAAAGAGAGAGACTTCCCTCCTCCACTTATTTGTAATATGTCATTATTTACTTGGAAAGAAAAGATCACAAACCTTCTGAGCTCAGGATTTATCGCTCTATAAAGACTTTCCAAAAAATGCATCCTCTAATTTTGGGAAGAGTGTGGTTTATATCACAGAATTAGAATCTTGTCAGATACTTTCCTGTTTTCGAATTTTACCATACAGTTGACTGAATTATGTCATAAATGCAGTGATCACTCATAACGCCTTGATCACTAATTATTTCATGTAAAATATATGCCTTAGATTTCTACCATGTTTAAAATTCTGTATTGTTTTTATTGTGTTGTTTAAAGAGTAACAATTTGGTGCTATACAATTTTATTGGTTAATATGAGGTGAATCTGACTAGCATAAAAATGACAAAAAGCCTTATATTTTAGTCATTTTATTTTAGGGATAAAATAATAGCTCTAGTTTCCAAGCTCTATAAGGGCAGGAAGCATATCTGCCTTATTCATATTTTTCTCAAAGGGTTTTTGGTACAGTGCCTGGCATATGAAAAGGGTTAAGAAAATTTTTGCTGAGTAAATGAATGGAAGGATCTTTATTCAAAATGTCATAACTAATTTCTATATGTTCTAGAACTGGAAGGCTTTCCTCCTGTATGGACTGAAATAGAGCCAAATGCCATGCAAACACATATATCTTCTAGCAGGAAAAAAAAATACTATAAAGGTTTTTAGATTACAAAGGATTCTGTCTAAAGGACTATTAATCATTGTAACTTGGTAAAGATTATGCTACTTTAGTGTCCAAAATATTAAAGGGATGAATTGCTTGTTTTAAAATGACTAATGTCGATAGAATAATTAAATATAATATTTCAGTGGCTGTCACCAGCTTTTTACATACTCTTTTCTTAGGGAATATTGAGTCCATGCACAAAAACATATGTACAGATCTTAATAGCATTTATTTAGAAACATCAGGGCTGATGTTTTAGATTTCTTTCTTCATAAGGCTTAATCAGCATTAATCTCTTCCTTTTAAGTTATTATTTTTGAGTAAAGGATTTAGAAATTAATTAAAATAGATTCATGTTTGAACTACAAGAGCAACATTAGGAAAGTTTTATGGGAAAAATACCATTAAACTTAGCTAAAGGACCTAGCTTTCCAAGGCATTTTACGCTGCTTTTTAATGAATAACCCATTGAGATCTAATTTATACTAGTTCTGCTGTGCTGTAACAAGCAGCCATTATGTCTCTAAAGCATGAAGATAATGAAATAATGCCTATTTGGAGTTGGTTATTATGTGCACAGAGATATTTTTTTCTTGTTTAAAGCGAATTAACATGAAAGACAACTTGACCATTTTAAATGAAATGAGAAGGAAATGAGAGTGGTATGTCCACAATGAGGCAGACAATGGAAATTTTAGCTATCAAAGAAAAATGGAGACACACAAACAGTTGAAATTATGCTAACTTTGAGAAAAGAAACATCTTTTCAGGGAATTTTTAAACCAAGTAGTGTCAGCTAAAATGATCTATTCTTTACCAAAGTTTAGCCTAATTCTCTATTTATATTATATACGTGACGCATGATATTTTATCATTAGTCTGGAAAACTGGCAAGAAACCCATTGAAGATAAGGGAGCACATAAACGGAAGTAATGTTTAGCTGTGTAAGAACACTTCTCAGTGTAGCCATTTATATCTGGGTCTTAGAAAAGCCTTAAAGGGTCCTTGGAAATGAGATTGAGAAACAGTCAGAGGAAATTTTATTTTTATGTGTCCTTTATTATGGGGTTGATAGATTCTTCCTAATAAGGAATTGAAAACAAAGCTTTCTCAGCCTCTGAATTCTGAAGCACCTCAGTTTTCATTTAGAGTTAGGAGATGCTAAAAATGTTTCAGGTTCTTCCATAAAAGGAAGCAAAGACTAAAGGTGAAAATTCCTTTGGGATGTCCTAAATTCCTATAGGAGTTGTGACCTCCCATAGTGGTGGACAAAAAAATTACCTGGGGCCAGTGGTAGATCAGACTTCTACCCCAGTCAGTAGGTCTGGTCCAGGAGTCAATATGCAGGTGATTTTCACCCTATTCCTTAAGAACCACTGGCCTAGAAGTGAGACTGAGGAGGTTGGAGTAACTTGGACACTATCCAACACTGATCAAAATTTATACAATTTGTGATGGAAATAAAACTCTCCTCCAAATTCTGTTGCTCCCTCTCCAAGCCTTTCACTGGGCTCCCTGCTCAGTGGGGAGCCTGCTTCTTCCTCTCCTCTGTCCTCCCCGCTGCCAGCCCCTGCTTCCTGCTCATGCTCCGTCTCTTGCTCTCCCAAATAAATAAATAAAATCTTTTTAAAAAGACAGAAAAAGGAAGAAAGTTGATATAGGAAGCCTTCCTGAATTGTCCCCAAAGAGGTGGAGCCACTTTAAATTACATGCATATAGGTATCATGGCATGTCCTTGGTCTTTTCCCTCTAAAGTACAACTAATTCCCAATTTTTTTTTTAAATTACCTGCATATCATGTATCAGATACATGCTTTTGGTAGCTTCATCCTACATGCTTTTAAATGTTGACTTGTCTTTTATTTTTTCAATATGGTTTTTATTTTGGAATAGTTTTCAATATTCAAAAAAGGTTCAAGGGGAGCATGGAGAGTTCACAAACCTCTCCCCTACTTTCTCCCACCGTTACCATCTTACACAGCCAGGGTACAT
Organism: Canis lupus familiaris; assembly: GCF_011100685.1. Lineage (NCBI taxonomy): Eukaryota > Metazoa > Chordata > Mammalia > Carnivora > Canidae > Canis > Canis lupus. Next base: position 27,213,743 of record NC_049253.1, on the reverse strand, counting down.
TTGTCACAACTAAGAATATTAGTGCATTACTATTAACCTGGACTGCAGGATTTCACTGGGTTTTCCACTGGTGTCTGTTCTGGTCCAGGACCTAATTCAGAATACCATATAGTATTTTGTCATCATGTTTCCTTTAGTCTTCTCTGGTCTTAGACAGTTTCTCAGTCTTTCCTTGTTTTTTGTGACTTTGATGGTTTTGAGGAATATCAATTAGGTATTTTACAAAATGTCCCTGAAATATAAGTTTGTCTTATGTTTTTCTCATGACTGGACTAGGGTCGTGAGTTTTGGGAAAAATGCTACATGATGAAATGCTATTCTCACCATATCATATAAGGGGGTACATGGTATTAACATGATTTATCACCAATGATCTTAATGTTGGAAGTGAGTCACTAAATCCACTCCACATTCAAGGGGAATTGAGCTCCATTTTCTACAAGGGAGAGTATCTACATAAATTATCAGAAATTCTACAGTGAAAGGGAATTGTCTCTTTTTCTTCATTTGTTTATAACCATGTAGATTCAAAGATACTGATTTTATACTTTGGATTATAATCCAACACTACATTATTTACTTATGTTGTTCAAATTGTTCTAGCTTTGATCATTGTGATCTTTCAGGTTGGCTTCTTTGCTCCTTTAACATGCTCCCTGCTTTTTTTTCTCTTAAAGATTTTGTTTATTTATTCATGGAGAGAGAGAGAGAGAGAGAGAGAGAGAGAGAGAGGCAGAGACACAGGCAGAAGAAGAAGCAGGCTCCATGCAGGGAGCCTGACGCAGGACTAGATCCTGGGTCTCCAGGATCAGGCCCTGGGCTGAAGGTGGTGCTAAACCACTGAGTCACCTGGGCTGCCCTCTGCTTTTTTTTCTTCCTTACTTCTGGCACTGCAAGGTGTCACATGTTCGCCTTCACCTTGTTTTTGCCTGCCCCATTCAGGAAATCAGTTGGTTTTGATTTTTAACATCATAAAAACAATGAGTAAATGTATTTGGTTTCCTGTAGATAATATCTTGTTCAGTATCATGAATGCTATTGGTGATACTGATGGTCCAGGCCAAGAACAAACCAACATTTTTCTAGGTGCATTACATTGGACAAAATGTAATAAAATCTCTTATCTGTCCTGAAGACACTATTAGGAAAGTGATGAAAGAGATGCTTTCAGATGGATTGCACATTTTCCTTTTCGCTTCCCGTCATTATGTAGAAATAGTTTGGAGAGGACACTGTGCGGAAGGGCGGTGGTTTTGCTATTTACCACACACACAAGAAGACATGACCTTATTCTTAGCTTTATTCAGCAACCTAAATTTCCATGGTAAACAACGCTGGCCCCAGACTCAAAACAGCTGGCAACTATCTTCGACAAAAATGGAAAGAGAATGATTTATTGCTTTATTCTTTTTCTTCCCCTCATCTGCCATTATTACTTGATTAACCTGTATTACAACTTCCAGAGCTTCCATTATTACAGCCAACAAATGAGTGAAATTATCCTCTTACATCCAACATTGTGGTACTCTTATCTTTCTCCCCATGTTGTATCCAAAACAAGTAGACAAGTCTCAGATTCTTCCTACCTCCCGGTACAGCTGGAAATAGAGTCAGTGACTGACTTCGCCTCCTTTGTCACTTCTCAACATTTGAGAGATGTATGCCAAACAAGTAGTGGCCGAACAACATAGATTTGAGAGGTGAGGGTCCATTTAAAAAGTACCTTCCTGGCACCAGTCACTGAGTCACTCCTGAGGACTCAGCGGCCTCCCCCTTGAACGCCCTTACTTCTCCATGCTCTGTGCCTCCCCCTACCCCTTTCCACAGGGGAAAAGGAATCTTATGTCAGCTATCCAGATTCTCCACTTTTTCTACCCCTTTGCTGATGCAAAGAAGAGTGATGATCTGCTTCCTGCTGGCACTGAGGATTATATCCATATAAGAATTCAACAGAAGGGCACCTGGGTGTATCAGTGGTTGAGTGGCCACCTTTGGCTCAGGTTGAGATCCCAGGGTTTTGGGATCAAGTCCCACCTCAGGCTCCCTTCAGGGAGCCTGCCTCTCCCTCTGCCTACCTATGTCTCTGCCTCCCTCTGTGTGTCTCTCATGAATAAATAAATAAAATCTTTTTTAAAAAAATCAGCAGAGAAACGGTAGGAAGACCTTTACTAACTGTCCAAGGGATGGCTAATGACTATGATAAAAAGACACTAGTGAAGGTGTTTAAGAAGAAATTTGCTTGCAATGGTACTGCAGCTGAGCATCCAGAATATGGAGAAGTCATTCAGCTACAGGGTGACCAGTGCAAGAACATATGCCGGTTCTCCTAGACATTGGACTGGCTAACGATGATCCGCTGAAGCTCATGGGTTTTAAGTGCTTTTGGTTCATGGAAGCTTAAGTGAGGATTTCCTTGCAATGAGTAGAATTTCCCTTCTGTCCCTTGTCACAAGTTTAAAAACCTCACAGCTTATACAATGTAACCATTCGGGGTCTGCTCTTAACTTGAACTAGTATAACTCCTTGATGCAATAAACTGAAAAGAGCCATGCCTAGATAGATAATGATATAGATAGATGATAGATAGACAGTACCTTCCTATCATGGTTTTTATCTAAGGAAGATAGGGAGGTATTGCCTCTAATAGATATTAGGAAAAACAAGCAAATGAACAAGTGAGGTAAAAATACCTCCACGCAGAATAAAAGGCATTGACAGAAGGAAAGTCATTGACAGAATAAAAGGCAACTCACTGAATGGTAGAAAATATTTGCAAGTCATATATCTGACGAGGGGTCAATATCCAAAATATATAAAGAACTTGTAGAACTCAACAGCAAAAAACAATCCAATGAAAAAGCGGGCGGAGGAATTGAATAGACATTTTTCCAAAAGAGACATGCAAATGACAAACGGGGTAGGAGAAAGCGTTCAGCATCACTAATCATCAAGGAACTGTAAATCAAAACCAAAAGGAGATATTACTTCACTTCTGTAGGAATGGCTATCATCAAAAAGAGAAGGGAGAACAAGTGTTGGTGAGGATGTGGAGTAAAGGTAACAATTGTGTGCTGTTGGTGAGAATGTGAATTAGTGCAGCCACTGTGGAAAACAGTATGGGGATTCATTAAAAAATTAAAAATAGAGCTACTGCATGATCCAGCAATCCCACTTTCGGGTATATATCTGAGGGAAATGAAATCAGTACCTCGAAGTGAAATCTGCACCCCTATGTTTATTGTAGCGTTATTTACAATAGTCAATACATAGAAATAGCTATATATATACACACATATATGTGTATACGTGTATTATGTATAACTATATATACACACGTATATATATGTATGTTTATATGTGTATATATATTTTGTCTGTATACTTACATGCAATCAAATATTAAATATTTTATAATATTTATTTTGTATATTTATAACAGTAAAACTTAGCTCATCCATAAAAAAGGGAATCCTGCCATTTATGACGCATGAAGTGACCTTGAGGGTGTTATACTAAGTGAAATAAGTCAGAGAGAAAAATATGAATACTAAATATGTGGAATCTAAAAGTAATGAACTTCTAGAAAAAGAGAACAGATTGGTGGTTGCCAGAGATAGAGGAAATGGGTGAAGGTGATAAAAAAAAGTACAAGTTTCCAGTTATAAAATAAGTAAGTCCTGAGATGTAATGTCCACCATGAGGACTATAGTGAACAATACTGTATTGTATGTTTTAAAGTTGCTAAGAGGGGCATCTGGGGGGCTCAGTTGGTTCCATCTGCTTTCCACTCAGGTCATGATCCCAGGGTCCTAGGACCAAGCCCTGCTCAGCAGAGAGTCTGCTTCTCCCTCTCCACCATTCCCTCACTTATGCTCTCTGGCCCTATCTCTCTGTCAAATAAATCAATAAAATCTTTTTAAAAAAAGAAAAAAGTTGCTTAAAGAGTAGAACTTAAAACTTCTCATCGCAAGAAAAAAATTATAGTTATGTGAGGTGATGGATTTTAACTAAACTTCTTTTGGTAATCATTTCACAATATATACACATATGTCCCATGGTTATGTTGTACACCTTAAACTAATACAATGTGATTCAATTACATCTCAATAAAATTGGAAGAAAAACCTTCTGACTTTTCCCTAAATTATCTTACAACAAACACCAGACCTTGAAAGAAAACATTTATACTTGAAAACCCACAATAATTAGTTGGGTGTATTCACATGTGTAGAAAGACATATCACTGTCAAAATATATTCATGAAACTAAGGTTCTGGAGCTGCCTGATATAGAGCTCTTGGAACAGTTTTTAAATCTCAATACACAGTACTTGAGATTGCCAGATACTTTCTCCCTAAAGATTTTGTTTTAATATTCTTTCAGTTATCCTGAATATGTTTTGGATAAAGGCAAAATTAGGTGGTTGGACTAGATTTTAAGGTCCGTTTCAAATTATTGGCAAACACAAACACCAAAACCAGATTGTCATTGCTATGGCACTAGTAGAAGTGGGTTTTAGTTACAGAAACTGACCATGGACTGTATGACTTTGTGGTCTCAAATGTCATTATGGAGATGTGTCAGCAAAACAGTAAGAACAGGGGCACCTGGGTGGTTCAGTTGGTTAAGGGTCTGACTTTTGGTTTTGGTTCAGGTCATGATTTTATGGGTCATGATCTCATAGGTTATGATCTCATGGGGGGGGTCATGAGATCTAGCACTCCATCGATCCTCTGCTCCCTCTGCCCCTCTCCCCACTCATGCACAGGTTCACACTCTTTCTCCCTCTCTCTAAAATAATCTTTTTTTAAAAGGTAAGAAAAACAATGCACTGATCATTCCTTCAGACAAGTGATTTTCAAACTCATCTGTACATTAGAATCACCTAGGAAACCATGAAAAAAATAATGATGACTGAGTTATAACATCTTCATGGGTCCAGACATTGACATCTTTTAGGGATTCCTAGGTTATTACAATGTGTATCCAATGTCATAGAACAATAATTGTCAAATTTTAGTGAACATTTAAAATATCTGGATAGTGATAACAATGCAGATTCTTGGGACCAAGCCTAGTACCCATATTGATTGATCTGGTGTGGCATCCGGTAATCTACATTTTAAAAAGTAAGTCCTCAAATGCTTTGATTCTTTGCATAATACTTTAAACTTAACTGCCATAACTGTTTGTGATACCAGTTGAAGTTGCAGCAAAAGCCAAGCCCTAGATGTTTGCTCTACTGAGAGCTGGACAAAACTCAATAGAAATGTCTGGTGTTCTTTGCAAGCTCCGAGGTCTCCTTATTTCATTATGTATTCCTCATCAGCTAGATAACTCATCTTTTAACATTCAGCTTTTTATTACCTACTCCTGAAATATCCTGGTTCCTGTAAATTCCCTCTTTCTTTGCCCTTGTGTCCCTATACAATTGTCTTACTGTTTTGTGAACCTTAATATTCTTATCTGTCTTCCAAAAAACACAAAATGCTTTGAGATGACCTGCTGTGATTTGTTAATTTCTGAGATTCTAGTGCATGCTTCAACTGCTTATCACTGGGTGCCTCCAAAATTCCAAGTCTAATAGACAAAACATGATAAATATAGCACACTGTGAAATATACTATCTCAGTGATAAATGCAATATGCTATGGAAATACAGATATTTTTGTTCATCTGTAAATTTAATTTATTCATGACTTTTTTTTTCTTCTCCACAATTAGCATGAATAATTCAGAGAAGGCTATATTCTGTCTAGCTGTGAATAAGAAGTTCACATGCAGTTGACTCAATTTTCCAAGCTATTGGAGAGGAACAAAAGCAGATAATCCAAAAATCACTTACATTTGTGTGTGAAATACATTCTGGCATTTCCTTTGGAATTAGTATGGCCAATGCTCTAGGAATTCCCAGTATTTCATATAAAAGACTCAGGGAACATCGGTAAGACCTGATTCACCAGAAGCCAAAAGAAGGCCCTCCTATATAGTTCTTCCACACACTATCCATATGGTCCTGAGGACTCCTCTGGAAGTAAGAGGAAGCTATTTAATGAAATAAAAAGAAACAAGAAAGGGATTGTCATTTGTGGTGTGCTGTGTGTTTTAATATTGGACACCTGCCCTTCAAATTTAGTGGTCTCCTATTTATTTCCACATATACAAGAATATTCTGTTTATGTCAATAAGAGCTAATCAAGCAAAATAGTTATGGGACCCTTAAGATCATAATGCAAAATAAAAGAATCAAGGGAAATTTCTGAGGGTGATAGAATGGATTTATATTTTCCCTTCATAAATATTTAACTATATAAAGAGAAACATTTTTTTCAGAAAGACTTTTAGGTACTTCTACAAGTTAGATAATTTAACTTTACTCAAATAGGTACTTTTAGTAAAAGGACACTGGAAATTTATAAAATCCAGATTAAAATTGGTTATTGTATTTTCTATTAGAAGCATAAAAATTGCTTTATGGATATGTAAATGTGGTGGATTTTTTTACTCTATTTTTCTCTCTCTTTATATGGAAGTGATATATTCCTTAATATTGATACAATTTACAAACCAGTAATTAAAATCTCCTCATTAAATCTTTGACTTTTAGTTTGGACTTGATCAGTTCTATCTCTAGCACTCACTCTACCCCTTCACCATTGGGTAAAACCATGGGGATCTGAGTAGGCAGAAATCAAACAGCAAAATCATATTCTCTTTCTGTGATTGGTTCAGGGAATTGGACCAAAGTTAATCCAGTTTTAGTCCATAGTTAGGATGGTAAGGGCTCTCCTTTTGGACTAGAAGGAGAAGCATACATTATTTCAGTTGCAGTTGGCAACTATCTCATGACCACAAAAAGAGTCAGTCCTTGGGATAAAGGTTCTTCGTGAAATCATTTAGTCATCAAATCAAGCATACCCGAATGAAGCCTGCCCTCCTTTAGACTTTGTAACTCTGTTAACTAATAAACCATCTTTATTGTGTACAAGAATTTGAGTTATAATGTCTGTTATTTGTAGCTGAAAAAACTCTTAACAGATATGAATACTTATAGCTTACATAATTATTTGTCAGATGAGAGAGAAGCAAAGTGGTTATTCTAACATGTGACAGAAAACAATAACAATTTCACAATAAAGTATAAAAGGATTTACATCTGTGGTATCATGTGTTTGAATCAGGCCTTAAAAATTGAGGGTAGTTTTTCTTGTATTTTGCATTTCCTCTTGATCATGATAGAATGAGAAAATGTGACACAAAACTATCTAAGTGGCCTAATGGGAAGTAATTTTCTCATAATTTTCTTATGTTTATTTTACATTCCGTCTCTCATATAACCAGTTTAGAAGGTACCTTTCAGATTATCTAGTCAAATCCTTTCATTTTATAAGTGATGAAACTGAATCTCAATCAAGTTAAGTGAGATGGGCAAGAGGTGAGACAGGTGTTTTTGCCTCTTGACCTCTGATGAGCCTTCTCTAGGCTGTTGTATATGCTGTCTACAAAAAAACAAACTAACAAACAAAAATTTAAAAAAGACAAATGACTTAGGGGCTCTGAGGTGGCTTGGTTGGTTGAGTATCCAACTCTTGATTTCTGCTCAGGTCATGATCTAAGGGTCATGAGATTGAGCCCCATGTCGGGGTCCATCTCTCTCTCTTTCTCTCTCTCTCTCTCTCCCTCCCTCCCTCAAGTAAGTAAATAAATAAAATATGAAAAAAAAAAACCCACACATGACTGAGTGAGGTAGATTGCCTTTTTGTTCACAACCAATTGTTTCCTCTCCTGTAAGACAATTATATCTCATTACTGTTACCATTTACCTTTTGGTGCCTCTCAGCACTTTCTGCTCTATCAGCAGCCTTGACCATGTGACTTGCTGAGGTAAATGTAAGTAGGTCTGGCAGAGTCATGGGCAAGAAACATTTGTGGTTAAGAACTCATTGAAACTTGCAATTGTCACTTCAGCAAAGCTAGTATGATAATCAGAGGCAGGTATATCGTGTGTTGTAGAATGAGAAAAGGGCAAAGTCTTCAGTGCTTGTGTGGTTCAGTCAGTTAAGTGTCTGCCTTCAGCTCAGGTCATGACCTCAGGGTCTGGGGTTGGAGCCCCGCATCAGGCTCCCTGCTCAGCGGGAGTCTGTTTCTCCCTCTCCTTCTGCCCCTCCTTGCTCATGCTCTCTCTCAAAGTAAATAAATAAAATCTTTAAGATAAAATTCTTTTTTAAAAATTTTTATTTATTTATGATAGTCACAGAGAGAGAGAGAGAGGCAGAGACACAGGCAGAGGGAGAAGCAGGCTCCATGCACCGGGAGCCCGACGTGGGATTCGATCCCGGGTCTCCAGGATCGCGCCCTGGGCCAAAGGCAAGCGCTAAACCGCTGTGCCACCCAGGGTTCCCAAGATAAAATTCTTAAAAAAAAAAAAAAAAAAAAAGAACAGAGTCCTGTACATGTAAAATGCATTCCTTGATTTTCACTGGATGTTTAAAGGGTATAATACTAGTTAGTCCCTCTCTCATGTCACTAACATCTTGCAAAATCTGAGTTAACCTATTCCATTATTTTTACTAATTGCAAGGAAGGAGAAGAAATGGCATAATTCATCAAGATACAGATAAATAATACCTATACTAATAAGATATCTTACGTTCATCCTGTGATAGGACATAGTCTACTATATTACATAAGTTTTAACATGTCTCATTCTTGACTGTGAACTTCTAGCAACAAGTACTGTTTCTGCATGTTCAACTCATAAAGATTACAAAGATACAGTTATTGACCTCAAAGAGGTCAGAGTTGATTATCTCATTCTTGTTTATGTATTGGGTTATGTAGTAGAGTACTATGGTTTGTGAAAGAAAGAAAAAGAGAGAGAGAGAAATACATTTGTTTGGAAGAGCCAGGGAATTTCCAATTGAGTATGGTATATAATCCGATGCCAAAGAATGAACAGGAGTTGTCAAGATAGTCTAAAGGGAAGGGACCAGCATATGCAAAGATAGTGAGTCATCAAGTATTACTTCATGGCTGAAGCAGAGGACAAATGTGAGGTGACAGGAAGAAGCAGATATGGGCTCAGCCATGACTGTTTATCAAACTGAGGACCTGACCTTTATTCTGTGTATAATAAAATGTCACAGGAGGAATATAATCAAAGTGCTGACATGGTCAGAATTTAGTTTTGCAAGAATGAAGAAAAGAAAATCTGGTAACGCTGGTAAGAAGACTTTTAAAAGTATCTGTTTTAGTGGGGTAAGAAACTCTAAGATCCTGCATTAAAATCAATGGCTGTGGGATACAAGGGCATTTAAACTTTTTATAAGGTATACTTTGCTGAATTTTGTGAGGACTGAGGTAGAAGTCACTTTCCCTAGGTAAGTATGTATATAGGAAAGTTATATCAAATATCTTAATGGAAGAGGAAAGAGAAAAATTTTAATGATTAATCTGGAGTATAGATAGGACTCAAGACTAGGAGAGAATACCATCTGTATTAATCACTAATTTATTCCAAGCCTCAGTTTCTGCAACTACAAAACAGATATAGTGAAGTATCTTTTTGTAAGATTATTTATTTATTTATTTACTTGCGAGAAAGAGAGAGCGTGAGTGTGAGAGACCATGAGTGGGGGAGGGGAAGGGCAGAGGGGGAGGAAGAAGCAGGCTCCCCGCTGAACAGGAGCCTGACTTGGAGCTTGATCCCAGGACTCTAGGATCATGACCTGAGCCAAAGGCAGATACTCAACCTACTGAGCCACCTACACACTCCTACAGTACCTTTCTTATAGGGTTATGGTGACAATGAAATGAGATAGGACATAAAAATATTTTAATATTGATTCCAATCCATAATAGGGGATTTATAATTTTTTGAATGTATCTTTTTTCTCCTTATTCTTATTCATTCTGTGACATCCACTGGGTTAGAAAACATGGGAGATTTGGGTGAAAGATAGGAAGGGAGACAAGTTCAATTTGAAAAGCTAGAATCTGGGGACACATGAATGGCTCAGTGGTTGAGCATCTGCCTTTGGCTCAGGGCATGATCCTGGGTCCTGGGATCAAGTCCTGCATCAGGCTCTCCATAGGGTGCCTGCCTCTCCCTCTGTGTCTCACATAATAAAAAAATAAAATCTTTCAAAAGCTAGAATCTGATTTACCTGTAAGATGTCAAATGGAAGAATCTAGCAGGTAGTTGGAAATTCAAGGAGGTACCTAGTTGGTGATTCTCAATTCAAATCTGAGGCTAACAAGAACCTACCTGAGGAAGGGAGGTTATGTTAAAAGGATGCCACAGGTGCAAATGATATTGCTAGCAGGAATGTATAGAAATAAGGGAAGAGGGTCAGAGAGTTAAGACAGGAGGCTGTGGAGTGGGTGGATAGTCAGCATAATGTTCTATAAAGCAAGGAAGACTTTTTTAAAAAAGACTTATTTATTTTTAGAGGAGAGGAGGGGCAGAGAGACAAAAATCTTTCAAGAAGGTGCCCCACTGAGCACAGAGCCCAGAGTTGGGCTCAATCCCAGGACCCATGAGATCACGACCTGAGTGAAAACCAATAGTCCCAGGCTCAACTGACTGAGACACCTAGGTGCCTCAGCAAGGAAGATATTTTCAAGAGAAGGGATTTAATTATAGATAAATACTCCAGATAAAAGGATATAATACCTTGAAAAAATTAAATATAGACTGTTAAAGAGAAGTTAGATGGCAGAAGCTAGATGTATTAAGGCATGAATTAAAAGTGCTTAAATAGAGAACAGTAGTACCTTACAATTGAAGGAAATCCTTTAGGACTCTCCAGCATGAGGGAAAGGAGACTACAGACTCCCAGCTGCCTGCTCAGTTTCAGCTCTGTTCTTACTAACAGAATTCTTGTTTATTGTTGGTCACAGTAATACATCCAGTTTCAAATCACATTTCCAAGCCTCTCTACAATTGGGTGGCTAATGTGATCATAAGTCAGTGGATGGGGCTTCCAGAACAACTTCTGTAAAGGGCTGCCCCAGCTAGGAGCCATGTCCTTCTCCCTTTCCTCTTTGTCTTTCCTCCTTCTGGAAATGGGATGGGATGCCTGAAGTCAGAGCATCCATCTTGTGACCTTGAAAAAAAGTGAGGAAAATCTCAGGTACTTCAGCGCTAATATTCTTGAACCAATGTCAATAACTGTTGTCTTCTGTTGTGTAAGAAGAATATGTATTTTAAGTTCCTGTTATCGGAACTATTTTAAACAGCTGAATGCAATTATAAACTGACAAAGTATGATAGCTTGGTGACATGAAGTTAAATGTATACACAAAATTTTCTTTTCAAAGGAATGGCTTACACAATTTCCAACCTTCTTGAGACTCTTATTATTATTATTTTTAGATTGCTTTACTCTTCTTCTCTCAATAGGGAATGCTGACACATCCGGAGCTGTACTTAACAGATTACACCCAGTAACTTCATTTACACCTGGGACTGATTGAAATGATTTCGAGCAGATGCTCTAATGGGATGAAACTCTGAGGAAACTTAGGAAGTGGCCAATAAACACATGAGCAGATGTTTCTCATCACTGATCATCAGGGAAAGGCACATTAAAATCACAATGAGACATTCTTACACATTCACCAGCAGGGCTAACCTGGAAAAGATTGACAATACCACGTGTTGGAGAGAATGTGCACTACTGGAAAGTATATGACTCAGATACTTGGGAAAAAAGTTTGGCCAATTCTTCTAAAGTGAAACTATACATGCTATGTGACCCAACAATGCTACTCTTGTGTATTTACTTGACAGAAGTGAAAGCATATGTTTACACAAACAATTGTACAGAAACTTTCATAGCAGCTTTATTTATAATAGTCAAAAACTAGAAATAATGCAGCAGGTGACAGGATACAGGAACAGGTGAATAGATAACTGTGGTACATCCTCCTCCCAGTCAATGGTTGAGCACAGAGGAGGTGCTGATTCAGGTCCATTCATAGGAGATACAAGCCTTCTCTGGAGCATACTCCCCTGGCTTGCCAAAGCTTTCTTGGAGTTCTAGTTTGCGCTCTAAGAATCTCTTTTACCCCCTCTTCCTGCCTTCCTCCCTTCTTTGACAGGTGTGAGAGCTGCATTGCTCTGTAGGCTCTCCGCAGCTTGAGTCTTCTCTCCTTTATCCTTCACATTATTTCTCCTATATCTTTTCCATTGCTAATCCTGTTGTGTCATCTGCTTCTCAGAGTATGTGAATTATGAAAATAATTCAGCTGGCCTGGCCTGAGGGTAGGGGCATAAAGGAAATTTCGGAGTGATGGGAAAATGTTCTAGATGTTTATCATTGTGGTGGTTATATTTGTTTTTGTCAAGACCTATTGAAATGTATACTTAAAATGAACATATTTTATTCCTCAATAAAATTGATTAAAAAATAATCCCAAATGGTGCTATGGCAGCACTAGGTAACATGTTTTGCACAGACAACAAAGCAAAGAAGATAAGAAATCTGCAAGGCACTAACAAAAACATAATCTTTACTTATTTGGAGGTTACATTTATAATCCTCAGTGATCATAAATCTCTTTGCAAGGATAGGCCTATACTATTAGGTCACTGTGGTGACTTATTCATTAGCAGGCATGAAATAGTTAAGTAATAAAAGCCTGGATGGTGGTAGCAGGGGCAATAATTGAATGAAACAGAGACATTACCTATAAGTAATGGCTTTCTAAAAAAATGGATAGAGTTTTTTGAGGTAGCTATTTATCTGAATATTATTTTTGCCTCAATCTGGAATGGCCCCTGTATTTGTAACCACTGATGGTGCAGGGTGAGATGGTGTACTGAGACAGCAGCCAGCATATTTTATAAAGCAGGAACATTGGAGAGAAAAGGCAGCCCTCTTACCAGTGTATCTAAATTCTCCTTTTCCTCATTGGTCCTTCCCCTAGATTGTGACTTCCATGAAAATACCAGGGGATCTATCCTTTCTCTCTGTTTCTGGATTGGCTAGCTCACCATAGGCAACCAATATATTTTTATTGAATAAATCATTCAATGAATAGCTTTCCATCACAATCCTGCTTCTCATGAGGCAACTTTGCAAAACATTCCTTGTTCATTTTCTTCCAGACTCAGCTGAGTACCTGTAATGACATGATTATTTCATTGATGTTGTTTTTCTTCATTTACTGTGTATTTTTACTAGCAGGCTTAGCCTTTACTAAAAACTAAGAAACTGGATCAAAAGAGGATCCTGCTATTCTAATTGAGGTCAGAGAGCTTCTGTTTCACGGCATCCCAAGTGCAGATGGTTTGTGGCATGTAATTGAACTGCTAGGTTGCTCAATCTGAATGTAGTCTTTTCAAGGTGACTTTGTCACAGCAGAACAATTAGAAATGTCAAAATCCATAGGATACAAGATTTTTTATCGTATACTTTTTAAGAACTCTATAGGGCAGCAGTGTGAAGAAATCAATAGTTCTTTTTTAAAAAGATAAATTTCTAATTTTAGAATACTTTTTGATTGACGGAGAATTGCAAAGATAGCACAGATACTTCTAGCATGCATACTCTTCCCCCAGTTTCCCCTAATGTTAACATCACATATTACTGTGGTACCTTTATCACACTAAGGAAACAACATTGGTATATGACTATTATCTGAACTCCAGGCTTCATCTGGATTTCACTCTTTTCTTCCTACTATCTGCTATGGATTCCAGGAGTCCCTCCAGGATACCACATTACTTTCAGTCATCGTGTCTCAGGCTCTTCAGTTTCTCCAACTTTCCTAGTTCTTCATGACGTTGACAGTTTGGGGGGAGTGTTTTGTAGAGTGACCCCTCGGTGTGGGTTATCTAACCCTGTGGTTAGACTGGGGTTATAGATTCTGGGAAAAAGACCAGGGAGGTGAATTCTCATCACATCATATCAAGGCTGCATACTATACCCATCGTTAACTAATGTGATGTTAGTCTTAATCACCTGGCCAAGGTAATGCTAGTCAGGGTTCCTTACTGTGAAGTTCCTTCCCCCTGATGCAGTTGCCCTCTTTGGAAGCAAGTCACTGCATAGCCCACACTCAAACGTGGGCACTGGCGATTTAAGCTCCACCTCCTGGAAAGGGGAGAATCCGCATAAATTTCATGAGATTCTTCTGTGAGAAAGAGTTGTCTCTTCTCCTTCATTCGTTCACTTATTACATCATTTATTTATATAAGTACAAACTTAGAATATTTATTTTATGCTTTGGATTATCACCCAATACTATGGTATTTATTTTGTTGCTTAATTCATCCCAGCTTTGGCCCCTAGGAGCTCTTTCACCTTTGTTCCTTTGGCAGGCTCCACTCTTCCATTCTCTGAGCACTGCCTTGCTTTCGGGCATTCTAAGATGATCCTGGCTCCAGCTTCTAGAATCAGCTATTTCTCCAAAGAGCCCTGGTTCCTTTATTTCTTTTTGGAGAATGGTATATTAGTAGCTGCCGAACTTCAGTAAAAAAAAATAACTATTGCCCGGTGTCCAGATGTTGGGGTCTGATACCATTTTTGGAAAATGGTATCAGACCCCAACATCTGGACAGCAGGCAATAGTTATTTTTTTTTACTGAAGTTCGGCAGCTACTAATATACCAATACATCAGTGTATGCCTAATATTTAGCTAAAGGAAGAGTTTTGTTTCATACATTGGATATATTTATCAGGGTTTTATGTTTTGTATTATTTAAGTTCTGTTTACAGTATTATTTCCTTTTGAATTCTTATAAGATGTACGGAATATTAGATTACATTGGGCATTGTCTTGGCAGCAAACAACAACTGTTTTTTAAAAGAACGCATCCTTGGATTGATTTTATCCTAGTAGAATTGCACAACAGCTGTTAAGCTGTACAGAGCTCACTGGGTTAAGGAACCCTGTTGTAGAGGTACAGGTACATTCATATGGTAAATTTATCATATTTGGAGTATGGTTCCCTTATTTCTCTGCTGTTTCATCAATGCACTAAGAACTGATCTATTTTTCCTGAGTGGGCTTATGTTATTCAAGTTTATAAAAACTGATACTCTTCCATTAATTCTGATTTATTCATTTATAGTAAGAAATCCTATGGTAAGCAAACTAGAGTATTTGCATCCAGTTGAGTCTGACTCATTAAATGGGATATTTAGGAAGCAAAATTACAATCAACCCTTTCTGGTGAGCATAGAGTAAAGCAAGGAGAGTTTCAAAATTTATATGTTGATTGGCATGCTGAGTCAAAGTAGCCTAATTCTTTTTCTCCTTGACCGGACACTACCTCTAGAAATAGAAAACTATAAGTGGGTAGAGACTGCTTTCTGGCTGTTTCAGTCTCTTCAGTAGTCCATTGAGCTGACAATTCTTGCCTTTTCACAATTGCTTAATGAACATGGTGCAATGGATGTGCATCATTTTCTCAATGTGATTTTTCACTCTTCAGTTATAATTTTTCTGAAAATAACTGCCTCGTTGACATTAATTAAAGATTTGGTATTTGCAAATTCTCCAGTTACACATTAAAAAAAAGAAAAATATATTTATATCACTTGGGGGTTTACTTTTTTAAAAAGCTTAAGCACGGATATTGGATATGGATTTCACTACTTTAATAAAGATGGAGTGGAGTGACTTTGTTTTTGTTCCTGATTCCTCTCCCCAACTCTCTACCTGCTACCCTTATGCTCCTTTCCCTCGGAGAGGCACTTTTCTGTTCCCACGTAATTGTGTTATGTTGGATAAATTACTTAACTTCCATAATTTCCTATTTCCTTATTTGTAAAATGAGGGAAATAATACGACTTCAGAAGGTTGTTGTATGGATTAAATAAGACAAAATATATTAATCTCTTAATAAAAACCACTGGTGAATATTAAGCATTTAATAAAAGTTAGCTATAGTCAATAACTAACAATATCCCAAACAAAAGCTTAAAACTACAGTCAACATGTCAATGTAGCAACAATCTTCATTGTTACTCAGTGTAGCCCTCTCAAAGTAGTGTGGATAAGCCAGATTTATATAGTGAATAGAGATATGTCAGGCTAAAATATTCATCTTGGAGGCTGAAATGTCTCCTTCAATCATCATTGTTGTATAGATGCAGCAATTAATTACTAAATTCTCTCTATTTTTAAATACAAAACACACAAAAACTAAGAGTAGTTTTTCAGGAATATTTATTCTTGCTCAATGAAAGTGTCTGAAAGGGGTTGCCCAATGTGGATGATGTTCATTGTGATATTTTTGTGTTAGAAGAAAGTATTTTATATTCATAAATTAATAAATATATGTATATGTTATCATTTTAACCTCATCATTTAAATCTTAGAAATTGGCCTTTTTTGAGGTGCTCTATTTGGAAATTGAATGACTAGCCTACAAAACAATGGGAGTTATAATTGAAAATGGCCTTTCCCTATTGCTGTGTCATAAAGGACTATAATGAGAAAGCCTTGACAGATTATTGTGCACATGGCAATCCATCATTTAGGTCGTTTGGAGAACCAAAGAGAAAGCTGTTGTGCATTATGTTAACATGTATTAATATTGATGCCTCTTTATAAAGAGATATTCACCAACAATTATGCTCAATATCCATGAGTGTCCTAGTGAATCTTAAATTTCGTCTGTTTCATTAAGTTCTTAGAATTATTAGTGCTCCAGAAAGACCCACCCAAGTGAAATGACCAGTATCTCCTCCTTATGGAGTAGACTGTATCTCAGAGGCATATCTGTTCCAAAGACCAGGAGTTATGGACACACAACTGTGTCCTACAATTAAAAATTAGCCATACTTAGGGGCACCTGGGTGGCTCGGTTCGTTATGCATCCAACCCTTGATTTTGGCTCAGGGTTGTGAGATCGAGCCCTGTTTCAGGCTCCTGCTGAACATGGAACCTGCTTAAGATTCTCTCTCTTCCTTTCCTCCTCCCTCACTGCATGTGCACACTCTCTCTCTGTAAAACAAAACAAAACAAAACAAAACAAACAAAAATTATTCATGTTTAGTTCTTTTGCTCAATTGCTTGTTTTTAATACCCAAATTAAACTCACCTCCCATTAGGATTCATTTCTCCTGGTGTGTGTTTGATTTAAACCCTGAATTTGGTCCAGAGTATATATTGTCAAATTCTGCTTTGTTCCCTTTGTCCAGTTTGGTCCTTTCTACACTGAACTCAATCTTTCATTCTAACCATATTTTCTGTCTCCTGTAGCTGTTTGGGACAGCAACTCTCTGTCTTTTACCCTTGCCAGGTTTGGATTCCTGAAATTTAACTTTGGCCTCCTACTTAGAAATTACGCTTGTCTATGTCCCTGGTTTTGACCTTATCCTCTTGGAAAATACACTTAGGATTCATGATCTGGTGGTCCCAGCCACTCTGCATGGTTGAGTCTCACACCATAACTGGACAAATGATGTTTCATGTATCATACATGATATAGATGGTAGGTAATATGGCTTTTATTTTTTGAGAACCCTGAGCACTTCTTTCCTGAAAAGTCAGAAAAAAATAGAAACTATCTTATTGAAAAGTTTATTTTGGGCAGCCCAGGTGGCTCAGCGATTTAGTGCTGCCTTCAGCCCAGGGTGTGATCCTGGGGGCCCAGGATCGAGTCACACGTCAGGCTCCCTGCAGGAGCCTGCTTCTCCCTCTGCCTGTGTCTGTGCCTCTCTCTCTCTCTCTGTGTCTCTCATGAATAAATAAATAAAACCTTTAAAGAAAAAAAGGAAAGTTTATTTTTACAACTTAGAGGTTTTGGTGAAAAGTTACACAGTGGTAAGCATAGTAATTAAATTTATTTATTTAGACAAAGACATTCTCTTCGATTTCTTTCCTTCATATATTTTCCAAAATCACATAACTTCTAAAATGTTTGAAGTAATAATTATTCTGATTTCAATTTCAATAATGTACAGATAGTAAAATGGGAAATGTGAAAATGCACATCTTTAAATCAATAAAATATAATAATAAGATCTACTTTCTAGAATTGCTATAAGTATCATATGAGTTTATGCATGTAAAGCATTTCACTCAGTGCCTTGCACATGAAGTGTGCAATTAATTACCTATTAATTTATTTCATACGTATAAAATGAAACAAATTGTACCATATGGCCTATCAAATCTTTACCAAATTTTAAATTGTTAGCCTAAATTTTATCAGATATCTGATATATGTCTGATGTTAGTTACTCATTACTAAAAAAAATACAAATGTGCAAAATGTGGATAGCACATGCACATTATAAATACATAGTACATATGTAATAACAAAAATGAAATAAATAAGCATACAGTATACAGGTTATAATAGGTGCAGGAAAAACAGGGTAAGGGACAAAGGAAGAAAATCAGAATACGGTTCTATTTTATTTATTTTTATTCTAAATGATTCCATTTATTCTTTTTTTAGTTTTTATTTTAATTCCAGTTAGTTAATATATAGTATTGTGTTAACTTCAGGTGTACCAGGCAGTGTTTGAACAATTCCATATATCACTTGTGCTCATCTCTACAACTACTCTCCTCAGTCCTCATCACCTATTTAACACATTCCCTCAACCCACCTCCCTTCTGGTAACCATCAGTTTGTTCTCTATAGTTAAGAGTCTGTTTCTTGTTTGTCTCTTTCTCTTTTTTCTCTTTGCTCACTTTCTGAAATCCCACATATGAATGAAATCATATGGTATTTCTCTTTCTCTGACTTACCTCACTTAGCATTGTACTCTCTAGCTCCCTCCATGTCATTGTAAATGGCGATATTTCATTCTTTTTTATGGATGACTGATATTCCCATGTATATCTATATCTGTATTTATATATATATATATATATACATATAATTTATATATATATATCACTTCCTCTTTATCCATTCTTTATTCATTCTTTATCCATTCATCCATTGATGGACAGTTGGACTGCTTCCAGATCTTGCCTATGGATAAGTAATGCTGCTATAAACATTAAGGTTCATGTACTTCTTTGAATTAGTGTTTTTGTATTCTTTGGGTAAATACCCAGTACTGCGATTGATGGATCATAGGGTGGCTCTATTTTTAAACTTTTGAGGAATCTCCATACTGTTTTCCACAGTGGCTGCACCACTTTGCGTTCCTACCAACAGTGCACAAATGTTTCTTTTTCTCCACATCCTCCACTAACATCTATTATTTCTTGTGTTGTTGATTTTAGTCATCCCAACATATATGAGGTGATATCACATTGTAGTTTTGATTTGGATTTCCCTGATGGTAAGTGATGATAAGGATCCTTTCATGTGTCTGTGGGCCATTTGGATGTCTTCTTTGGAGAAATGTCTGTTTTCATGACCTTAGCAGTGTATCTTTTGAACTTTTGGAGAAAGATGTGGAGCTAGATGCTAATAATACCAACAAACCATTAAGGTGATATTCAGATGCTTCAAATAGACATTTAGATATTCTGTTTGGTATTTTTTTTTTTTGCCTTATTTATACATTTCCAAAAAAAAATGTCTGCTGGAAACATAGAACTCTCGTTGCCATAAAGTACCTCAACTTTTCCTAAGGTATTTGACTAGTAGATCGGAATAATGACTTGATTTTTATCTTATGCTTTAATAGATATTAATATATAAAAGTTTGACCTCAGTATATATAAGTTCATTTAAAATATGCATTTCTGTTTCTTTCACTATGAGGATTCTTGTAAAATATAGAACTAATATATGCATTTTTTATTGTACCACAGACATGTAGTTTATTCCCTTAGTAATTGCTGCTTTTGTTTGAGATCCTTTGGAATTCACTTTTTAAAAAATATAAATCTACCTAAACTACTCCTACCTGCCCCCAACTAGTTCTCAGCTGAAGTGTTTGGATCCATAAAGACTTTAAAAAGAGATTGCCCAACATTTTCTCTTATCTTACAATAAAATATATTCCTTTGGGATGAAACTTCATTCAGTACTAAGACAACTCAACCAAATGGATTTTTTGGTTGACTGAACTCGCAGACACTTAGACACATCAATAGAAGAACCATTGCTTTATCTAGTGACTATATCAAATAGCTATTGTTAGAATGTAAAGGTATCAGTCATCAGGAGTCAAGAGTCTCAAAATTTTTTTTTGATATCTCCTTAAGAGCTATTTAGTTCAGATTTGAGAACATAGAACATTATTCTTCAATAAGAGATGAAGCTGGCTATGAGACCAAAGGGGCTTTTGCTTCAGTGGAATATGAGAGGCAGAATAGATCTCAGGATAATAGAATTTTAGTGTAGAAAGGGCCCTTAGAATTAGCTAAGCAAATGCTCTCACTGTACATATGAGAACACTAAAATGCAGAAATGTTAAATACCTTCCAGAAGCCATTCAGCCAGTTTTCCCATAAAGTGCCAAAAAGTGACATTAGTGTAGGACTCAAATTGGGGCTTTTTATATTGCCTCCAAATTAGTTTATAAAAGTACACACCAAGCTACAGGATAACATTGAAATATATTCATCCCCAATTTAAATATGCCATAATTTCTGTAATCCTGTTTCCTTCACAATTTAAACAGGCACTTCCTTTTTCAATATCCTTTTCCAATATCCTAGAAATTTCCAAATATACATTTTAATCATGACTTTGGCCACTGAGCACTTGGAAATAAACTGAATGATGCTGTCTGAAGGATATGAGTTTTGGAGGAAATATACACAGAAAAGATATGTGAAAATATAGCTGCATGCAAGCTGGAACCAAAAAGTCCTTGTATAAAAGACAAGTTCTATGTAAATCCATGATACAATGGAATTGAAAGGAAAGCAAGACTAACAGGGGGATGCAT
The DNA here is from genome assembly GCF_011100685.1 of Canis lupus familiaris. NCBI lineage: Eukaryota > Metazoa > Chordata > Mammalia > Carnivora > Canidae > Canis > Canis lupus. The sequence goes on along the minus strand of NC_049253.1, from coordinate 27,192,914 downwards.
AATCCATTAATTTATGAGAGCTCTGGATAATCCTCCATGAATACTTGACTGGAGTGGCAAGGATGACTGCTTTCACAGATACTCCTCTGGAGTAAGGCAGGGCTAGTTGGCCACTGGGGATATCAGATGAATGTTTATCAAGGTTCCACTGCTTGCTGCTGCTATGGCTCTAGCCACATTCAGCTCCTCAGGGGCAGTAGAAGAATAGGCAGTCAGTTGAACTTAACCAAGGATTTGGTTACAGTCATAACAGGCTGGGATGATAGGAAAAAAAGAGGAGCCTGGATGCTGAGGCTATGTGTAGGGGAGTAGATGTACTAATGATTTGGAATCCAGCCCAAGGAATGAGAGAGATGAGTGAGGTATATAAGTGATGGCATCATCAATAGATTGGGTGGCTAAAGATTGCTGGAGCAAACCAGAAAGGAGGGGGCAGTTAGAGAGGTGGGGGAGCTTTTGCAAATGAGGAGTCTGAAGGTGTTGCAGTTATTAGTAATGAGAAGGTGTAGGACAAGGGCCAGATAATAAATATTTTCAGCTTTGCAGGCTGTGGAGTCTCTGTCTCAACTACTCACTCTGCCATTGTAACATGAAAGCAATCATAGAAAATAACAAGCAAGTGAACATGGATGTGTTCCACTTAAAAATATAAAAATCCATCCTTAGTTTGCAGGCTGTACAAAACAGGTGGTAGGCTGGACATGGCTATAGGCTACAGGCCAGCCCTCTGGTTAAGGTTATAAACCATAGGCATAAGTGGCAGAGTGAAGCATAAGACATTAGATATGAAAAGAATTGAGGATTTGAAGAACTAGAAGTTTGGCTGAATCATCTACATAGTTATTAAACTCACCATGAACAATAACAGGAATTCTGTAGGAAACAGCGCTTGAAGCCAAACGCTAGAATCTTTGATGAATATAGGGAGTGACCAAGTGAATGGTAGTAGGTACCTGTGAAAATGAATTCTGGTATAATGATGACATGTACTTTAAACATGTGGCCTTTCTCCCCCCTCTTTATGGCTTGGTGGGAACATTGATCTGGAAGTCACAATGGGAAGGGAGGAGGCTGCCAACCCCATTTACTCCTAGGTGTTATATGGGAAGAGGGAGAACAAGCATTTTCCACATCCAATGGCTACAGGGAAGATAGTGCCCTCGAGGCATAGCCTGGTTTCAAGGAAGCAAGAAAGCTACAGGAATATCCAAAGAATTTGAAGATGCAAGCTTTTTGCAGATGCCATCCTAGAAGGCACAGTGCCGTGAAGTGGCAGCCCGCTGAGAGGCTGGTGGCTAAGGGGCAAGACAGAGGGAAAATCTGGACAATTACGAGTTCCTGTGTTTAAGGAAGAAGGTTGCAAATATGAGCGTAGTCTGCATGATGGTTTTTTTTTTTTTTTTTTTGGCAAGGAGAAGTAATTCTGAATATTAATGAATGGGTTCTAATTACAGTCTCCTCCTAGTTTCTGATCTCTTTGGCTGTTATGGGTTGAGACCGGCAATATTTTAAAATGGGATAGGGAAAAAGAGTAGGCTGTTTTACAGGATTGTGAGGATCCCTGTGGGGTCCTCTTAGCTCTTTCCGTGGAACCATGCATCCCTTATCATTGTGTTGCCAGTGTTCAGAACAATTGCTAGCAGTCCATCTGTCTGTAATAAAGACAAGATTACAAACAACATCAATAAGAAGACAGAATAAAAGAATGGTATAAGTAATGTACTGATAAAGCAATTGGGGAAAAAAGTAAAAAAAAAAAAAAAAAGTCATCAGATTAAGCAATCGAGGGAAAGATTCAAGAAGGCAGTGCCTTTGCTCTGGGCCTTGACAGGTGAAATGCTGACAGGACACCCACAGCAACTCTGAGGCTGCTACCTGAGTGCCCTGTAAAGGAGTTTATGTGCTTGCATGGCCATCTGACATGGATCGCCTCCAGGCATCCTGGTTACATCTCTGCATATTCAATGATGCAAAATGAAAAGCTTGGTCATTCCAAATTGCCATGTTTTGTTTTGTTTTGTTTTACGTTTCCTAAGAGATAAGGAGCTAGAAATGGCCAAACAGCTAAGAACAAATTGAAAATCCCAAATCATCTCATCTGTTGTCTGCTGAGGAAGACAAGGAAGCTAGGGCCTGTTTGGAAAGGTATCTAGAGTGAAGCTAAAAAAAAAAAAAGACCTGGAAGATTGTTTCTATTATTTCTCCAAAAAATAAGTATCATAAAAAAAAAAAAGCTTTTGCCTTCCAGACAAGTTTTGGTAAAATGTCGATATTCCATAAAGCTCCATGTTCAGTCAGCCTCTTCAGAGGTACAATTTAGTCAGCCAAGAGCCTGAGGGCCCTTCTAGATCTAGAATGATTTCTTTATGCTGTCAGAGCAGGAAAGTAATAACTCAATGCTTTCCATTTGGATTTACTCCTTTAGTCTAGTCTAGTTTTTAATAAAATTATAGCCATAGGCTATTTTTATAAAATTCCCAAGTTGGTACAAAATTACTTTAGCCTCAAGGGTTCTTTCCCACACTTAGATTCACTTTACCTCAGGTTTTCTATCAGTCCAGATATAATGTGTGATGGGAAATATTCCCTCTTCACAGATCTGAACATAACTGAAGAAAGAGTTCTGAAGCTCTCATATCAACCAGATATTTCACTTTGAAGGCTTTATGAATAAAGGTTAACAATGCTTAAACCCCCTCTCCTCTCCTTGGAAAAATGTGCAAGCTGCCTTAAAGAAAAAAATGCATTTTCTCCATCAGTTTGTCTTTATCTTCAATATTATAGGAAAAAATTAGTTAACTGTTTCCGAGTAATAAATTACCCCAAAATATATCTGCTTAAAATAACAAATATTCACTACTACCTAGTTTCTGAGGCTCAAGAATTTGAGAGGATGAGGAACCTGGTTGGTTCTGGCTCAGGGTCTCTCCTGAATTAAAGGCCACCTTTCCCCTAGTTGCGGACATCATGGGAGCTGCCAGCATCTTCTGGGTCTGCTGAAGCTAAAGGATCCACTTCTGAGCTCATTTGTGGGGTTATTGCCAGGCCTCAGTTCCTTATTGGCTGTCAGCTGAAGGTCCACATTCCTTGCCAAGTAAGTCATGTGTTTATGACATACATGGCAATGGCTTCCCTCAGAGCAAGTAATGGAGAGAGAGAGAGAGAACCCAAGACAGAAGCTACCATCTATTATAACTTTACCTTGAAAGTTATGTACTATCATCTCTGTCATATCATATTGGTCCCACAGACCAACATTGGCACAGTGTGGGAGGGGACAGCAAAAGAGTGTCAATATCAGGAGGTGGGGATCATTGGGGACCATCTTGGAGGCTGGTTACCACTAATATTAATTTAATTTTAATGTTATGTTATAAATAAATCACATGTTTTGGAAAATACAGAAGTAGAGATTTAGAGAAAATAATTTATTGCTCTACTACCTGGAGAGAGTCACTGTTACCATGTTGATATATGTATATCCTTCCAGAGATTTGCTGTGGGTATGTTGATCACATGGTACCTATAAAATAGATTTCTCTGAATTAAAAAATTAAAATCTCAAATTAATTCCTTCCATGGCAGATAATTGTTTAATTATACAATTTTTACTTTTGTCTACAAATGGGACTCCTTCCTTTGTGTGTAAATTACTCACTTGTACTCATTTTGCAACTTTAGTTCTCAAACCTGAATTGCCAACCTCCTTAAAAAAAGACCTGACCTGATTGTCTCACTTCAGGGTGTAATGTGGACAGGAACACCCTCACTCCCTTTAACATTTAGTTGTTTTCCATTTTGGCAGGAAGCTGTTGGCTGAACAACAACTACAGGGTAAAGCCTTCTGGCTGCTAGCCTGGAGTTGGGGGCAGATACCGGGATATAGGACAAAATGATCTGCAAGGCTGAAACAAGTCCACAAATAAAATGAACCCTGAAACACAGAAAAGTACCTCCCATAGGGCAGAACTAGTTTAGTCCTTTTGTCTGTCTGCATCACTGTTTTTTTGAAAACTCTGAAAGTTGCATCTCTAGGTGGCAGCTCCCAGGGAGGGGAGGCTGTGCTACCCAGTAGGTCTTCTTTTCTCCCTCTGGTGGTTAAGCTTTGGCCAATCACCCATCTGTAGAGGCAAGGCTAGAGGTGAGGTTAGTGACATTCAAGTCATGGGGCATATGACATTTCTAATGGATATTTTATTTTGCTTTTGACTTCTATTTTTTTTAAATATTTTTCCTTATAAAAATAGAACTGTACTTTTTATAGCAGATATTAATACTAACCATTGATTTTATTGACACAATTATAAATCTTTTATGTATTTTATCTTATTTAACCCAACCAATATAGTGAATGTTATTATTATACCTTCACTACTATAGATGAGGAAAGTATAGCACAGAATACCAAGTAATTTGCCCTGAATCACTAAGCTAAGAGGGTCAGCATCTGAACAACACCCTTAACCACTGGGTGCTAATATTACTTCCCAGTATGTCCCAGGTACTGTGCTAAGCAATGTGGATAAATTCTGTCATTTAGTCTTTATAGGACACTTTGAGGCAGCCATTATTGTCCATATTTTAGAGATAGGAAAACTGCAACAACAGAGAAGTTGGCTATTTTGGCCAACCTCCCATGGTTGATACAGAGTTTATATTTAAAACAAAGTCCATCCGGGTTCCTCTACTGCTCATATTCCCATATTCCTAGGGTAAGGAAACAAATTATTTTATGGTAAGCAGCAGATACATAGAGAGCATTTCATGTTAAGAGAAATTCTATGTGAACTAAATAAGGGAAAAAAGGTTTGAATAGAACATGCCAACTGTATTTTAAACCTTGGTTTAATTATGACACAATTTCTTAATTTTTCTTAAAGTTCACCTTTAGTCATTTTGCATCTCAGATTTAAAAGTAGGTGCTTATTTTCACAATTAGATGATGGAGAAGATGTGAAGTGTGATTGTGAAGTAGCAAGTTACTTCTGATAAGATCTCTAGATTTATCAGCATAACTCAGTGAACAATGAAATGTAGATCAATAACACTCAATGCAGAATTTTCCACAGGCATGCAAATGAACACATACGAACATGTAAATACACGTATACACACACTGAGGGTGCACAGTCTTTGACTGGGCTGGTATATATAGAGTAAATTCACTGGCACATAAATATAATTCTAAGTTCTATGTTTGCTTAGAGATATTCAAGGAGAGGTTAGGCAATGGGTAAAAAATAATACTATTCCTTTATTTCTATATTGTATTCATATAAGAGGAATTTAAAAGCTTTCACAGGTCTTCATTAGAGAGTGAAAGCAGTAGATTAAGATTCTTTGTAATGGCATTTGATTTTATAATATTTTTGCTGTATGATGTATTTATGTGGTCATACTTGAATATTACTATGTCTGATGTTTTGTAACATAAGAAAATACTTGGAATGAACCCAAATCACAGGAAGGACCAGGGATTCATTCCATTTTCCATTCTGTTTTTTGGCTCAGGTCTTTCCAAACATGGAAATAAACAGCTTATCTGAAACAAAAACATTGACCTTCCTTGGAACAAGCTGTGTGGTTGAATTTGAAGGTTCACACAATTTCCTTTCTGAAAGACCAACATATACAACCAAGAGTCAGTCAATAAAGAAAAAGCACCAAATATGTGTTTTTAAGTCAGTGCTTTGATTTTCCATGGATAAAATACATTGAGGTCAAATATTTTAGATCAGCCCTCATTGTTATTGTAGGTTGAAAAATATTTTTTCCACCGTCTTTCTACTTATTCCTGTTTTCTTTTTCTCTTCTGGGTTCCTCTCCCTCTTCTCTTTCTCCATTACTATTACTCCTCAAATGCTATTACCTCCCCCATATTCCTGCCCTCCTGCCCTCCAGGGGCCACATGATATATGTAAGATTGCAGCATGGAACCTTGGAATCAAACCCCCTATCTTCAAGTTTTGACTCTGGACCCATTATTTTTAGATGATTCACATGATTTGTCTGAGGTACGTTCCTTATTTGCAAGGTGAGATGAATAACAGTTAATTTACACAGTTGTCAGTGACTTTGTTTTGGAATGTTGATGAAGTCCAGAACTGATGGCCAAGAAAGAATCTTCAGATGTCTTTGGAGCAAAAAGGTAATTTTATTAAAGCCTGGGGACAGGACCTGTGGGCAGAAAGAGCTGCTGCACTGGGGTTCTGGTGGCTGATTATGTACTTGGGAGTTGGGAGAGATAAGGAAAAAGGAGGGGGTGTCCAAAAGGATTTTCATATGCTAAGACTCACAGGATCCTGGAGGTCTGGCTATTGTCAAGTTAGGGTTGTTGTTCTTTCTACTAAGGCATTAACATTAAGACCATTGGGAGCGTCCTGGAGGAATGTTAAATTCTACACATCTCAGGTCCTTGTCAGTGGGCTGTAGGCCACAAAGAAATTTAATTTTTTTCCTCTTGCCTCTGTTTCCCAAATCACTATGGAGGGGAGGGTGATGTTAGGGCTCCAGGAAATTGAGTTAGGGTCTCTGTTAGGTGATTAATAAGAATGCTTCTTCCTTGTTAATCATTAAGACATTGGTAAACTGATGGACTCATATCCTGTAAGACTGTGGTCTCTATCAGTTAACCATTTGATTTTCCCTTCCCTTAGTTTTAGGGCAGTCAGGAGTGCCTGAGGGATGTTACACATACCCTGCTTAGGAGAGGGGGTTGCAGGGTGTTGGCCTGTGCTTTGTGCACAGCTTGCCTTCTGCTCCCTCATGTGAAATGCCTGATACATAGTAGCTCTGATTCTTCCAATTATTATTACCCAGGCTGCTCCCCTAAAACTACATTTCCTATTTCAAAACTATTTCTGTTCCCTCCTCTTTTAGGCACTCCCATTTTCTCTATGACTTCATGTCAGTTACTAAATAAGGAAAGGATTAGGCAGGCTAATTTAAATATGAAATCCTGATAATGATGCATAATCAGGTTAATGAACAATGTGAATTTGATGGAACAAAGACATATAGTTGTTAATCTTTTCCTTTTCAAAATCACTTCTTCCAACTATTCTTGGTAGAATCTCCATTTTTATTACAGAGTGAGATGTTGGGAGGAACCCTCATAGCTTTACCATCTCTTTCAGTTATTAAACATGAACCTGGGCCAGCTTATATCCAACTTAAACCTTGGTCTTTCTACCATTAGCAACAAGACTTAGGCTCAGTAGACTTGGATTTGGGAAGTGAAAAGGTATGATCCAGGGGTATTTGCCCATCCTTCCTTTTCTGAAGCTCTTTTCTTTTGGTGTATTGAGGACAGAAAAGTGAGATAGGAGAAAAGGGTCAGTCAGGTGACTCTTGCTTAATTTGGGGTTGGTCTTTTCCTTTCTTGACTGACAGTTTCCTTGGTGATGACCTCTGAGTGAAAGACGACCGAAAGCAGATTCTCTCTGGAGGTGCATGTGTGAATTCTTTAGGACATCTTGTAGGAGCCTCCCTGCTATCTATAGTTCTCTGCCGTAGATCTACTGGGGCTTGAATTCTTCCATCCAATGAATCCCTAAAAGAGTATAATTTCAGACAAGACAGTGGTTTAAATTGGAGTTTGGGTGAGGTTTTGCCACTATCTTCCAAATTATACCTTTTGGGCAGGCAACGTCTAACCTATACATCCATTCCTGGATCTCTTTAAGAGAATTGCATTTCTTCTTTTTGTCTTCACTTAATTCAAACAATGTAGTGGCAGAGGCAAGCATAACATTTGAAAAGTGAAGGAATTAAAATGGCAGTAACAAAGGTGAGAAAACTGGCAAGATTTGGAACCAACAAAAGCTAACACATTTTGTTCAGACAAGCCAAAATCCTAGGGACTAAATACTCAGCATTCCTAATTGCATCTGTTCTGACAATGTGAATACTGCCTCCAGAGAAGAATTTTCCTCTTGGCGGTCTTAGGCATGCCATCAGATTTGTGCCACCAAGAAGGTGACATCCACACCTGACATTTGAATTGCCAGAAATGCCCTGGCATTTTTATACTCCAGTCATGTAGCTGAGCAGGTTATCGGTGAAACTTCAGCAGAGATCATTACCTCTCCTAAATTGTGAGTCAAGATTCACTACAAGAAAGCTATTAAGGGAACCTGTAATTGTACCACAATATAGAACTTAAAGTACTCCATTTATTTGGTCGCTAATGACAAATTAAAGTTCAGGTTTCTTTTGTACAGAGTAGAAATCCATATTATTATTTTTATTTTTTAAATAAAGAGCCAACATACCTTACTCAGAAAAGAGGTTACAACTCCATCGTGACTAGGGTAAGAATAATCTTCCTCTCATTAACCACTAAAAGTAAAAGAGCATTTTGTTTACTGAATGGTCTGGGGGAGCACCCACACTCTAATGAAATGCAAACACTCTCTTAAGCCATTTTTATAAACTTAAGTTTGTTGAAGAACTCCTTTGAAAGTCATCTATCTAGATAGAATTTATGACCTCCCTCTGGGTCAATACAACTGTTACACTTAGGATCAGCTCGCCTTTACCTACTATTCATATTTTCACTTAAAAGATAAATCTCATTTTGATAAACAAAGTCTTGCTTCATGTCAGGAAGCTTGACTTGTCCTTTCTCTGTTTCCTGTTTAAACTGGCAAATTTCCCTATGTCCATACTTTGTACTCAAATGTCCTTTGCCCTCCATATTATTTATTTCCATCAGCCATTCTCTTCCAGTTTCTTTCCTGAGATTCATGAAATATTTGTCCAGCTGTTTTAATAACAACCTTAAAAATAGATGTAAGCTGTTTAAATGTGCACCTGCTCCTAATAAGGTAGTGAGTCTGGGCTCATTGTGTACACAGTCCTCACAGCAATATCTTCCCATGGCATAGATACTTCATTTCTTTCCATATGCTCTGCATGTGTCTCTTTCACTTCTGACCATGTTTGAGGAGTATCAGGCACTTAATTAGTAAAGCTATAACATTCAAAATCTAAGTTTTGACTTTTTGTCTCTATTAACAAAATCTAAAAATAATGCTTTATCCACAATAATGCAGTCCACAAAAGATAGAAAAACATCATTTAGTGAAAGTTTTGAAACCAAAAGTCACTCCATATGAGCTCTGAAGTCCATGTATATATTCAAAATAATAAAATACAATCTGGGTTTTTGTTTTGTTTAATTCTAGGATGTTTACACTAGCTCCAAAAGAGTAAATTTTAATACTGCTTTTCAAAAGTACTTGAATATTCTGAAGGGAAAGAATTTTCTAGGAATGTTGTATAATTTTAAAATATAAAAATTTAGAACATAAATGTTCACCATAAAAATACTCTAATATCTTAACAGAGGAAGGAAAAACAGTCTATCAAATTGACTGGAGGTGTAGTGAATACATGTTTTGGCTGGAGGTTGAATGTACAAATGTTAAAATCAACAGTTGACCAAGATGGATATCATCATATAGAAAGAACATGTCAAATGCAAAAATAAATCTGAAATGCTATTAAATAAAGTTGAGCTATTGAGGTTTTGTTATAATTTTAGAAATTGCATTTTAAGGCTTGACATTATAGAGGAGAAATATTTTTTTAGCATTGGCGGCTGGTAGATTGCTCCTGTGAAAATTATATTGCATGGTAGTGAGACTAAATAGACGTTCATTTTCGTCTGAGGTTAGTAGAGGAGCAACTTCCTTGGCTTAGCTCCTACAATCCAGGGTACAGCTGATCTAACAATGTGACCAAGTTATTAATACCCACCCAAACAAACACCCCCACCCAAAGGTAACTAGGTTTTCCACCTCCTTAGCTTTTGGACTAGAGTGATGATAAGGTGATGCTAATGATGCAGCCCTACAAACTGAAGCTCTGTTTCACCCCTGAAGAATATGCTTTCTGAATATTTTCAGAAGCAGTCTTGCAATCATGAATCTCACTTATATTTTTATATCCAATATTTTCACAGGCATTTTTTGCTTCACAAAATCTCCTGAGAAAAATTTATCCTTAAACCTGGGACTAGAATTTTGGCAATAGAAAAATATGACTGGCTCTCAAAATAGTAAAATTGTTCTTGAATTTCTATCTGCCACTCATGTTTATAGCTGTCTCTCATTGGCAAGTATTCCTGGAGAGGAATGATGGAATGATAGGAGGGTTTGTCCATCAGGTAGCATGGAAAAATATTCACACCTCATGATACACTGGTTTGATTTCTTCAGCAGGTTTCAGCAGAGGAAAGCTTAGCTTAATGGTTCAGGAAACCATTAGTTGTCAGTATATCTGCAAAGTGTAGAACGAGGCTTGCTTTCTTTGTTCAAGCAGGCTTTGAACATGTAATGATTTTAATTCTGTCTTGGTTGAACATCTTATATAAGTGCAAGATAAGCAGTTTAAAATATCTTGATATTTTAAAAGAGCCTAGTTTTGGTGAGGTTGATTTTCATTGCAATTTTACATTTTATAATTATTACCAATATTTTAATCTAAATATTCAGATGTTCATAACAAATCCAAGATAGATGGATAGATAGACATCTGATAAAGCAAGTATAATAAAATGTAAATGGCAGAAGCTAGGTACTAGATACATGGTGTTAGAGTAATGTTTTTACAGACTTTCTGTATGTTTGGCAATATTCATAGGGAGGAAAAATAATAATTCTAAAACAGCATACCTTATAGCATAGGTCAGAATCTCTGGGGAAAGATTGGGGTGAGGATATATAAGCTTGGGAAAGGCATCTTCCTTCAGTGGGAGGCAACTCATGGAGAAGAACTTAGCAGTGAGCCTTATCGTCCATTCTCCTGGCTTCAGGAAGAATGAATGCCTCTAATGTACCATGTGTCCACTGTGTCCTATTCATATCATTAATGATGTTAAGATGACTATTCATGGAGGTTTCATACATAATCATATATCTATTGCTCACATATGAGTTCATATTCAGCTGAAGCCAAAGAGTAACACCGTATTTTGCTGTACCCATTCCAAAAACCAAACTTTGGTACAACCTATATGCACCCAACAATATTTTTCCCCAGAAAATCAACCTGTTAAAAACAAACAAGCAAACAAACAAACAAACAAACCACAACTTAGTACGAGTTAATAGGAATGTGTTTTAATTGACTTAAGAACTTCTATTGCCTCTTAGAGAAACTGCTATGACTACTGTGAAAATCTCCATGTTATTTTTCTCCTTCATAATTGAGTCACTTCATTGCACAAAAGTCCAATTAAATGTAGACATATCAGTGTTGACCATATAAATTTACCAATATAAAAGGTACACCATTAAAGATATTTATTTAGCATGATAATTGCCATTTCTTATCTGCTCACCTCATGTGTATCAGAAATTGGTCATATTCTTTAAATACATTACATGTATTGTACTCAGCAAATCTGAAACATAGAGAAAATTGAGGATTAGAGAGATTTTGGTTTTTCTGTTTCCCCTTTTTTTGTCTCATGGAAACTCTGGTGGTCATGGAACATGGATAGAAGTGAGAAATTGATAATTACATCATTATGTGTGAGAGTAGAGGTCATAACACATAGCTCATCATTATGACAATTATGCCTTAACTATAGTGGTTACAAGGATGAGTTTTTCTTCCTTCCCTTCTTCTTCCTTCCTTCCTTCCTTCCTTCCTTCCTTCCTTCCTTCCTTCCTTCCTTCCTTCCTTCCTTCCTTCCTTCCTTCCTTCCTATTGTAGTAAAAAACACATGACATAAGCTCTGCTATCTTGCCAAAATTTTAAAGTGTACAGTACTGTATTGTTAACTATAAGAACAATGTTGTCCAGCAGATCTCTAGAACTTTCTCATTTTGCATAACTGACAATTGAACATCAATTGTCTATTTCTCCCTGCTCCTAGCTCTTGGCAACCACCATTCTACCTTCTGCTTCAATGAATTTAATTTCCTTGGATACCTCATAGAAGTGAAATCATGCAATATTTGTCCTGCTGTAACTGGCTTATTTAATTTAACATAACATCCTTAAGACTCATTCATCTTATAGCATATGACAGGATTTCCTTTTTTTAATGACTGAACAATACTCCATTGTATGTATACATCATATTTTGTTTATGCATTCATCTATAAATGGACATTTAGGTTACTTCCACATCTTGGCTATTGTGAACAATGCTGCAATCACCATGGCAGTGCAGATATCAACTCTTTTTTCCCCCTTCAGCTCTTCTGGATAAATAACCAGAAGTGGGATTGTTGGATCATGTGGGAGTTCTATTTTTAATATTTTGAGCATGTCTATAGCTCTTTCTGTGGAAGGTATGCCATTTTACATACCCACCAACACTGCACAAGAGTTTTAATTTCTCCACAACGGATGTCTTCTTACAACAATTTTGTTGTGTTAACTTCAGAGTGGTTCAGTGAATCCAGAGATTGATTGGGTAGCATCATTGCTAGGGACCTGGTCATCCATTGTAATGCATAGGTAACCTAAAAATCTCCAGATAAAAGAAAATGATGGCTTTCTTTTCCTCTGTACCAAAGCATATTTTAGGGAGCCATGGAATCATAATCAGTAGTCAAAGAATCACTGATAGGAAGTTCAAAATGTTGTAGGATCTGTTTATGGATTCTTTTTTCTATATTATGGAAAAACAGAAGATGAACCATAGTTAGACATGATGCCTTAAAGTGAAAAGATGTATGTGTTGGGCAACTCTGTTAAAATTGTTGGTAATAGCAGAAAAGGATATATAGTATTCCTGATGAGGCTGTCAACTGGGACTTCCATCAAAATTAAGAGGCATTTTTCTAGCACAAAACAGCCCCAGGCACCATTTAAATCACTGTGGAGTGGTGTGACTGAGATGTCAGTGAATTCTGAAAGAGCACATGTTATTTCTTCTCTTTGTGATTGAGTCACTGCCTAATGGAACAGTCCAATTAAACAAGCTGATGTCCCGAGTGTTCCTTTTGTCTGGGAATCACATTTGGGAAATAAGTCCAGGGTCATTGCTAATGAACATCACCTACCATACCGTGCACTGTGTAAGATCCTTCTATCAGTGCTACTAACATTTCACGCCTGGGATATCACAGTATCATGACAGTTTGGAAACAGGATGCTCGAACTCAAGAGCTTAAGTCAGCGGATGCATTGATAATTGCCAGATGAAATGTAGTCCTGACTTGTTGATAAAAAAAAAAAAAGAGACTGCTCCAGGCATAGGGAATTATCTTGGACCTTTCTCTACCTTTCTTGGAAGAAAAATGTTAATACAGGCGTACAGCATCTCTTTCAATGTGCAAATTCATCTTAATCTGAAAATGGAGTAAAGGAAAAGCTATTTGAAATGAAGTTAATTCTGAAGCATGAGGATGAGAATTTCTGACCCATGGCTGGAGGAAAGGATAATGAGAAGGGACAAGCAGGAGCTGAGTTTAGCTGCTTAGAATGAATGCTCAGACTGAAGCCTGGGTAAGCCCCGGGTAAGCCTGGGTAAGCCCGAAGAGCCGACAATAACCAGGAAAGGTCAGATGAAGGAAAAATGAAAGAGTAATCATGTGAGGAACTGTTTTTAACAGCCTTACCACAATCAAAAGAGGAGGTTGAAGGTCTGCAAGTAATGCTGAGCTACCCATTATACATATGAATGGTGATTATAGGGTTCAAGTTTGTTTAAGACACCTCAGAGATGAAGGAGCAGGGGTAGAAATTCTGTAACAGAACCTACTATATTGCTCATTTCAGTGCTGGCCTGTTGAATGTTGGATTTATTGAAAGAGAATTTTCCTCCTTACTATTGGAAAATATAATTAAAAATAAAATCTCCCAACCCGTAAAAGCTTTCCACAAAGGTAGCAGAGAAAACAGTTTTATTATTTAATAAACATAAGAATATGATGTATATCACAGACAACCTGCTGAGACATTGCAAAGGCAGCAATCTCACCCTTTTATAGAGTCAAGTAGATACAACTCATTACAAACATTCTCAAGATAAACAATAGCTAATCCTCAGGTAAGAGGACTTGGCAACACAGTTAATTCTAGATTCATCTCATAATTGGCATCCATCGTGTGGTAACTAATTGGCTTTATCGAGGAGAAAAACATCTCTTGTCTTTATGTTTCGCAACTTGGAGCAAGGCCACTGAGGTTAGATTCTTACCCTCTCCCAGAAATTGGGAGATGGGGGCATTATCTCCTTTGATGTGTGCATTTCAAAGAGATAGGTTCTCAGATCCTTGAGAAAGATATCCTTGTGTCATAATGCTGGCAGAAGTCCTGTCTATTTTTCAGATTTATACACATTTTAAAGAGAGGAGAAAGTCAATGCAATTATAAATTTTTGAAAATAAATGCTTTAAGAAAAAGAAGTGAAGGCTAGTCTGTTACATTATTTTTAACAGGGAGAATTAGCCGTTATTTTTAATTTGTACTTCTTGCATTATTCATGAGTAACATTTCTGGTAAACTCCATCCTCTAGCACAATAGCCCTTGATATTTCTGTGCATTATGACTCTTTCTTAACATTAAAACAAAAAAAAATCTATGCACCATTTCTCCGTGATAGTTGTTGTATACTTAGTACCCATTTGACAAAATAGGTACTAAACAAACACCACTATGAATTCAGATACTCTTTTAGATCAGTATGTATTGTATTACTCTAGACATTATCTACTTCTATTTAAAACTAGTAGTATTTATATATGCAAAGCACAATGGTCCTTAGTTAAGCTATATTCCTTTATTTTATATATATATATATAAAAGCAATCTCCACATCCAATGTTGGACCCAAATTCAGAGTCCCACGATCAAGAATTGTAATCTCTTCTGACTGACCAGCCAAGCACCCCAAACTATATTCCTTTAAATAATACTTCCTTCCATCATTGGCTTAAAACATGGAAAACACTAGTATTAACTAAAACAGCTTCTGATGAGCTGAAATAGTTGCTAAAAAATCACTTGGGTGCTGCCATTATTACATATCAACATCAAATTGCATTTCAAAATCAATTACTTAATTAACAAGGGAATGAGCCTCAGGACACCATTTAGGTCTTCCTGATTCTAATTCACACAGAATCTGGCAGATCTGATTATCTGAAGTCTCAGACCACTACTCTATGGAGTCCCTCAAGGTTGTGTTAGAGAGGACTGAGTAAAAAAGCAAGAGGTAGGAGGTATAGGTGGGGCAGGATGCTGTCAGGTTGTATGGGCTCAGTGCTGGTTGCCCCCCAATAGCTGGAGTGAAAGGTGGGTGGCCAGAAAGACATGAGGGAAGGTATAAGAGCTACTTGGTTCTGTTCCTAGTTTGTACCACACAGTTGCACTCATTAAGTTCATCCCATCACAAAGCTTTTAGGATGGTATCTGAAAACAATTCCTGAAACAGACATAATAATAGAGGTTAATGAAATAAATTATTACATCCTGAGGTCTTAATCCTATACGTATGGGATGAATGAGCCATCTCATTCCAGCGTCCCATCTGGAAACTTGCTTTTTGTTCACATGAGATGGCTTATTTGGGAAACAATCCCAGGGAGAAAGACTAAGAGTTTGGAGATAGCACAACAGAGAAAGAAAAAAAGGCCAATGTGAAAGTATAATATAAATAGGTTACCAACATTGATTCTTGGAGTTTGATCCTATCGCAAAGTTCTAAAGAATTGATAGAAAGAGCCTCAAAATTGCCCACCTGCGGGACGGCAAGAGGGAATATTTATCTATTGCTTCTCATCCTCTTTTGCTTGTGGGTTGCCCCATGGAGTGTTACCTTCTTTATACATCCAGATCCATTCATATAGTCCCTCACAGAGGCCTCAGGGAAGCCTAAGGCAATACAGCCGGGTACATGAAGAGAGGTACTGACCACTGTCAAGTCAACAGTACACAAAGCCAGCTGCAGGAGCAAAGATTGGAATATAAATTGGGTCAAAAGGAGGTGAGGTAGGGTATAAGAAGTATCCAATACAGGAACTCTTATCCTGGCCTTCTGCAAAGCTGCTTCAGTGATAAGGGTAAGCCTTCTCCTGGATGCCTGTAGTGCCACTGGGGAAAGGTCTTTGGTGAGGGAGCAGCCTATTTTTTTCAAACATCCTTTGTTTTCTTGATCAAGATAATTGAAATGTAAGAATAAGTGATGGACATTTTACTGGTATAACTTGAAGACTCTAAAATTTAATATGGGGCAGCCTGGGTGGCTCAGCGGTTTAGTGCTGCCTTCTGCCCAGGGTGTGATTCTGGAGACCCGGGATTGAGTCCCATGTCAAGCTTCCTGCATGGAGCCTGCTTCTCTCTCTGCCTGTGTCTCTGCCTCTCTTTCTCTCTCTGTGTGTCTCTCATGAATAAATATATAAATAAAATCTTTAAAAAAATAAAAATAAAACTTAATATGCCCCAAATCCTTGATTCTTCTCTGCTGACTACTCCCAAATGGTGTTTTTAATACTATACTCTTTATGAGCAAACAGTACCAGCCTTGACTCAGTTTCTCAGATCACACTTTGGAGGTCATGATTCTTTATATTTCATCAACACACAGCAATCTTACCTGCCGCATCTTTACAGCGTATTACAAACCTTCCACTTCACACCACCCTGACTATCCCCCACACTACTCATAGGCAGCACCACTGCTCATGTGGATTATCCCAATAGCCTCCTGACAGTTCTTCTTGATCTCACTCTTGCCCTTTACAGTCTATTCTCTGCACAGAAGTCAAACTAGCTAGTTACTTTTAAAAATGATAAGCAATATTATTTATCATCTCAACGCTTCTATTATTCCATTAGGTTTCAAATAAAACCCAAAGTCCTCATTATGGCCTTGTTGCTCCATCATTTGGTAAGGATATCAGATATATATATATATAATGCTGTGGCCTCAGTCCCTGTCACCCTAGCTCTCGCTTTTGGCCTCTAGTTATTCTGACCTCCTTGATGTTTCTATTCAGACTTTTGCATTTGCAATTTCTTCTGCTTCTCTACAGCCAGCCATGCTTTCCAAAGACACCTCCCAGAATGCCTTGTTTAAAATAGTTCTCTATCATACTATATACTCTTATCCTATATTTTTCTTGATATAACACATATAATACACACATACATTATATATAATACATGTGTGTATGTGTGTGTAAATTTGCTTGTTGTTTCACTCACTAGAATATTTGGTACATAAAATCATGGACTATGTTGAATTTGCCATTCTGTTCCTAGATTCTAGGACAGTTCTTGGCGCATATGAGTCCATTAAATCTTGTTAAATAGATAAATTAATTAAATCAGATCAGATGGCACTTCTGTTGTCAGATAGATTTCCCTGTAACTTTATGTGCTACTTAGAAGCTACTAGGTAGTAATGGAAAAAGAAAGAACAACACAGCATCCCTGTAGTATTTGTCAATGTTAGCTAACTTCTGTACAACCACAGCCATAGTCATATTTAATTTATGTTCATTTCATTGTCTAATGAGGGTCTTCTGGGAGTATGGTAATTTAGAGATCAAGTCTGATAAATACTCCATGTTCTTCACTGTCCTGAAGTCATCTAGTCAGCAATGAAAGACAGAGCTTGGATACTGGGAAACATTTTAGAAGCCTCCATTGGAAATGGTATTCATCCTTTCCACCAACACCCCATTGCTCAGAATTTAATCCTATGGCCCTACCTAAGTGTAAAGGAGGCTGAAAAATAGAATTTAGCTGTGTGCCAGGGCAAAATGTAATTGTATTAATTCTGTCACAATAGACATATGGATGATCTTCTTTAATCCTTAAAAATCCCTGAGAGATAAGTACTCTATCCTTATTTAGAGATTAAAAACTCTGACCCTCTGAGAGGTTGAGCTATAACCAAGATCATAGAGCTAATGATTATGTGGCAAAGCCAACACTTCACTCCAGGTGTCCTGTGATTTTCCCTGTCATTTTGAGTACTGGAAATTCCACAACACTGATCATTTTGATGAGTCTGACTTTGCCCATGATTTTATCTGTGCTTACACATCAGTTAAGAGTGAATATAAGTCTTGCACTTGAATATTTTTTAATGTATTTGTTTACTTACTGTGATTTTCTTTAACATTCAGTTCCGTTCACTCTAGGTGTCTTCTTTGATCTTACCAATCATGGTATTTCAATACTTTTCAATAATAAAGATTATATAACAAACTCTTTATTCTACTTTTCCATTGACTTGGATATGTATTGAAAATCTCAGTTGATGGCCTGAAATACATAGCCTTATTGATTAATGTTTCTAATTTGTTTCATTTTAATCATTCCCACTTTAACAGAGACATGAGGGATCCCTGGGTGGCGCAGCGGTTTGGCGCCTGCCTTTGGCCCAGGGCGCGATCCTGGAGACCCGGGATCGAATCCCATGTCGGGCTCCCGGTGCATGGAGCCTGCTTCTCCCTCTGCCTGTGTCTCTGCCTCTCTCTCTCTCTCTCTGTGACTATCATAAATAAATAAAATTAAAAAAAAAAAATTAAAAAAAAAAAAATAACAGAGACATGAATTGTACTTGATTTATTTCCAGTTGCCAAACACTGATTCTTTGGGAAGAATTATATGCTATTACTTGAGGATAATTAAGTGAATCATCAATGAAATAAGATTCAACTTGAATCAGTGAAAGTGTAAGATGTAGTTCAAGGCCAAATTAGAGAATTCATAGAAAACACCAGCTGGGAGATTTTGTTTATATGTTATCTCTGTCACTCAGGTGCTGATTCTCTTGTGTTGTAGGTTTAGAAACTATTAAAAAGCCCTTCAAAATCTCATTCACAAAATAAGTTCAAGAGACGACAATGACTAACATAGAATCCTAATTCTTCATTTATAGTAAAATATGTGACATTCAGTGACTTGAGCACTCATTTCCTTTGTCCAGGGCACTCCTTCCAGCTTTTAAGATACTGAGTAAACAAAATTATAGGCCTAATGATTTCATAGCAAATTAAAAAATTATGAAATGTGATAGTTTTAAAGGAAAAAC
Organism: Canis lupus familiaris; assembly: GCF_011100685.1. NCBI lineage: Eukaryota > Metazoa > Chordata > Mammalia > Carnivora > Canidae > Canis > Canis lupus. The sequence goes on along the minus strand of NC_049253.1, from coordinate 27,173,901 downwards.
ACGTCTAGGAAATAAGACCTGACAACATTTTTCCATATCATAAAATTAAAACACAAAGCAATATAATAACAACAATAAATCTTCCCTAGGGAATGGAAAGCTCTTGTACACTGGGTGTATTTCTATATCGTGAAATAGTGGGACAAATACATGACCAATTCATGCTATCTCTTTCAGCATCTGCTAAGATTCACATATGCCACGCAGGCCTCCCTGTGAACATATTCTTTCTTCAGAGAGATCAGACGCTGGTAAGACTAAAGTACTCTGCTCTGCCATCAAAATAGTTTTCAGGGTAGCAGTATTTTTAGTGGAAAGGATATAGAATTTGAAATTAGGCAAATCTAGGATTAAGCTCATTTAACAACCATTTATCTGTTAGGTTTTTTTAATTTTATTTTACTGTGTAAGACTACTTAACATGAATCTACTCTCTTAACTTTTTAAGTATACAATAAATGATTGTTGACTGTAAGTACAATGTTTTAAAGTAGATTTCTAGAGCTTATTCATCTTGCCTAACTGAAAGTTTATGCTCACTCATTAGAACTACCAATTTTTCCTCCACTTTCCTCCAAGCCGCTCACAACCATCATTCCACTCTTTGTGATTCTGTGATTGTGGCTATTTTGGATACTTTATATAAGTGGAATTATTCAGTCTATGTCTTTCTGTGACTGATTTATTTCACCTTCACGAATTTGGTTTCTGGAATGGAACAGGGGCTAGAATAAGAAGTAGGGCTGAAAGGGTTAAAAAAAAAAGTGGTGCAGAAATGTATAGTTCACTCCCTGCAGCATTAAGTCCTCCTTCTTGTGAGGGTTGGTCTAATCCACCAAAGAGTTTCCTTTCAATTGGAGGCCAAATAAATAAATAAAAAATAAAAACAAAAACAAAAAAACAAATTGGAGGCCAGCTGTACCTTGGTGCAGATATGCCCTGGGTCAGGAAGGTGTGTGGTGCTGGCCAACGTGAGGCCTTGAGAAATTGCAGATGGGGAAGCCAATTGAACCCTGTGGCTGGAATGCAGGGGAGGCTGAATGGGCATGAAGTGGTACAGTCTTCTGATACAAGCACTTGCTATCTACATCCAGTTCCATGGTGAGCAAGATATGATCATCCAAACCTTTATGTAATTTACCTTCTAGGGGGTAAGACAGGCAAAAAAATACAAAGCAATTGCAAAAAGCGCTAAATTAAGAAGAAGACAACATTTAAGGTGCATTTAAATTGTTTGAGGAAAGGAGGGAGCTATAAAGAAAGAAAAGCGTTTCCTACATCTTTTCTCTTGGACTTACAAATGTAGATACAGTTTACCCCTGAACGAACATGTGTTTAACTGTGTGGGTCCACTTATATGCAGATAATTTTGATAAATACAGTATAGTACTCAAAATGTATTTTCTTTATTTTAGAGATTTATTTATTTATTTATTTATTTTAGAACGTGTGTGAGGTGGGGGCAGAGGGAGAAAGAGAAGCTCAAGCAGACTCCCCTCTGAGCAGAGAGGCCAACTCAGGGTTCCATCCTGACCCTCAGGTCATGACCTAAGCCAAAATCAAGAGTTGGATGGAGCCACTCAGGTGCCCCCTTATGCTTTTCTTAGTAACATTTTCTTTTCTCCAGCTTATTTTGTTGTAAGAATATAGTATATGGTACATGTAGTGTACAAAATATGTGTTGACTATGTTATCAGTGAAGCTGTGAGTCAACAGTGTGCTATTAGTAGTTAAATTTTTGGAAGTCAAGTTATATGTGGATTTTTTTTAAGATTTTTTTTTTTTTTTTTTGAAAGAGTGAGATAGTGAATGAGAGGAGGAGGAAGAGAGAATCTGGAGCCGGCTCTGCACTGAGCACAGAGCCTGACACAGGGCTTGATCCCACAACCACAAGATTGTGACCTGAGCCGAAACCAAGAGAATACTATTTTACTCTCCACTTCCTTCACCTTTTTTGTTTTCTACACAAACACTTTTGGCAACTAGGCAAGCTTTGCCACTTCCTTTGAATCACCATATTTTTTATGAGTCCAGCAGAGGGCTCTCCAAAAAATTTGCTTGAAACTTGGAGCTGTAAAGCTATTAAATATTGTGAATAGCTCTGAACCTTTTGGCTTTTCTCCAGCATGCTCTCTCCTACTAAAAGAGAAGGAAAAAAATCAAAACAAGTAAAATGACAGAAGGAAGAGTATTTATCTTCATGAACACTCACATTTTCCATTGATATTACCGGTAGGACAGTGGGTTAGGATTTAGGTATAAATAGAACAAAAACATATTTTAAAATATTATACATAATACATATTTGAATATAAATATGGCATATATTTTATAAATGTATTAAATAGAAACACATTTTATAAAAATGTATATGAGTTATATGTTATATTTTATATGTTGTATGAATATATAAAAAATATACATGTATAAACAAAATTCACTGCTCCTCTTCTCCTTTTAAGGGTGGTTTAATCTTCATATGTAACACACTTAGCTATGTTTATCCCACGTTACACCTTTATGATTCTGAACTAATAAATCACTAAAGACAATATTATAGTTTAAATTGTTGCATCATAATTTTGCTTTTAATCATTTGAAGGGCAGCAGCAGCAAATAGAATCTGGTTTTGTCTCGCTTGGTGACCCTTACCAGCCGCCACATTTAATTATAACTCTTCTCATTTTGATTATAATACTTTGCTAATTTGAAATTCCACCTAGTCAATTAATGTAGCTTGTGGTATCTGTAGAAAATCATGAACCCATGGTTACAATTTTAATTATAGCATACATTTTACAAATCTCTGCCATCCATCTCCAAGGACATTCTCCTTTGTGTAAAGTGTCATGAAATTGGTCTCCTTCCTTTAACTTAATATTGCCTTCTTGAAATATAATGAATACCTTTTGGTGACAGCACCCCTTTCTCAGTCTGCATTGGTGAGAATCATGAATTGCACTAAAGAGGTATTTTGCTAAACGCAGGCACTGGAGCAAATGTGCCATTTACAAAATGTCGCCGTGACATGTGGCCTTTTTGAAACAGTGAAAGACCTTAGTGTCTAACAAGCTAACAGAAAGGCATAAAGGCTTCTTGAAAAGAAAAAACACTGAGAATAAAAGGGTAAAAAAAAAAAATAAAGTGTATCATTCATAAATATGTGTGCTTATTTCCCAGATTTCCACAAGTTTAAGATTCTAAGGGAAATTACTGTTGCCTTGGGATGATTAACCATCAATAATGACAGCAATTGAAGAAGGGATAAGCATTAAGGAGAGCTAATATTTTTCAGTTCAGGTTTCCATGGGTTTATGGTATTATGATTTGATAAGAAATAATATAATTTACAGTGTCTTATAAGCAAAAGCATGTGAATTATTTATTTCCAAATTTCATGTCCTATTTCCTTCTTAAAAATATGTAATATATTTTAATTCTGACTAATTACAAAAATATAGCATATCTAAGATTCTCATAAAAGTCTTGACTTTGGAGATTACATATGTATGGGGCAATTAATTTATAAAGTTATGAAAAAATATTGAAAGCTAGTATCTCCATGGTCAAGCTAGGAGATAAACATGTTGGCCATTGTAATAGATCCTGTATGATCCCATCACTGCAAAATTATTTACCAATTACAGTTCTTGTTGTAAGTTATAAGGTTCTTGAGATTATGCCCATGTTTCATTTGATGGCTCAGAGTAACACATATTAGCCAAGAGTTTCATAATGTCATGTTTAACAGCTCAGGCCCTGGAGCCAGACTGTTTTAGTTCAAATCCCAGCTCATGCTATTAGCTGTATGACCTTGGGGTATTTATTCAAACTCTTCCTGTTTCAGTTTTCTCATCTCTGAAGATAGGTGTAACAATGGTACCTACCTCGCGGTTTGTGGTGAATAAAAACCAAACCAAACCAAACCATAGAAAGCACTTAGAATAGTGTATGTTCTCAAATATTATCCATTATTAGTATTAGTTTTACTTTTATTACCCACAAGACAGTACTTGGAGCAACTAAGTCTTTATCATAAGTATGTTTGTTGATTTCTATCATGTGTCAGCACCTGCTGTTTGCACCATGGAGAAAGAAGAGGGTGAGATGGAGGAAGGAAGGCTGAGAACTGTGGACACGAACATTGTTAAGTCAGGGACAATAAAATGATTCAACGGCACACAGTGATCATTCACCAAGTGTGTTTTACTATGTCTCTATGTTAATTCTCCCAATTATTGACTGATGCCTCACCTAAGTATTGATTTCGTTATATGAGTGATGCCATTTTGCAGCCTTGTCACTGAGTCAGGAGCCTGGGAACATCATGGTCATGCTCACTGCTGTAGTCACGTTGCCTGGACGAGCACCCCAACTGCTTTTACTAAGCGCTTATGAAGACATGTTCAGGTGTTCAGTGATGTATTTTTGAAGAGTCTGTACCATTTTCTCCAAAATCTCCCTCTTTCTCAGCCTGCTTGGAAGCATAAAGACAGAATCATTGTTATTCTCACTCATCATTTACCTCCCCCACTGCTCCACCTTAACAAGTAGGAGTTTGAGGCCTCAGGGAAGAAAAAAGATCTATGTAACTTAGGGAGGAAACTGTCAAGGCACAGAACACAAAATAATCAAAACTATAAATCACCAGTGGATATGCTTAGGACCATAAAGCCTATAACCAAATTACTCAGTCAGCAGGAGCAGCAGGTTTTTATGGGTAACTCATGAACTGCTGTCTTGCCTATGTTGGTTTCTGGGACCTGGGAAGCTTCATATTTCCCTACGCTCTTATCCGCTCACGCTCTGCTCTCCAGACACCTGCAGTTCTTGTTACTTCTGAAAAATGTCAACCCCATTTCTTCTACTTGATATTTCTTCCCTTGTTTAGTGTGGTTCGAGATTAGCCCTTGAGAGGCTGATTTTGTTGTTGAGATTCTAACTCCTCTTTGAAAGCTCTTAGCATTCCATTGGTAAGTTGAGTTCCCCTTACCCTGTGTTTTCTCTACATTGATTGTGAGGATATCACAGCATTTATTTTTTGACACTGTAATTTTCTATTCACATTTGTCTTCCCCGCAAAACTATGTCTTGATAGTGGGGGCTGTGTTTGCTCATCTCTGTATCCTGAGTGCTAGCCCAACGCCTGCAGGCATGACATAGGTGCTTGATAAATGTTTATTTATTTTTTATTTTTTTTTCTGGCTCCAAAGAAGATCTTTTACTGAGACTTATTTAAAATCCAAATAGTCCTTAATCCAAATAAACTTCAACTCAGCTGAATTGCTGATGGCTGATCTAGGCAAAGGCTTCATGGAGACAAAAATAGGCCCCACCTACAAAGACCCTAAAATGAGTTCCTAACAAGAGTGTGAATGTCCTCAGGGTCTCTGTCCCATCTTCTTCAGAGTTCGATTGAACTCCTCAAATTTGTGAATCTGCCGGATGAAGAAATCCCCATAGCGCCTGGCGACCTTGGTGTCTGCAATGTGGATCATGTCCTTATCAATGTAGAAGTCAACTTCGGATGCCGACTGAAATTCACCGTCAAGGGCAGAGACGCCACTGGTCCACACTAGGTTCTTCATCTTATGCTTGAAGACAAGGAGCTGGATCCTGAACTCCTGCTCTGTGAGGTCCAGGAAGCCGGCCAGCTTGGCCACAGGCATGGTAGTGTACAGCTTGAGGAAGCTACGGATGGTGGAGAGCTGGGCCTGCTGCTGCACTTCATCAGAAAACACCTTCAGCTGCTGCAGGAAGGGCTCCTTGTGGTAGTTGGGGTGCACATTATCATAGTTGGGCACCACAGGTGACAGGAATTTGGGGCACGAGTAACTGAAAAGTTCCTCATAGACCTGTGGGTCACCCTTCTGCATGTGTAGCATCTTATCCCCGTATTTTTCCTGCAGCTGCAGGTGAATGCTCTCATCGATTCGCATGGGGTACATGGTGAGGGCGATGGCCAGCAGCGCGTGCATCTGCTCATTTTGCTTGTTAATCATCTCATACTTGTATGTAGTCCTTTGGAACATGCTCTTGGTCCTTTGGATGTAGAGGAGGATATTGGCAAATACCCGGATGGCAGCCTGGTAGCGACGCATCATCAAACATGCAAAACCGACATAGTAGTATGTGGTGACCTGGCACTCAGGCACACGAGAATACATACTCTTCTTATTCAGTTCAATATTCTCCAGCACCTTGATGGCCTGGTAGTAATCCCCTAAAAGGGAGTGCAGACGCAGAAGCCTCACCAGGCTGAAATACCCAAGCATCTTGTAAAGGGAGTGCCGTCCATACTCACCAGCCACACTCTCCGGGGTCACCACCATTTGTGTACACCTCCAATTGCCGGTTAATGTTGGATTTGTCGACCAGGGAGTGGAGGACATTGAGGACACTGTGAACATTCCAGATTTTGGGATTGGAGCGAAGGAAGTCAATCTCTTCCTCTGACTTCTTGGCAGTCTTACAGCGGTACTGGCTGAATGACTGAAACTGATAGATGAACTCATCAATGATATCCCAAAGCCACTGGTTAGGTAGTTCAAGGGGAGCAGGACCATCAGCATTAAGAATGTAGTTGAAGAGATTGCAGTAGTTGTAGTAGGATTCAAACCTCTGCTCCAAGGAGGGGCCCCCACTGACTTTGGCATATATGTGCCTGTAGTATAATTCTTTGTACAAAATCAGGAAGACGGCATCGTTGCCAACCTGTGGAGCTATGGCTTCAGCCTCAGGCCAAGGTGTATTCTTGAAGAACCTTTCAGTCAACTTGGTCCAGCTGTTCTCATAGATGTCCTGGATCTCATATACTTTCTGATCAATGACATCGCTGGATACACGACTAGCCTGCAGCTCATACACCTTCTGGTCAATCAAATCCGAGACGGTTTTGTGAAAATACTGGATGAAGTTTTTGATCACTTCGAGGATCACCTGATAGGTCTGCTGTTCATACTGACGTTCGTAAGCCAGATTCCTGCTTTGGGTCTCCTGTGTGCATATCATAGTCGCCTGGGTAAGCATAGGGATCATAAGCAGCCTCGGACTCGTAATCATCAGCGGGGTAAGACATGGCTTCTGGGCTCATGAGCACCTCCGGAGAGCTTGATAAATGTTTAAAGAGTGAATCTATAGCTGTAGAAAGTTTTCCTTATAAGTTACTCATAATAAGTAATTATTACTTAATAATTAAGGGACTGGCAATTAATTTCTTAGTCAACCAGACCCCAAATTTGAAATCATCTTTGTATTTTCATTTCTCCTTTATCCTTTACATCTAATACATCAGTACTTAAGATATTTCTCAATTTCCTTTCCAGTACCGGGTTTTTGGTCAGATGCCAACTGTCACATGTTTGCAATATTAAAATAATTATTCAATTGATATTGTTAACTCTGGTCTTTGCCCATCCAGTCATATGCATTTCTAAGACTTTAATTTTTCTAAAATACCTACTATTCTATTGGCTAAAGGTCTCTAATATCAAATCTAATTCATTTTTAATAGGGAGATCTATGTGGTAAGTAAGTTTAAAATCTAATGTAAATCACCTTCCCACCTCATCTCTCACTTCATGGAAAATCATAGTTACCAGTTTCTTGGGTGTCTTTCTAGAAAATCTCTCTTTATGTATCTGTGTGCTTGTGTGTGAAGATGTGTGTAGAAAGCCTCTACTTTTTCCTTGAAAGTGGTAGAATAGACTATATACACCATTCTGCATCTTGCTTTTTTTAACCTAATAATATGTCTAGGAGATTGTTCCTTGTCAATAATTTGAACAATCCGAACAATTCTTTTTTATGATGAATATTTTATTGTGTTTATATATACATAAAATTTACTATTTTAACTAATTTTAAGTGTGTAATTCAATGACCCTAAGTACATTTGCAATGTTGTGGAACCGTAAGCACCATCCACACCCACAACTTTTTCATTATTCCAAATGTAAACTTTGTACCTATTAAACAATAATTCCTCATTTCCTCCTTCCCTCAGTTCCTCTTAACTTCTTGTCTAGTTTCTTTCTCTATGAATTTGTCTATTCTAGTAACTCATACAAGTGGAATCATGCAATATTTGCCTGTCTTGTCTGGCTTATTTCACTTAGCATGTTTTCAAGTTCATCTGTGTTATAACATATATCAGAAATTTATTCTTTTTTATGACATATGTACCACATTTTATTTATATATTCATTTGTTCATGAACACTTAGGCTGTTTCTACCTTTGGGCAATTATAAATAATGCTGCTATGAACCTTGGTGTACATCTGTATGAGTCCCTGCTTTCAATTCTTTTAGGTATACATTTGGGAGTAAAATTGCTGAATTATATGGTAATTCTATGTTTAACTTGCTGAGGAACAGTGAAACTAGTTTCCACAGCGGCTGCAACATTTTACATTCTCACCATAATACACGAAGGTTCTAATTTCTCCACATCCTCACCAACGGTGGCTTGCTTTCTTTTCTTCCTTTCTTCCCTCCTTCCTTTTTTCTCTTTTCTTTTCCTTTCCTTTCTTCGTACTTCCTTCCGTTCTTTTCTTCTTCCTTCCTTTTTTCATAATAGCTATCTAAATAGGTGTGAAGTGGTATCCATTTGTGATTTGGGCTTGCATTTCCTTAATAACTGATGACATTGAACATCTTTTTATATACTAATTGATAACGGCATGTATTTCATTCTGTCAAAATTATGAAATATTTTGTATATAAAATTCTATGCATGATAAGTATGATTCAGAGTAGAACAAACATCCAAAAAACCAATACCCAGCCTAAGAAATAGAGGATTCACCATTCTTTTTTGGGGGGTGGTGGATACAGTATACTTTATTGATGGTACATGACAAGGTAGGGCTCCCCAAGCCCCTCCCCCTCCTCGGGGTCTGGGATGTAAATTGGAGGTCAGGAGATTCTCAGTGTGTTGGGGGATTAAGTTGGGGCAGGGACTCCCCAGAAGTTGAGGGCCTCTCTCTTCCTCTTGTTCTTGCTGGGGCTGGTGGTCCAGGAGGCTCTTACTCCTTGGAGGCTATGTGGACCATAAGGTACACCACCCAGTTGCAGTAGCCAAATTCATTGTCGTACCAGGAAATGAGCTTGACGAAGTGGTCATTGAGGGCAATACCAGCCCTGGCGTCGAAGGTGAAAGAGTGGGTGTTACTGTTGAAGTCACAGGAGACAACCTGGTCCTCGGTGTAGCCCAGGATGCCCTTGAGGGGGCCCTCTGATGCCTGCTTCACCACCTTTTTGATGTCATATTTAGCAGCTTTCTCCAGGCGGCAGGTCAGATCCACAACTGACATGTTGGGGGTGGGAACACGGAGGCCATGCCAGTGAGCTTCCTGTTCAGCTCAGGGATGACCTTGCCCACAGCCTTGGTGGTGCCAGTGGAAGCAGGGATGATGTTCTGGGCAGCTCCTTGGCCATCTCGCCACAGCTTCCCAGAGGGGCTGTCCACGGTCTTCTGGGTGGCAGTGATGGCATGGATGGTGGTCATGAGGCCCTCCATGATGCCGAAGTGATCATGGATATGACTTTGGCCAGAGGAGCCAAGCAGTTGGTGGTGCAGGAGGCATTGCTGACAATTTTGAGGGAGTTGTCATACTTCTCGTGGTTCACGCCCATCACAAACATGGAGGCATCAGCAGAAGGAGCAGAGATGATGACCCTCTTGGCCCTGCCCTTCAAGTGAGCCCCAGCCTTCTCCATGGTGGTGAAGACCCCAGTGGACTCCACAACATACTCAGTACCAGCATCACCCCATTTGATGTTGGCGGGATCTCGCTCCTGGAAGATGGAGATGGACTTCCCATTGATGACAAGTTTCCTGTTCTAAGCCTTGACCGTGCTGTGGAATTCGCCGTGGGTAGAATCATGCTGGAACATGTACACCATGTAGTTGAGGACAATGAAGGGGTCATTGATGGCGACAATATCCACTTTACCAGAGTTAAAAGCAGCCCTGGTGACCAGGCGCCCAATACGGCCAAATCCATTCACTCCGACCTTCACCATCGTGTCTCGGGGACTTGGCTGGCCAAGTCCAGAAGATGCTGCTGTCTGTCGAATGGGGAGGAGCAGAGAGCCGAGCATTCACCATTCTGATCAAGGTCCTTATACTTCCTTAATCACAGCCCCTGTGAACCCTCAGATCCAGGAATTTTTTTTAAAGATTTTATTTATTTATTTATTTATTTATTTATTTATTTATTTATTTATTTATTTATGAGAGAGAGAGAGAGAGAGAAGAGAGGCAGAGACACAGGCAGAGGGAGAAGCAGGCTCCACGCAGGAAGCCTGACATGGGACTTGATCCCGGGTCTCCAGGATCAGATCCTGGGCTGAAGGTGGTGCTAAACTGCTGAGCCACCCAGGCTGCCCAGATCCAGGAATTTCTTAACTGGAATTTATACTTGTTAGTTTAATTTTTTCTAGTTCCAGGAATTTCTTAACTGGAATTTATATTTGTTAGTTTAATTTTTTCTAGTTCTACTGCATATATATGTCTCCTTAAACAATATAATGCTTTATTTTGTTTATGAACTTGGTCATACTGCGTGTGTTTTTCTGATATTTCTTTATTCATCCAACATAATGTTTCCAATATTCATACATGTGGATGGCTATAATTATGAGTTATTCATTTCACTACTATATAGTATCCCACTGTATACCTATACCACAATTGATTCTCTCATCAATTGATATTTAGAGTCTTCCTAGTTTTCTTGATTTTACAAATACTGCTACTATAAACATTTCTATACAAGTTTTCTGGTACATATGAATAAAAGTATATGTAGGAGGGGAATTGTTGCATCGTGAGACTTGTTTATTTTCAAGTTTATCAGCTAATGCCAAATTACTTTCAAAGTACTTTTACAAGGTTATACTTCTACCACTCTCACATGATCTGTATTATATATAAAATACAGATTGTAAGAATCCCCCCTCCATGTTTTCTATTATATATATTATTATTTGAAAAAATTTAAGCCTTTTATTGTGGCTGTTGTTGTTCTCATACCTGCTTGGTTTTTATAAATGTTCCAAAAGTAAGTTTGAAATACTGTGGGAATCTATAGTTTTTGTGTACAGGGTTCTATATCTGTCCATATATATCAAGCATGAGGGATAATAAAACATATACCAATGTAGCAATGGATTGGTTGATTTTTCAGTTTTTATTAGTTTATTAGGTGCATAATGATTTTATTGTATTTTATTTATTTTTTGCCTGATGCTAAAACTTCTGTTACAGTGACTTTGGCATTGCTTTCAATCTTAAAGTCTCTTTTCTCTTATATCTTTGTCAGTTTTTTTTTTTTAAGATTTTATTTATTTATTCATGAGAGACACACACAGAGAGAGAGAGAGAAGCAGAGACACAGTCAGAGGGAGAGGCACGTTCCATGCAGGGAGCCCGATGTGGGACCTTATCCCAGGTCTTCAGGATCATGCCCTGGGCCGAAGGCAAGTGCTAAAACGCTGAGGCAACAAGGGATCCCCTCTTTGTCAGTTTTTTAACAGTAATTGTAATGGTTAATTTTATGTGTCAACTAGACTGGGATAAAGGATGTTCAGATAGCTGGTAAAATATTATTTCTGACTATGTGTGTGAGTGTGTTTCTGGAAGAGATTAGCATTTGATTCGGTAGCCCGAATAACAAGTTCCACCCTCGCCAATGTGAATGGGTATTATTCAGTCATTCGGAAGCCAGAATGGAACAAAAAGGCAAAGGAAGGATGAAATCTTACTCTCTCTTCTTGAGCTGGGAAGTCTATCTACTGCTTCTCAGAGCTGATTGTCAGGCCTTTGCACTCAGACTGAATTCTGCTACAGGTTTTTCCTGGTTCTCCAACTTGCAGACAGCAGATTGTAGGATTTCTTGACTTCCTTAACTACGAGTCATTCCATAATAAATCTTGTATATCTATGTACCTCTCTATATATCTTATTGGTTCTCTTTCTATGGAGAACCCTGATACAGTAATATAGGTATATCAGTTTTTTTGGGTTGTAACTTTAATTTCAAACTCCCTGTGTTCTTATGTTACAATTTTTTTTTAATAAATAACACATAGCTGGATATATTTGCTTTTTGCTTATTTATTTAATTTATATTCAATGAAAAGTCATTGTACTTATATTTTTATGATTATTGACATATGGATTTATATATTGTCTGATTGCATTGTTAATGTTGCAAAATCAATTTTAGTCTAATAGCTATTTCCCTGTAGCTATCGCTAATGTCACTTTTTTCTTTGAATGGCTTTACTACTTTTTTAAAGATTTATTTACTTATTCATGAGAGACACAGAGAGAGAAAGAGGCAGAGACATAGGCAGAGGGAGAAGCAGGCTCCCCACAGGGAGCCCGATTCAGGACTCGATCCCAGATCCCAGGATCACGCCCTGGGCCGAAGGCAGACAACCGCTGAGACACCCAGGCATCCCGAATGGCTTTAATATTTTATCTTTATTTTTGATATTCTGTGTGGTTGTAGCACAGTGTATCTAGATGTAGATTTTTATTTTTTTTATCCTGCTTGGGATTTTATATTTCCTCTATACAATGATTTTTTTAATGACATTTTTTTCAGCATTATTTCTTCCATATTGCTCCTTTTACATTGTTTCCAATATCTTCTTTTGAAATTCCATTTAAAGGTTGATTGGGCCTTCTACCATGATTATCTGTGTCTCAGTGTATCTCACTATTTTCCATCTCTTTGTTTCTCTGTGACTTTATTTCTTGATTTATTAGTTCTGAGCCTTTTGAGCTTTCTGCAGCATAGGTAGAATTATTTCTAAGCTTTCAACCAATAATGCCAAAATTCATAAGTTAAGCTGGAGAGTAGATTCAATATCTACTTTTCTTTCTTCTAATGGTTTTAATTTTTTAAAAATTGCTTCTCACATAATAAACATACTTATTTTGTATTCAATATCAAAACAAAACAATATCCTATGACTTTGTGGTTTCAGGTTTGTTGTCTGTTTTTTTTTATAAATTTATTTTTTATTGGTGTTCAATTTGCCAACATATAGAATAATAACCAGTGCTCATCCCATCAAGTGCCCCTATCAGTGCCTGTCACCCAGTGACCCCCACCCCCCGCCCATCTCCCCTTCCACCACCCCTACTTCATTTCCCAGAGTTAGGAGTCTCTCATGTTCTGTCTTCCTTTCTGATATTTCCCACTCATTTTTTTCTCCTTTCCCCTTTATTCCCTTTCACTATTTTTTATATTCCCCAAATGAATGAGACCATATAATGTTTGTCCTTCTCCGATTGACTTATTTCACTCAGCTTATTTTCTGCTGACTCTTATACTTGGTGGCTTATTTCCTTTGTGTTCTGTGATTTTCTTTTTTAAAATGTGATCTCTTATTTGTTGCAACTCCATCTGTGTGGGTTCTCTAAGACTGGCATTGAAGGGGAATTCTAGAAGGCAGTAGTTTCTCTTTCTACCAATGGCCTAAGGGCTCTACTAACAAGGGTCTTCCTATAACAAGTTGTGTCCTAACCTGTTAAAATTAATGGGATTATTGAAAATTAACTTTAAATGAAATTCAGATTATTATTGTTTTGTCTACATGGTAACAATTCTCTTTAAGCTAAATTATTGCAAATTTTTTAGCATAATATGATTTAAATGTCACAGAGCTAGTTTTAGATGAGGTATAGTAGCTTCTGAAAATTTTTAAAGAATGCTTTTGTAAGTGCTGCACAAGTACTATTTTATTCTATTTTTTTTTTAATTTTTTATTTATTTATGATAGTTACAGAGAGAGAGAGAGAGAGGCAGAGACACAGGCAGAGGAAGAAGCAGGCTCCATGCCGGGAGCCTGACGCGGGACTCGACCCCGGGTCTCCAGGATCGTGCCCTGGGCCAAAGGCAGGCGCCAAACCGCTGCGCCACCCAGGATCCCTATATTTTATTCTATTTTTTTAAGAAAAAAATATAACTTTTTCCCTGATGAAATTTTAGAATGAAACAAAGGAATTTCTAGACACCTTGAAGGCTACTCCTTAATAACTCCTGCTGTATATCTGTGTACCCAGTAATTTTTGATATTCCAACTAAAAGTAAGTTTTGATATCTTTTCAAAACAGGCAGCCAATCCTTTATATAATTAGGCTAATTTTATTATTTTGATGGTTTAAAGAGAACTCCAGTCTATTGTGTAAAAAGACTCCAGGTTATTAAAATAAAGACTTTAAGGGAAATTAGGTGATCTTCATGCTAGCATAAAGAAAACGAGAGAAGAGACATGTGATGGCATCTTAGAAAGAAAACGGATTATAGTATCTAGTTTCCCTCATATTATGGCTGTGAGGAGTTAAGGGTAGATAAACTAGTAAACTGTTTACTACTGACCCATAACATAGATGGCAGATTTGTTTGTGGATTTCAAAATTCAGGATGGTGGCCACAATTAAGCCTCAGGGGGAAAACCAGAAAGCTTTGAACGAGAAAGTGATCAATGGCTGCCAGTAAGAGACATGACCTGAGAAGAGATCCAGCTTCTTTAGTCATCATGAAGTGAGAGATCTCAAAAAACCAGGGTATCTGTAACTATGTTAGTCAGAGCCCTTTTACACTCAGCTCTCTTATCATTTTACTGTTTCCTGCTCCCTCTGTACAGGCCTGCTATAGTTGTAGGTACATTTGATCCTATATTTTGAGATCTGATAAACCACCTCATCCCTTTGTTTCTCCAATCTAGGAAAGGAAATGGCTTTCTGATGTTAATTACTAATTTCTTCTAAAGTCTAGATTCCAATTGTTAACATGCAAAGTCATCTTTACGCTGATCTTTTTCTCTGGGAATAATGCCAATATATTCTAGAATATAATTTTCTTGTATCAAAGCTTTTAAATTCTCTGTTCCTCCACATTTACTCTGTTCTTAGTGAAAGATACAGATATTGGTTTCATTCTTTTATAGGGTAGAGAATTCAGAACAAGGAGATATCTGAGTCTTAAAAGGAGAATACTATCCAGGGATATCAAAGAAGCCAGTAGGAGTGAGTAGCCAGAGATTAACTAGATTTAGTGAGATGGAACTAGGAATCTGATGCTATGAAAATGATTTCAGTTATTAATTTGGGAATCAGATGTGAGAGAATATCTTGAATGATTACCTAGAAGAGATATTTTATTGTGGCCTATTTTCATTGGTAGCCTAGAGCATGCTGGTGAGAACTCAGCTGAAATGTCCCTCTACTCTTCTGTTGTGAATCTATTCTGATTCCCACACATGATGGATAAGGCAATTCTCAGATATAAGACCTCATTCCTGATAAGAAACACTGAAGGTCATTGGAAAATGATGCACTAGCCCCAGGTAGTTTAAACTGGTTTAAGAACAACAGAATTTAACCAAGATCCCATGAACCAGTGGAGCTAAGCCTTCTATGTATGGCTCACCTGCCTGACTTTGGTTGAAGAATAGTCAAAGCAGCACCTGGAGAAGAAAGGTCTGAGAAAGGCAGCAATTAAGACTCAAAGAATTGCCTAATATAGTGCCAAATAATTTTGACATAATTGGAAAACTTAGCTTTCATGAATTTATATACAACCAGTTTAGAGTAACACAAATAAACAAAATAAAAGTGTCAAATGCGAACAACTGTTCCAGTCCAAGATGTTTCTTTGTTCAATTGTTGAATATTACAGCAATTCTTAACACTGCTGGGTATGTAAAAAGACTAAGCCTCAGAGAGCTGGGCTAATTTTTCCCTAAGAAAAAACCCTCTGGTTTGTTCATAATTAATTGTAATCTTTGACTCTATAGAGGAAAGCTTATCTCACTTTTGAATTATACTCTTCTCCTCCCCAGATGAGTAGGCTGATCAATGATCTCTAAGCATTATGGGAAAAGGGCCTAAGTTATGTGAGCCCACTTTTTCAATTGTCATCTAAATGCATGTAATTGATAATTGCATGTTTATCTTTATACCATTTCTCAATAATTACTGTAGTTGAGTAAGCTCCCTTCTATTTGTTATAGTGTACACATATATTATTTCTTACTTTTATTGTGCATAATCTTTGCGTCCTTCTTGGTGACCACAAAACTGAAACTAATCTCTCTTGATCATCTTATATTTCTATTTATGTTTTCTTTTGCTAAGTATAGATGCATCACCAAATAACATCCATTTTCATCAAATTACATTTTTCTGAGGAATCAGGAATTCTAAAAGCAAAAGTTTAAGTAAGATAAATTTTCATAAGTTTCTAAGTTATTCCAGTGCTTGAGGACTCTTGAGTACTGATAATTTTATGCTCAATTTATTCATTCATCCACTTACCCTGTCCCCCCCAAAATTTAAGTGACCATGTAACTTTATGAATGACTTAGTGCTTTATGCCCTGTTGGGAGGTTTACCACCATCTGGCAAAAATTTAGCATTTTAGGGGACACTGAATTTTGGCCTGATGGAATTAGGGATCCCTTACTCATTGTGGAGTTGTTAACATTCCATGTGGCTAACATTCAAAGGGCCAATCGATATTTATAAGAGGTGTACAGATGTGTATACAGATGTGTTAACAAGACAGACATAACTCCTATTACAGAGAAGGGGCACCAATTCAAGGCACAGAGGTTTTTATTTTCACCATTTATAGTGATAAGAAGTGAATTATTATATCACATATGGATAACCTTAGAGCATAAATGTTTTAAATGTCCTAAATCTTATAATTAGTGTAGATAATGAGATACACAAAACCCCTTAAACATGGATACATAAATGAATTAAGTATGCTAATCTAGAGTAAAAGGTCATCCAGCTTGGCAGAGGTTTGAGTTTATGCAGCAAGGCAGCTGCAGAATTAGAAACCTCTGGCAAATCTATTTCTAGGTATACTCATTCATAAATAACTGGAAAGGATTTGATGAATCATTTTAATTATTGTCCTTCATGCTTATTGTAACATCTTTTTAAGTATGCGGTTTTAACTGAACCGTCTGTGGTAGACATATCTTTATTTTGAAGAAAGGGATTAAATGATTATTTTAAATACACTTTTTTATTTTAGAATTGTTTTAGATTTACAAAAAAATTTCAAAGGTAGTACAGATTTCCCACATACTTCATACTCAGTTTCCTGTATTATTAACATCTTACATTAGTCTGAGTCATTTGTCATAATTAAAAAGCCACTATTGATTCATTATTATTAACTAAAGTCCATACTTTATTTAGATTTCTTTAATTTTTATTTAATGACTTTTTGTCTATTCTAGAATCCCATCCAGGATACCACATGTCTCCTTAGGCTCCTTTTGGCTAGGATAGTTTATGACTAGCCCTGTTTTTGACCTTGACAGTTGTCAGGATTACTGATCTGGTATTTTGCGGAACATTCTTCAGATGGAATTTGTTTTACTATTAAACTGGGGTTGAGGCTTTTTGTGAGGAAGACAGCAGAGATCAAATGCAATTCTCATCATATTTTATCAAGGATAACTTATATCCACATGACTTGTCATGATTGATGTTAACTTTATTCAAATGTGGCTGAGGTAATGTTTATTAGTCTTCTCCACTGTAAAATTATTCTTCCACTCTTTTCATACTGCAGCCTTTGGAAAGAAGTATTCAGCACACATGTAAAGAGTGAATAATTATACTCCCCTTCTTGAGAGTGAAGCATCTGGTAAAGTACCTATATAAATTATTTCTAATTACTCTGCCTGGATGATTTGTCTGTTCTCCCCCATTTATGTATCTAGTCATTTATTTATACCTATATGAATTTATGGATATTTACTTTATATTTTGGGTAATAATCCAATACAATTTTACTTCTCTGTTGCTCAAGGGCTCATTTTATGTATTTTCTGCTCTAGTCTAACAAGGAAAGCATTTCTCAAAAAAAAACACTCCATTTCTCCAAGGAACTCTCATTTTCACTTTTTGAGAAGAATACCAGAAACCAACATCTGAATACCAGGTTAGTGCATTGCTAGTGGGACGCCATTTCTTTTATGTCCTCTCAGCTGACAGAGCAGAATACGTGTGCATATACTAACCTGTGTCTATACAGTTAAGAGAAATTCAACTGAGTAAGTGTGAGAATCTAATTGGTTTTATTCAGTGATTTATGAATTGGACAGAATTCTATCTAGTAAATAGATGGAGCTCAGAGGAGTTGTACAAAGTGGAAGGCGTTTATAGACAGGAGGGTGAGACAAGGAAGTTAAAGGGCAGATTATTTGAAACAAGGTTATCTTCCTTTCAGGGAAAACAGGGTTTTATGGCATAGATTCCCTCACTAGTGTTGACCAGGAAATTCCAGACTGATTGGGTTAAAATTTCACTCTTGAAAGAGGCTAAACCTGAAGTTAGGTTATGTATTAAGTATTGGTAGGGCTTAGCAAAAGTGACTCCATTTTAGACCTGCTGTTTCTTTTTAACCAGATGCATTCATGAATATTGCTATATGTAAGAATTTGTATCTATATTAAGCTAAATATGAATTTATACTGATGTTGAGAACTCTAATTCATTGCCATGTGAATCAATATAGACTCCCATTGCTTGGCTGTGACCTCCTACTCCAACCATGAGAAACCTGGCTCCCTCCATTGCCAATCATTTACTTAATCATTCAGTTCCATTATACATATGGTTTCAGAATTATTAACATATACCCCTGTGGGAAAAATGTTACCTCAAGTACAGTGCTTATGTACAATTCCTTTGTCTTTAGCCTTATGACTAGTTTTTTTAAAAAAGATTTTATTTATTTATTCATGAGAGACACAGAGAGAGAGAAGCAGAGACACAGGCAGAGGGAGAAGCAGGCTCCATGCAGGGAGCCCGGTGTGGGACTCGATCCCGGGACTCCAGGATGATGCCCTGAGCTGAAGGCAGATGCTAAACCACTGAGCCACCCAGGGATCCCCTTATGACTAGTTTTGTAAGCAAATTGTTGAACTTATGGCATAGTTTCTCTTTAATGCTTGTAGTGAAGTATGAGAAGAGAGAGAGAAATTGAAGGAACTCTTAAATACAAAGTAACCCGTGAAGATTTGGAAAATTCTCAGTCTATGCATATTACAAAAAATGAGAAAATATGTTCTGGAGAGAACACCAAGGGTGTGGCTGGACAATAACTTCTTAAAGAGATTGTGCATAATTTTAATCAACAGTCTGCAGAAGCCAGAACTAGAAAAGAGATTACACCAGTAGAGACACTGCTAGTTTGAATTGAAAGGGACAGAGATCATCTGAAATAAAGGAAGGCTTTTGGATTTTAGGGGTTCCACAGGATGGGGCAATAGAGTTTTCCATCTGTGAGTGTACTACACATCCTGCAGGAAAAGGGAAGAATGACTGTAAAGGCAATTCAGAGATCAGGAGGACGACCACTCACACCACACGCCCATGTGTAAGGCTGTTTCTTCCTTCGTTTCACAGAGTGGGCCTCTTTCCTTGGTGTCAAGAGATGAGATGAGGTGGGGTCACTGCCTCAGAAACGTGGAGTGAGACTGCTGCTCCCCTGGGCCTCAGAGAACAAACCAGCGAGCCAGAGATGATTATTCTCAAGCTTTAAGGTCTGGAATTTGGCTTGCTATGTTTTGGGCTTTCTTGAGACACATCCTCCACTCCCTTTTCCTTTCCTATTTCTCTTATTTACAAAGGGAGTGTCTATCCTATGCTTGTCCCAGCATTATATTTTGGAAGTGCATAATTTGTCTGGGTTTATGAGGTAACCGCTAGAGAGGAATTGCGTCTCAGGATAAAGCACACCTTAAGTCTTACATGTACATGACTCAGAGGATATTCAGATGATATTTTAGACATGGGATTGATGCTGGGATGTATTAAGACTTTTTGGAGCTATTAGTTCAGGGTGAATGTATTCTGCATGTGAGAAGTACCTGAATTTGGCAGGGGGTGCTTTAAGGGAAAAATGTTATGGCATGGATTGTAGCCCCCTAAAATATATATGTTAAGGGTTTGTGGGTTTTTTTTTTTTTTTTTAAGATTTTACCCATTTATTCATGAGAGACACAGAGAGGCAGAAACACAGGCAGAGGGAGAAGCAGGCTCCATGCAGGGAGCCCAACGCGGGACTCAATCCCGGGACTCCAGGATCAGGCCCTGGGCAGAAGGCAGATGCTCAACCGCTGAGCCATCCAGGCTGCCCCTAAGGTTTTAATCTCCTATCTGACTCTATTTGGAAATAGGGCCTTTAGGGAGGTAATTAATGTTGAATGGGGTCAATAAGGGTAGGGCCCTACCTTGTAGAACTGATGTCTTTATAAGAGGAGAAAGAGACATGGAAGAGTTCTTTTTCTGTCTGCACATATACACAGAAGAAGGGCCATGTTACATATATCTGGAAAGTGGCTATTTTCAAGTCAGAGAGACAACTCTTATCAGAAACTAAATTCTGTGGGGGTTTTTGTTTTATTTTGTTTTGTCTTTTGATTTCTACCTTTCTGTTGAACTTCGTTTATATATTGTTTTTCTGGTTTTAATGAATTGTTTGTATTCTCTGGAAGCTCATTAAACTTCTTTAAAATAATAATTTTGAATTATTTGTCAGGCAATTCATAGATCTCCATTTTAGGGGGTCTGTTAGTAGAAGCTTCTTTTCTTCCTTCTGTGTTATCTTTCTTCCTGATTTTCTGTGTTCCTGAGGGCCTTGTATTGGTGTCTGCTCACTAGAAGAAGCAGTTACCTCCTTGTAGACTTTACATACTGGCTTTAGTAGGGAAGGACTTATATCAGTGGGTAGGTATGAGGGTGCCAACCAGGATGGGGTGGGCAGTCACACCCATCCAGGGGGCACACAGGTTCTGTGGGTGTTGGATTTAGGAGAATGTAAGGGCCCCAGTTCTGAGGTGGGGGGGCATGATAGCACCTGGTCCAGAAGCACAAGTAGGCTCTGGGACAGTTAGATGTGTGGGGGTTCCAGGTCTAAGGGTATGTGGTGGTCCTAGTCCTTGGGGTGCAAAACAGTGTCAACAGGAGTGGTACATGGTGGTGGCAGTTGGGAGGGCATACAATATCTCCAACCAGGGGGAGATGTGGCAATTTGAGCTCCTGGTGGCTCCAAAAACTGGGGTTCTTACTGATGAAGACTATGGGGTTCCTCAGCAGTAAATACTGTGAGTTTCTGGCAGTGGGAGGACTGCTGGTGTCTTCTTGCTCTCCTTTTCCCCATGGGGGAATCTGACAGCTGAAAGGATTCATCTTACCACTGAGCTGTGCCTGAGGAATGGGGTAATGTGGGTAAAATGAAGCTATTTTTTCTACCTTCTTCTACACAGTTATCCTTGTTCTTTTGCTTCACCAGGTTGCCGCAGCTTCTAAACTGGACTCTCGAACTGTTTCAGAGTTATTTTCACTCTGGAAGCAGTTAAGTGATAGTTTTTGATGAGAAACGAGGCCTGGGACCTCCTAGTCTGCTCTCTTGCTGATGTTACTCTGCTTGTCTTTATCTATAGCAGGTAATCCTATGAGCAAGACACATTGCTAACTTCCTTCACCATAAAATTATTTCCTTGGTCAGAAGTTCTATTATGTGAGAAGCTTCAATGATAAATAAAAATTCCACAGATTGTAATCTTGGCAAAGACATCTTGAGCAAGGAAAGTAAATTTATATGCAGAATATATATCTATTCCTCTGTCAAAAATGGCTGCTCCCTCTGGGATTGAAAGATCCCCATCTCAGCCTTCTGGTCACCTTGGGAAAGGTTCTATATCAGGGGTTCATTTTTAATCTTTGCTGTTGCAGTATGGCCTCTCTTTGATCCATGGTTACTTTGTACATGTGCCCATTGAGCAAGGACCAGGGTGGTTGTCCTATGAAAGAATTTGAGACTCATTAAATTCATGGAAGTGGTGAGTGATTGGAGGGGCTGCTGAGAAGAATTGGCCTCCCTTGTGAAGCAATTGACAAAGAGAAAATCATTTAAAGTTTATAGGCCCTTGGTGGAACATTTGGAAAATACCAGAAAGCATATGGAAGGAAAACATTAAGGATGGTTCTATAAAGGCAAAGCATTCATCTATACATTGTTAGATAGATTTTTTTTAATCTTAAAAAGAATCCCTGGATTTTGAAAATAATTATTTCCCAAAGCTACTATTTTACCTACATTTTAAATCAATGGCCTTGACTGCTAAAAAGATGGTTCACATAATTATATCTATGAATGCAGGCGTGAGCATCTGCTGAGCATGGCTTGGAAATTGACAATTAGCAGTAAATCAAAGGATTCAGACAGCCTAATGTTAACATCATCATTAAAATGAACAAGAAGATTACATTGATCAAATATGAAAAGAGTACTTAAAACATTGAATCTATGGGCTTTCCTGCAAATTATTACCTCAGAAGGCTATGTGATCATCTCTCCTTTTCAACTAATTGCCTGCACTCAAATGATTTTATTGCTGCATTATAATTCAAGATTCAGTTTTAAAGTGCTAAAAGAGCAGCTTGTTTAAAAGGAACTATGCTTTTCCTCTATCCATTTTTGTTCATTTTGATCTTAGACTTTAAGAGTTTGGAATATCTTAGAACCGTTAGGATACTCCCCAGAAAGAACTTGGACAACACATAGTGTGAAACATTGGTGTGCTTCAAATGGCCTTTTACACAGGTTTTTTAAAAACCCAGTGTCCCCTTCTTCCATCATCATTGTTGTTTAACATTGTTCTTTTAGTTCTGGCCAAGGCAATAAAGCTATAAAAAAGAAATAGAACATAATTAATAGAAGGAAGAGATAAAAGAAATTATCCCTCTTTCGCTATGATATTCTGATTTTACAAATGAGGAAATAGAGTACAGAAGGATCAATGGCATTACAAGGTTTAATAGCTCATGAGTGAAAAAGCTGGGTTAATAGAAATAAGGTTTAGAAAAAAATGGCAGAGATAGACTTTCTGTAGCATGGTTTATAATCTGTAGAGATGATGTACAGAAGAAATAATTTTAAGACCTCTCTTCAGACATTGGTCATTTATTTTACATTCAATACATTTTCCTTTGAGTGCCTACTTTACACAGGGAGACCCTGAGCTCTGGGGAGGGAGAGATGGCCTAGGCAGATGCTATGTATCCCTGCTCTTAAACTGCCTTCATTCAGGCAGGGTTGCAGATGTTTCAGATGTTTAACCAAAATTAATTACTATTGTAATAAATACTTCCAGACGGTAAGGTACAGTGCTAACAGCACACAAAAGAGAGGGATCCATCTGATTTTCTCTGGTGAATCAGAGTAAAAAACAAAGCACAATCCCTTAAGTATTTAGGTAATCTGGTTTTCTTTTTTAATTTTTTTTAACTTTTCCTTTTTAAATGTAGGTAATGATACAGTGCTACATCTAGAAAAAATGGTGATAATGAAAAAATTATGCAATAAGTTTTTGAGCTATCACTGGGTAAAATGTGGGATATAAGTAAAGGGTAATTAAAAGTAGATTCCAGATTTATGAGGTTTAGGCAAACAGAGGTTTGTTTTTCTCATTAGGAGCTCTCTCAGGAATGATCTCTCAAAGCACATGCCTTAAGTAACATGCAGGCTGCAGGCCCCACATCACATGCTGAATCCTGGCATCATTTTTTTTAATATATATATTTTTAAGATTTTATTTATTTATTCATGAGAGACACACACACAGAGAGGTAGAGACACGGGGAGAAGCAGTTTCCACACAGGAAGCCTGATGTGGGACTCGATTCTGGGACCCCAGGATCATGCCCTGGGCCGAAGTCAGGTGCTAAACCGCTGAGCTACCCAGGGATCCCCCTTTTTTTAAATATATTTTTTTAAGATTTTATTTATTTGAATCCTGGCATTATTATGTGAGTCATTGACCACACATTGCTCTTAGCATTTCTTAGACAGCACATGGCACAAAACCCCATTCTGTTTCTATGGGCAGTGCTCTTTGTGCAAGAGGCAGACATGTCTGAGAAATCAGAGAGGATGTACAGCAGTTTGTTCAGATTCTAGCTGCTTGATCACTGTCATTGGGCATCAAGACATGCTGGCAACGTTTTAATAAATCCAGAATAATTCTACCTGTGATGGCACCAAAGCATCTCTTCCTTTGCTGAGCAGAAAAAGAAATGCCACTAATATGGATATCAAGATTTAGGTTTCTGCCAGAAATAGTTAGGACAGTGCAAAATTAATAATGAATGCTATGATGCTATAACGCAGCTATGCAACTAGGTATTAGAGGCATGTTATTTAAAAAATTCTTTTCAATAACAGCTTTCACAACACATACAAACACACACACACAAACTTCATGTAAATGAGAAACAAAGGGCACTTTCATAAAATTGAATATTTTGCATTGATTTGTTTAAATATCTGGGTAATTAAATTTTATGGAGTTAGCTGATTGGTTTATGGAAGTCACTAGATGGCAGTACCAACTAGTTAGTGATATTACAGTTCAGATTCAGGTGCTTCTTAAAACACCAAAACCTGAAAGGAAGATAGGAAACTAGGTTTATTCAGTGGTAACTCTGGGTGAGTGTTTATCTTGGCATGGGGAAACAGGCCTCTAAAGGCAATACTCAGGGGCACCTGGTATATCAGTTGGTTAAGTGTCCAACTCTTGATCTCAGCTCAGTCCTGATCTCAGTTCAGGTCTTGATCTCAGAGTCCTGAGTTTAAGCCCCATGTTGGGCTCCATGCTCAGCATGAAGCCTACTTAAGAAAAAAAAAATAAAAATAAAAAATAAAGGCAATACTGAAACTATGACAAGATCTCATAGTCATAGAAGTGCTAGAAATTTTCAACTTTTCTACAAAGTAGGTCTCGGCAGGTAGAATAATACTTTTTATTTGTGTGGTGTATTATAGTTTATAAGGAACTTTCAGGGACATTTTTCTGATTTAATTCTCACATCAGCCTTGGCATTTAGGTAAGATTGTTATCCTCATTTTACCAGAAAGCTAGAGTCTCTTCAGGCCAGTAGTTCTAAAACACTGAGAACTGAATTGTTCTCATTCAAGTGTGTTGCCTCTGTACCTTTATGCCAAAAGTCTCACTGTTCTATCTTTTCCTCCTCTATTGCATTTATTATGTGGTTTGAATTTCATTGTAGAAGGAACTGCTCAAATATGTTTGTGACCTAAAAAATAATTTGTTATTAGCTTTCCAAAATGTAGCCCTCTTTTAATTGAGGTATTTCTATCAAAATAAACTGGCTGCATCTGTTTTTTTTCTGAGCCAGCCCCACTAAACTCAACATAGAGCTAGTGAGTGCCCTACTGTGAACCAGGCAGCATTTTAGGTGCTAGTGGTGATAACGTGAATGGGGGGGGGGGGGTGTCTTTAAGAAGCTCACGATCTTGCCAAGAAAAGAAGCAGGAAAAACCTGACGGTAATACAATGTGATAAGTGTGATATTAACAGTTTGAGCAAAATGTAAGGAGCACAGAGCCCTGAACAATTAATTTGGCTTGGGGTGGAAGCTTCACTGAACCGGCAACAGAAAAGAGAAGGGGAAAAAAATCAGTGTCCCGATTTTAAGCTTTGTATTCTGTTTTCAAGAAATGTGGGAGAAGGCAACATTCAGAAAACAAATACTCGAAGATTTTTAAAAGAGATATCTGAAGTCATAGAGCAAGAATCACCCAATTTGGAAGTTGCCACAAGGTAATTAAACACACATGGGGCACCATAGTAACTATAAATGGATATTTGCGACTTGAAATCCTTAGGGACCTCTCAAAGTGCTGCCTACAGCATATTCATTAGATTGAACCAAACAGTAATTGCTTTTGATGCACTGAGTTCCAGACCTACCAGCCTAGATTAGTTGTATGCTGGTGAATATTTAATAATGGGTCCCCCTATAAACAAAATTCTCGATTTATAGCATTTGTTGATTTTTGTGGTATAAGTACACTGGTCATGGACAATTTTAAATTACCCATATAATGTCAGGGTTGAGAAGTATTGCACACAGTTGTGATATTAACATGTCTGGTCTGAGCAGATAGGAGGTCCAGAACTCAATGCCTAGACTCATACTCGGGGCATGTCAGAAAGTGCTCAATTAGTGATTCTAATTCTGGCATGGTCACTAAAAAGCTGTGAACTCTGGTATTCACTTAAACTCTGACATTTAATTGGCTCAACATTTATTGATGATATGTCAGATACTTTACTGACATGTTTTGGAGACTGTACAGTTCTGAAAGGTAGGCATGATTATGCCCATTTTTCAGAGGAAAAACTGAAGCTCGCAGGCATTAAGTGATTTTCTTCCTGAAGCAATAATGCATACAAGCAATATGAACCACTGTGGAACCTGACATACTATTATGTTGTTATTCATTCTTCCTTAAAATGTAAATACTTAGGGAGATAGCCTTCAGTCTTCCTGGAAACCTGGGGCTTAATATAGGAACCTATTCTAGGCTATCTCAGATCATTTAACTAGACAGATGGCTACAGATTTAATTCTCATGGCCTTTGAGAACTATCAAGAGGCTAGATTTCTTTACGGGAACACTGAGAAATTCAGGAAAGTTTTATCTCACTGTAGAGCTGCTATCTCACTGTAGAGCTGCTATCTCACTGTAGAGCTGCTAGTGAACTATCAAGAGGCTAGATTTCTTTACGGGAACACTGAGAAATTCAGGAAAGTTTTATCTCACTGTAGAGCTGCTAGTGAATACTGGCTTTCAATGACTCTCTTAAAGGTTGTTATTGCACTTCATTGATGATAACCATACTTGAAAATCTTACCCAGGGTACCTAGGAACATGTTAATAATAATTTGTTTCCTGGTCATGTTAAAATTACTATTATTTTATTGCATACATTTAGAACCAGGTCTTTTCTAGAGCAATAATCACAATAATCCTGGAATGTGATCTCTCTAAATGTTGATTACCATCCTGTCATCCACGTTGTGCCACCAATGGGGAACACGGGTAAAAGGACTGTGGATTGAGCAAGAGCTACCTCATTCACACAAGAAATGTTTATCCTTTTTCTGGTATAACTTAAAGCCAATTGGGGAGAGCAAGTGTCACCATAATGATTATAGGCAAGAAAGGATATCAATCGGAAGGTTGATTGGCATTGTAAAGAAAGCCTTTTTGAAAGCCTTCATAGGAGATGGATGCAGCTGAAGAATACCCTGAAGGATACTTGAAGGATAGCCTGACCTAAGGCATGAAGTCTATAGAGAAGATGGGATAACCGCCCTGGATGCCAGGATGAGGGGGCCCTCACGATAAAGGAAATCTGCTATTAACACTGTCTTTGGGTGTTGTAAACCAGAGAAGGAAGCTGCAGTCAACAACAGTTGAAATATAGAAGAGGAGAGCTAATCTATGGGCCTACACATATGGCTCAAGCTCAAAGAGCTGGCCTTTGGTAGCAGTGAGCCCTAATTGTCCAATGTGTGCTATGAGTGAGGCTCACTCAGTATAGGTAATTTAGCCCCATTGTGGTAGCTCATTCTTGTGTGACACCATGAAGAAATCCCATGCTGATGACTAGTAAGAGTTATCCTATCACTAGGTTACCCTTCCAAAATTAAGCCAGGGGTTCCCTGGATGACTATTGTAGTCAACCTCATACTTTGTGATGTTGGTGGTAGAGTTGGACAACACCCTGAAGGAGAGAAATGGACCCACAAGGATCCTGGTCTAAAGTAGGACATCAGGGTACTACTGTCTCTGGTTCATCCTAGGCACTGGAGACTTTTTCAGGTTGAGGAAGTTCCCTTTTATTCCTTGTGGTTTTCATCATGAGAGGGTATTGAATTTTGTCAAATGCTTTAGCCATGTCGATTGAGAGGCCTATGAGGTTTCTGTCCTTTATTCTATTGATACGTTATATTATATTAATTGATTTTTGAATGTTAAGCCAACCTTGGGTACATTCCACTGTTTCATAGTATGTAATACTTTTCATGTGTTGTTGTGCTTAGTTTGCTAACATTTTCTGAAGGATTTTTACTTCTATATTCATAAGAGCTGCAGATTTCTCCCACTTTCTGAAAGTAGAGTATTTCTATGAAATCCTTCATAAGCTGAAATGGCATAAAGCAGACAAGCAATTACCATTAATTTATATGGAAAGTAAAAAGGGTAAAAAAATTTATATGGAAAAATGTTTGAGCATTCTTAGACCTGAAAAATAACCTTTCACAGGCTTTTCTGATACCTTGGGACACATCTTGTTAACTGATGCATAAAAAAAAAAAATTAAGATAAAGCACAGATAGATGCTCACAGATACAGATCAGAACTATAGCAGCTTTATGCTAAGATGCCGAGTGTAGTCCTGAGGTGGGAGCTTGGTGATGGCACTCTTACTTCTCTGGGTGCATGCTGCCTTTATAAGGAATCGTTCCCTGCAAAACAAAAGCCGAATGCTATTTTTGCTTTTCACTGTATTTTCATAAAAGCAAAAATCCTCTTTGGATTCCTTTCTGTTAGCAAAAACAGGCACTAATTTAGGTCTTTTGCAAAAGCAAAGTGACATAATGAGCATTTTCCGAAAACTGGGGATACCTGTATTGGTCTAGAATTTCTTGTGATGGTATTGGCATCAGGGTAATATTAGTATCATGGAATGAGTTGGGAAGTGTTCCCTTTTTTATTGTTTGGAACAGTTTGAAAATAATTTTTCTTTAAATATTTGGTAAAATTTATCAGTCAAGTCATCTGGATTTGAGTTTCTTTTTGTGGAAACATTCATTATTAATTCAATCTTTTTATTCATTATAGATCTTATCAGATTTTTACAATTTATTTTTAAGTCATTTTTGATAGTTCATGCCTTTCTAAGATTTTAGAGTGAGGCTACTAGAAACAATTTCTCAGTTTTGTTTACAGGGGAATGACTTTATTTTGCCTTCATTTCTGAATGATAGTTTTGCTAGATGTAAGATGCTTGGATGATAGTTTTTTTTTTTTTTTCCTTTCAGCCTTTTCAATGTATTATCCCACTGCTTTCTGGCATCCATTGTGTCTGATGTAAAGCCAGCTCTTAGCTTATGGGGGCTCCCTCATATAGGATGAGTCTTTTTCTTTACTACTTTCAGGACTTTTTCTTTCTCTCTGCTTCTAAACGTTATCACTATGATATGTCTGGATATAAATTTATTGCATTTAGGTCATTGGACTTCTTGGATGTGTAGATTAATGTTTTTCATTAAACTTGTGAATTTTTCAGCCATTATTTCTTCAAATACTGTCTGTTTCTGTCACTCTCTCCTCTGATACTCTTATTGCACTAATGTTTGTGCTCTTGAAATTATACTCTAATTCTCTGAAAATCTGTTAATTTTTCTTCATTCTTTTTTCCTCTGTTCTTGAGATGGTTCTTCAAGTTTGCTGATTCTTTACTGTTAGCTCAAACCTACTATCCAGTTCTGCTAATACATTTTTCATTTTAGTTATATACTTGTCATTATATCTTCTTTTACTTAAGTATTGTTTCCTTTAGTTCTTTGAGCATATTCATGAGAGCTACTTGAAGGCTTTGGTTGCTAAATGGAACATTTGGACACTCTCAAAGGTAGATTCTGTTGCCTTCCTTTTTCCCTACCCCTAGGTCACACTGTCCTGTTCCTTTGCATGTTTAAAATTTTTTTGTTGTTGAAAATTGAACTTTTTAGGTAATATAACAATTCTGGAAACAGATCCCTTTCTTCTGAGGTCTTTTGTTGTTTGCTTGCTTAATATTTTAGTGATTGGCTGAATCATTTTAGTGAAGTCTGTTTCCCCTTCAGTGATCAGCCTGTGATGTCACTCCTCAAAGAATGCAGTCCTGGGTGTGCTCACAGTCATCCTGGGATGACAGTGATTTTAGCAGGGCTCTTTTTATGCTGTCTCTTTTCTGGATATCTTTGTTAAGCTGTTTGTCTCTGTTGGTATCACATCTAGCTGTTAGCTTCCACCAATTTCATACTACCTGCTCTACTGTTTTTAACAATGTGCCTGGCATAAATTACTTAACACTCTGATTGATTGATTGATTGATTGATTGATTTTAGACCACTCTGATCCATTTAAATCCAGTCTCCTTTACAGGGTAGTCTTTGAGGCCAGCCTATGAGGTTTATTCCAACCCCGAGGTGGCGGGGGGCTCTCCTTAGCTGTTTCTATCCTAGTTATATCTGGAAAATTTCCATTGATCTACAGTTTAGCTTGTGGCTCTCACAAAGTTACCAGGCTCCTCATGATTGCTCATCATCAAACTCCCCATTATTTTTGATGATATACTTAGATTTGAATTTCCTCATATTCTATTCCAAATAAACTTAATTACCATGGGGAAAACATCAGAACTGATTGTTTTTATGTTCAGCCTTGCCCCTCAGCAAAATCCCTACACTACTGTTCTGGAACTGGAAGCAGGATAGTGGCCACTTGTCTTAGAGTGGTTTGCCTGCTTTATGAGCAGGATAAAGTAGGAATCTTCTTGTAGTGAAACCTCTGTCCTACATGCTTGCTGGAGCAAGGGCAATGGAGGTCTCAGTATTCTCAGCTTGCTGCATCTATGGTAAAACCTCTGACCTACAAGTGAGAGATGAGTAGCAAAAAGGGACCCTTGACTTCTCATCTGCACTAGCCTGGATTTAGCCTTTGTAACACAGAGCTAGAGGGGATAAGAAATACTGGCAGCCTGACCCTTTCTGGGAGACACTGTAGCCCTTGACTAAGTGGGGGAGAGGAATCTCAATTTCTTGGTCACAGTCATGAAAGTGGAACTTCCATTTTGAAGTGGAAGTCATGGCTCAAGTGCACACAGTTTGGTTGTTTTTACAGAGATATAATACTTTTTTTAATTGAATGTTTCTTCATTTTCTATATGCCCTTAGAATAATTTAGAAACTTTAAAAAGTATTAAAATTTTTTATAGTTGTTTTTGCAATGAAGAGTGTTCATAGAACTCCCCATATTATCATTTTCACATGATACTTAACCAGCAATAGAAGTAAATTTTTTTGAACAGTTAGTATTGCCAGAGAGCAGTTTAGGGATTTTACATGCTTTAACTCATAGAATTTTCACCTCAAATTTATGGTAGCTATCATGGCTACCATCTTATAGATAAAGAAACTGAAGGACACAGAGTTTGAGTAATTTAATACAAGCTGTTAAGAGCAGGATTTGAATCCAGGCAGTCTAGTCCCTCAGTCCACACTCTAAAGCATGCTATTTATCATCATTGCTCAAATGATACAGAATATCAAATTTGCTGACAGCTATGCATAATAACAGCAAAACCCCGTCATGTTATAATAAAATATTCGCTCTCAAAGAATAAAAGTCTTTCAAATTACCTTTACTATTACTGACCTACTCAGAAATTAGAATTTTAAAATATGTACAAAGAATCTTGCTTCCTTCGTTTCCTCTTTTTCTAAGTCTACCCAAATTTAAGTGTGTGGTTTGGTTCCTTGTTTAGCATCTACACTAGAGCACCTTCCACCTGAATTGGCAAAGGGTAAGTCACTTTTAATGGTAGATAAATCTAACTCTAAATCTTTCATTTATTTTAAATTTAAAATTCTACGGGGTCAAAAGGTTACCACACAACCCAGAACCAGATTTTTCTTTTCTTTTTTTAGAACCATATTTTTCTATGTAACTTCTTAACTACCACTTCCTTCAGAAAATAGCATTGTCAAAGCTGAAGTGATATTCTCAAAGTTTAAAACATTTTAATAAAAATTTGTATTAAGTGTTATGAACTGAATTGTGTCCACTCCCTCAAAATTCATATGTTGAACCCTAGCCCTATATATGACTATATTTGAAGATAGAGACTTTAGGGAGGTAATTAAGGTTAATTAAGGTTAATTAAGGTTAATTGAGGTCCTGAGGATGGCCCCAAGTTTAGCAGGACTGGTGTCTTTATAAAGAAAAGGAATGCCACGCCACACAGAAAGAGGCCATGTGAGGACCCAGGGAGAAGGTGGTTTTCTTTGAGTCACAAAATTGTTCTCACAAGAAACCAACTTTGATGACATATTGATCTTGGACTTCCAGCCTCCAGAACTCAGAGAACTTACTGTTTAAGCCACTGAGTCTGTAGCATTTTGTTATGTCAGCCCTAGCAAACATTAAGCTTACCTATATTATCGAGAAAGCAACTGTGCTCACCACTATACCAAATGCTTGCTGCTCATATTAATTGAAGGAAATTGGTAAACAGAAAGATAACTGAGAGAAAAATCAAAGCTTTGTTATTTTAGCTTCATCAGGCTATTATTCAATCTTTGCCAGTTATTTGGAGTCTACCATCCATAAACTCAAACTTTATTTGGCCAAACCTCTCGTTGAGTGGCACATGTATTTAGGGAAGAGATTTAAAAGTTCATTCTCATACAGATGGATTTCTTTATAAAGCAGTATCTTGTGGAAAATTGAAGTATTTATGGTAGTATATACTGCAATATCTAGGTTTTCCTGAGGTTAAATTTTCTCCTGAGGTCTACATATGGAGGCCTTACTTAGGCCATAACCTGTATACTTTAATTACATGTCTTTTTGGTGGGAACAAATACAAAGCCAAATGTTCAGCTTTGCTTTTGTCTTGAAATTGCCATTTCATGTTCTTCTCTTATTATTTTTCTAACCCCAAATGAATTCTAAGGCCTTTTATCCTAGTGTCTATTGACCTGTCTTAAGCCTGAACCCTCAGATGTCATAGGACCTACAATGACTTATGCCATGGGCTCTTATAAAAAACCTTGCCTTTTCTGTTTTCTTTGTCTCCCATGATGTCATCTCACACCTCACTGTGACTACCTGTCTTTTTACATGACCCACCCTCCAATGACCACCACCATCATCACCCTAAAAATCTGCCTGTGACCTTAGAGAGAACTCCCTTTCCTTAACAAACCAGATCCAACTCACTCCATGCAGTTTGTAGCCCATCAAGACCATGACACACTAGCATTCTGAGATGCAAACTCTGTCCAGCTATATCTCTGCCAAGAGTAGTGCGGTAAGGTGATTACTAATACAGTAATTTACATTTTTCTTTCCATATTTCCATAATAATTTCCATAACCTGTCTTCAAAAACTGGCAGGCACCATGCTTCCTTGTTTGAGGGGAGGTCTGTGGCATGAAAGAAAACAGAATTTACATGCAAGAATGCAGGGCACATTGTAAACTGGCTTTTAATTTTTGTACTCTACTTCTTCCAGGGAGATTGTGATAGGCTTTTTTTTTTTTTTAAGATTTTATTTATTCATGAGAGACACACAGAGAGAGGCAGAGGAAGGACCAGGGTCCCTGTGGGAAGCTCAATGTGGGACTCGATTCCAGGACCCTGGGATCATGACCTGAGCCAAAAGCAGATAGATGCTCAACCACTGAGCCACCCTGGTGTCCCTGTGGTAGGCTTCTGAAGGTGAGGAGAGAGGGACGTATTGAAAGGAAACTTGAAGGAAGGAGAATCTCCTTCAGGAAAAGAATGAGTCTCTGAGACTGGGAGATGGTAAGATTTCTGGGCTTCTTGAATGGAAGACATACATATCTTTCTTCTTTTTAGCACCCCCAGGTGGGTAGTAGATCCCAAAAGAAGAATGGCTATATGGTTTCCCAGAGATTCATTGTTCTACACAACCATGAGAGCCACAAGCCTGCAGAGGGTTAGAGACAATGGCATAATGGGAGTTTCTGTGGTAGCTAGCACAGATGCTTTATGGTTGGAGTCTCTGGGATGCCTTGGTAGCAGATAATACCATGGCAGTCATTACAGTAAAGGTTTAATTTTAAACCAGCTTGACCACTTGAGAATTCAGCTTTGAAATCAACATAT
This sequence comes from Canis lupus familiaris, assembly GCF_011100685.1. NCBI lineage: Eukaryota > Metazoa > Chordata > Mammalia > Carnivora > Canidae > Canis > Canis lupus. The sequence goes on along the minus strand of NC_049253.1, from coordinate 27,140,067 downwards.
TGGACTCTTTCTTACTATGATTTTAAGCTAAGATTTCTGTGCACTCTATGGAAATCTTCCCATACATGCAACTATCCCTACAGTTTGGCATTCCTAAACTACCAAGATTCAGACTTGGAAAGGAATCTCAAGCCTCATCAATAAGAGACCCTGACTTCACAGTAAACTGTCAAATCCTTTGCAGTTGCAGGTATCACCACTAAAGGCTCCCTAAAGAAGAAATTTCAGTCTTGGCGATTGGTCTCCTAAAAAAGCCTAGATCACTGAACATATACTTTGGTTAGATGAGGTAGAAAATGTTGTTGATTGGTATTTGGAAAAGTAAAAGGAAAGAAGAAATAAAAAGGGGAGGTGGGGGAAGAAAATGAGAATGTAAATAAAAATCTACATTAAACTTTGAGTTTTAAAAACAGGACATCACAAACTGTTTCTTCCCCATGGTACCAGGCTGTCTTAGCATATCTGCCTTTGTTCCTGGCATCTTTGGGGAGAATTAGAGGAATTCTGAATGCCTTCTGGGATAGTAATACCAAAAGTAATTGACTTTCCTTTAGCAGACTCTAAGCAAATGCAACCTGAAATTAGGCATGGTTTTTTACTCATAGACATATTGGCAGTGTCTATTCCAGAGATATAGTAGATAACAAGAATTTTGTTGAGTGAATGTCTGAACCATATTTTCAATCTCTAGATAGTAACAATGGGAAGGAGGTAGACAAGATGAAGAAGATGAATAATTTAAATGAGAAATGGTAAGAAGTAACCTAATACAGTTTTCTCAACACCAGGAAAATTTCAGTTATGTGTCTTTTCTCCACATTTTCTTAGGGACTTTGGTGGAGACTGTGGATCTCCTGGTTTCAAGCACTGATCTTGCACTTATGAGTTTTGTGACTCTGTGCTTTCTGGACCTGAGTTTCCTCTGTAATAAACTAGTTATAATAGCATTGTTGTGCAAACTAGAAACCAGATAAAACAGTACCTGTAAAAATATGCTGTAAACTGAAAAATATTGTATGGTGCTAGGGCGTTATCACAAATATGACAGTGCTGCTTTCTCTGTGGTTGAAATAAAAGACCTGATAAAACAAATTCCTTTTGTTAGGAGCTAAATATCTATTTGTATTGCACTTAACACACACATACACACACACACACACACACAGACTCCCTCACTCGCACATACATTGGTACAGCACACACATCCCACCCCACACACATACCACACACACATCACAACTCTGGAAACATTAAATTAAATTTCTTTCCATATGGCTCAGAACATCTGGTGATTAACAGTTAAATAAAATTAATGAGGCCTTCCATTTTTATTAGTCACATAGTCATCCATTGGAAGCAATAGCTTTTTCCAAAAGATCTGTTTTCTAGTTCCCTTAAGTTCCAAGTTTCCCTGGCTGACCTGACTTTGAACCTTGCTCCCTTATAGATAAAGGATAAATATTTGGCTTACTCTAAAGGAGCTAAGCTTTCCCTATGCATCTAATTGCAAGCCTCCCATTCATCCCTGCTGTGCTTGCTGTAAATCAGAGGACTTTTAGCTTTGATGTTCACTGCTTTTTATTTCTTTATTTCTTTTTGTGTACAATACCTAATGCCCTAATTGTGTGTATGTGTGTGTGTGTGCGTATGTATGTGTCTGTGTGTATTATGTATGACAAGCTTGTTCTATAGTGCATGCTAATGACTTTTTTAGCCATGGGCATTTTATTGTAGTAGCGTCATGTTCAAACTGAGAAATAATTTATATTCCCCATGCCCTGGCAACATTCATTGCTACTAATATGGAAATAGTGTGGAATTGGACATTTTCTTGTGACATATTGCTTAATAAATTATAAACATTATCCTATCAGAACTGACATTGGTACATAAATGACAACATAAATGACCATTTGCAATATCAGGTGGCTTATGGTTCAGCATGAATATTTATTATGATTTAATATGAATACTCAATATCCTATAAAAGGTTGTATATGTCATTACCAGTAAAATTAAAGGTTCTTTGGTGATTTTAACATTTAGAAGTCATAGAGTTTAATAGCATCACTAGGATCTTCATATTCTAAATGATTGATTTTAAAGCTCCATAGGTTTCAAGAGGTGACTAGCAAACTCATTTCAATTGCATTAAACTACAAAGAAAATGTATCTTTAGAACACCATCTGGCTACTTATCAAAACAGATAAGAACATTTTCACATACTGTTTCAAATGAAATGAATGCAAAGTAAAAATTATTTCCTTAATATAGTAGGTAAAAATATATGCTGATTATTTTTCTGACTTTTAAAATTCTTTCTTCTCCATTTAACCACAAGTGTTATTTTACAATTACTTGCACCTAAAAAGCTATTTTAAAATCCTCTAACTCATTTGCCCATTTTCTAGATGTGGAAACTAGTCTTTGAAGATAAACAACTTGCCCATGGTTTTATTTGCTTGGTGGTAGAACCATGAAATGCAGCTTTCTGGAGTCTCTACACTTCCGTTGTTCTGAAAGAAGAAATGGATTTGGCAATATTACAAGTGTCTTAGACCTACTAATTTAACCAATGTTTAAGTAATTTGTATGTGTTCATGGGTGGCTCAATATAATAAAACAACAATGACTACAATGTGTAAAATACTCTATTGAGGACTTTCCACATTCAGTATATTCCTAACTTCTTATAATCACTATGTAAAACAGATTATCAATGCTCTCATTTTCCTGGTGAGGAAATTTAAGCTTAGAGCAGTTTAACAAATTGTTTGTAGTCAGACAGCAAGTAATAGCAATGCTGTGACTCAATCATAGGACCAGTAGTTACATAGGTGATACTCTTTATACTTCACTATTTTTTGTCTTGTTAATCCAGAGCCATTAATAATTTCAGTGTTTAGGGATCCCAGGGTGGCTCAATGGCTAAGCATCTGCCTTCTGCTCAAGTCATGATCCCAGGGACCCGGGATCAAGTTCCACATCGGGTTCCCTGCATGGGGCCTGCTTCTCCCTCTACCTGTGTCTCTGCCTCTCTCTCTGTGTCTCTCATGAATAAATAAATAAACATTTTAAAAATAATAATAATAATAATTTAAGTGTTTATAATTACCTTGGGAAACTGAAGCTTTCTGTGGTTATGTTACAGAGAGTCCCTGTATCCATGTGAAAAAAAATAAAATAACCTGAGCCTCTTGCCCTATGTTCTGGAATCTTGAGTTATGCCTGCTAATGAGAAGTTGTAGGGGGTGCAATCACCCCTATGTAGTTGATACTGGCTTGACTGAAGCTGCAGAAAATAGGTGACAGAATTTCGAGGAGGCGATGTTCAGTGATTTTCCAAATTTGCTTTCTTAAACTATAAAGACTGAACACACAGTTAAAAGAGCTGTGTAAACTAAAAATGGCAACTAGGGCCTTTTAGCAATAATGCTGTTACACAGAGGAAGGTCTAGAGAGAGAGTATTAAGATTTCCATCTTATGGTGGGGATGGAGGTAGAAAAAATAAATATTCAAGCCTTTAAAGAGAAAAAAATAATTCTGCATCTGTGTTGTTGTCCACTGAGTTTTGAATACCAGAAGTTCTGGGTTTTAGGTCGTGAGCTAAGGAGATGGCTTGAAGGATGGTGTATTAGTAATCTACTTCTAGATTTAGAGGCTTAAAATAGCAATGCTTATTATTTCAGTTTGTGTGGGTTAAGAATTCTGGTGCAGCTTAGGTGGAAGGTTTCTGGTTCAGGGTTGCTAATGCGGTTGTAGTGGAGATGTTGACTGGAGCTGAAGTCATCTCAAGGCTTGCCTGGGGAACAAGGGCTCCCTCTCATGGCTGTTGGCTGGAGGCCTCAATTTCTTAACCATAAAGGGCTTTTTCATAGATCTGGTTGAGTGTTTTTACTAGATGGCAGTTGGCTTCCCCTAGAATGAGTGAACTAAGAAAGAGAGTGCCAGGTGAAAACTACAATGCCTCTTATCTAATCTGGGAGGTCAGACACTCACTCACACCAGATTCTATTCATTAAAAGTGAGGCACTAAGTCACACTCAAAGGGAGGGGAATTAGGCTCCAGCGATTGAGAGACAAACTAAAAAAAAAAGGAATTGTGGACATATTTGATGTCCACAGATGAGCCACCGTGTGTATGTGATTTAATGCTTCAAAATAGAAGGAACTTGAGACAGCGCCATGTCCCAAAGCCTCATTTGACATAAAATCTAATTAAGACTGAGTTGCAATGATTTCATAACACATGACTGTTGGTGGAAGAGCTATGGCAAAAACTCTATTCATCTGGATCCCAGACTCCTGCTTTTTTTCATTTCCAAATATATGAGCTTTAAAATATGTTTTTAAAGTCTGTTCTTCCTATATATTTGGAATACAGTGAAAGTTTGCTAAATTTGTTTTAAAAAGGCCTTGAAAACGTCATGAGAAGTCTCCACAGTCAGACTGTAAGGCTAATGCTGCCAGAGTGAGGAGTGACAATACATCGCTCCTTGCCTGTTCTCTAAGTGAAGAGGCATTCAACAAGGCTGACCAACACAGCACATGGTGCTAAGATAACAAACAAAAATGTGCCTCCTCCGTTGAAGCATTTCCTGACTTCACTTCCCCGAGCCTGTCAAACTAGTGGCCCCTTCCTCTGTGTTCTCACTGTATTTATCCTGTTTCAGGACCTCTAACACTTTGTATCACCTCTCTTTCTACGTATCTGCTGCTTCTGCCTTCCAGGACCTCGGCTATGTCCTCCTACTCATTGGGTAGTTTCATGATAGACATAATGATAGATAATAACAATGACAACATTGTTTTATGGAATTATTAAGTGCACATTATTTTAAAAAATACTTAACATTGATCTAGCCCTTAAAAATGAGGCAAGTTTGCTTTTAATAGAATTATCTACCGTATGATTACAGGTTCCACTTTACCACTTCCCAGCCAGACTCTACATTTTAAGAACTTGTTTATTGAGATACAATTGACATTTAACATTGTTTAAACTTAAGGTGGATAATATATTGATTTGAAACTTAAGATGTAATCTCTTAGCAAGTTTATGTTTATAATACAATTTGGTTGTCTATCACACTATACATTTTTAAACAGTTTAGGACAAGTGTATATAGAAATCAAACAGCATTTTAAATTTTATTTCATTAATTGGGTGCTATGTTTGTGGCACCTCTTGCTCAGTTGAAAGTGGCACAGCAGGCACCTGACAATCTCTTATGGTGAAGTTCTCTTGTGGAATTGTGAGGCACAAAAGAGAACATGGCACTACTCTTGACCACCACCAGGTGTCCTCTGTTGGTTATTCTAGTCTATAACTTTTGCTTGATTTCTATCTTGTTTATTTCTGTAAGATTTCAAAAGCTGCTATATCTTAAGGATTTGTATAATAACCATTGGAAAAAACTTATAGAGATACAATTAAACATTGTAAGCTAGTCTGAATTAACTGAAAACGTACATGAAGTCCAGGAGATTTTCAAACTCTGTAAAGTTTTTAAAATTATTTAAACATTTTTAGTGACATAGTTTTCCCAGTAATTTCCCAAAATTACTTTTTCTTTCTCCCCCTTATAGCTAGTCTCTTTCCTCCCCATATTTATATATTTCTTCATCTATAAAGATGAAGAAAAAAAGGCCACCTCCATTTAAACCAAACTGTGCCTATTTCATGTTCTGGGCTTTGAAAACTGTCTTTCATGCTATGTGCTTTTCCAGATATAGAAATAATTGGATAGCGCTGTAAGTTAAAATAAAAGTATGTCTAAGTATTTCATAAGAGCAAAGGATAAATTGTAGTAAGAACTGGTAGCTCATGGGCAAAAGATGCTCAGTAAGCACCTCAAAGTTATAAGTTCTTCACATTTCATTTTAATTTATGGATTTGGGATAGGATCCCTCCACTTTAACAAAGAAGCTAACTTAGACACATTTACTGTAACCTCATAACCTCATAGACTGTCTTTGGCATAAACTGTTTTATGGCTCCTTATCTTTATTCAAGTTTCAGCCCTAGAATCTAATATAAACATTTTAATTTTTATTAAATCCAGAACTTCCTCAACTTTTTGTCCTATTTCTTCACACCTTACATCTTTCTTTCTTTCTTTCTTCTTTCTTTCTTTCTTTCTTTCTTTCTTTCTTTCTTTCTTTCTTTCTTCTTTCTTTCTTCTTTCTTTCTTTCTTCTTTCTTTCTTCTTTCTTCTTTTCTTTCATTTATTTTGAAAGAGAGCAAGTTTGAGTGAAGGCAGAGGGCAGAGGGAGAGGGAGAATGAGAATCTTAAGCAGGCTTCACTCTCAGCAGGGAACCCCAAGCAGGGCTCTGTCTCTTAACCCTGAGATTATGACCTGAGCCAAAATGGAGAGGTTGACGCTTAACTGACTAAGCCACTCAAGTGCCCCCACACCTCATGTCTTTAGAATATTCTCTCTCAGGATACGATTTTCCCTTCTAATGGGAAACTTCTGTGTTAAATTCTTCTCTTCTTACTTCTAATTCACCAATTTTCTAATACCTGGAATGTATTCCACTAAGCCACAGCTTATAGAGAAACATAAAGCATAAAATTGTATTTGTCATTACCTGTAAGTGAATTAAATGCGTGTAATGGGCCATTACTAATAATATACATAATAATATTAATCCAAATATTAGAAAATTAAAAGCATGATGATATACAGGAATAAAGGTGATATACCAATATATACCAATAAAGTTGGTACAGAATACTCCAAAGAAGTATTTCATGTATATAACTCGTCAAATAGAGCCACTCTTTATTTAGTAGATAAAAACTATGAAAGAAAAAAAAAACTATGAAAGTGTTGCTAGAGAACATCATACTCAGATGATTGTAGAGGAAATATTTGGAAATTGCTAAGGAGATTACTATCTAGTTAAGTTGATACATTAAAAAGAAATGAAGAAAGAAAACTCCCATGAAGCAATGGGTCAAATGTCCTACGATATGGTTCCTGTACTTAGATGCAAAATTTCAAAAACCCTTCTTGGAGGATTCAGCCATAAGGAGCCACGGTAGGTAGAGAAATGAGAGAAAGTGAAAAAGAAAAGGGGTATTGTAAGGAAGAGCTTGAGAGAGACACACACATAGGGAGAATGATGATCCATTATAAAAACTTGGGACATCTTAGACAATATTCAAAGGGAAAGATTGATGAGGGTATCGGCAGTCATCTTTTTCTTTTTGGCTTATGCCTTGCCTTCCTCAGGGAAAGACATTACACATTTGGAGGTGTAGAGGGCTGACATTGAAAGGAAAGAAGACAATTTCCGAGAAACTAGTAAGATTTTTTTGGAGGAAATTTTGGGAGACTATGTGTTGCCTAATGGTGTCTTTGCATTAAGAGTTTACTTTGATTCTGGAAAACTAAGTAAGAAAGGGAGGTTTCCAAGAGAGAGTAATCAGGAAGATTAACAGCAGGTTTTACTTCTAAGACTTTGAACTCAGATTTTAGACATAAAAAATAAGAAATGAAGAAAATATTAAGATCTGAAACTCTTTTCATGGTAACAGATATGTATTTCCTGGAATATATACTTCAGCCAGATATTCAGAAGTGACCGTCAGTGGTGTGGGGCAACATAAAAGCCAAAAATAAGGACAGATCCACCAGAAAACGTTTCCTGGCCAACTAGTTTTTGAGCATTTTTTTGAAATATGGGACATCAAAAGGAGGGCCAGAGAGCAGGAGGAGATGTAAGTGCTTTGACTCCAAATGGATCATCTGATCCAAACTCCAGTAGATAGGAGTTCACCCAACCAGCCTTTGAAATAAATAACCACATGTGTAAACCAGTAAGCAGAACTCACAGAATTTTCAAAGTGAAAAGGAAATAGGAGATAATCTGGTCCAATTTTCTTTTTTTTTCTAATGAAATCCTTCTACTGCATTTTTGATAATGAAAACCATGTCTCCATTGGAACTGTTTTTTTTTTTTTTTTTTTTTTTGGCTGAACTTATTTTCCCCCAAATACCAGTGCCTATTTTGGTGCAACTCAGAGTATAAAAAAGTTCCATCTTGGATTATTCTGTTCTTTGTAATTTCTATTTATTCTAGCTCTGTTCTCTGGATGCCATTTCGATTTAAGTACTTATATCCACATATAATGCTCATTCTAAGTTTTCTCTTTCTCAGACTAAGCACTATAAAATCTTGTATTTGTTGCCTATATATTTTCATTCATAGACTCTTCTCATTTCTGGATGCTTCAGATTCACTTACTTGGACACAATGTCTATGTCCAGAGAAATGCAAAATATGAGACTATTGCTGTGGTAGTAAACAGCATTAAAGAGATAAATAATAATATTCATTATGACAAAATTTATCTAGAATTTCAAAGTGGCAGCTAGATGCCAATTGTTATGTAAAATTATAGGTGGTATAAGTCACAAGCCACATTGTAGATGATGAAGCCAGAGTTAGGAAGGTAGGGATTCAATCTGACAGATCTGCAACTAGAACCAGAACATACAGAGAAGGTCAAGGAAATGAGCAAGTGCTATTGTCTGGACAACCAGAGTGAGGAATGGGGGCTATCTACGACATAGTGTATAGGCCATCAATAAGTCAATTTACATTTATCAATTACTTTTTAACAAAATGATGTAGGAGCTTTACATTTATACAAAATAGCAATAGAAAAATGGTTTTAATAATCACTAACATTTCTTTTTCACAAGGCAAATGTTTTATATATTATATAAATTATACAAGCATTTACAAAGTCATAATTCAAAAAACTATATGGAGACAGTAAAATTTACCAGAAATCACCCTACCATGAGAAAACCATATTTACTGTTTGATGATCATTTCCTTTAGTGCATTTCTTTATGCCCACACATGTGCACACACAGAAACACATGCGTATAATATTACATATTTGGATCTTATCAAATATATATATTATTCTTTATGAACGCTTATCTTTTCAAGCTTTCTTTTCTTCTAAATTTCTCTCTTCCTTTCCTCTTCTTTTCTGTCCTTTTGTGCCACATCTAGGTGATCCACATTATAAAGTTCATAATCAGTTTCATAGGCACCTTCATGCTCAAAATCATACATACATACATACATGTGAGGGTTTTATGTAGTCACAGTTTGTTTTATGAATGTGGAATTATATATATGTTTCTGCAACTTGATGTTTTTCTCAAAATATTTCTAATCTATTTGGTGGAGCTCTAGTGCACTTTTCTTATGGTTGTATAATACCCTATGGTAGAAATGTGTCACAATCTATTTTCTTACTGAATGGCATTCTCTTTGTTTCAGGCTTTTACCATGATAAATGTGTAATAATCATCCTTGTGCATATAGTCTTACTCACTGATGCTTTTATTTCTATGGAGTAATTTCCCAGGAGTGGGATTGCAGGGTTTATAGATATGTACATTTTAAATTTTTAATTGACATTGCCAGATGGCTTTCCAAAAAGCCTGCAACAATTCACATTTCCACCTTTTTTCCTATATCCCTGCCAGTAGTGAGATTATTACCATTACATTTCTCACAGTCTTATGGGTGAGCTGTGATAGCTGTTATTATTGTAATCTGCATTTTTTTCAACTACTAGTAACTGCCTATTCATACATTTGGTCATTTTTTTATTATATGCCTAAGCATTAGAATTTAAATAAAAATGTAATACATTTTTTGCATCATTAGGAATAAATATATGTGAAAGAAGATAAAGCTGTTAAATATACTTTTTATAATAGCAAGCATTCCATGAACCTCTCTGATATCACTTAATCCTGAGGCAATTAAAGAGTCTGTCAACATCCCATGAATATGGGTGGGCAGCCTTAAGAAAAATTCATTCACTGGTAGAAAGCTGAAGCTCAGATAGTATCTGTTTAATGGGATATACATAATTTTTAAATTAATAAGTGCTTGGATTAGAGGATTTAAAGATAGAAGGAAGCAATCACATGGACGGTAAGTGAATGTGGCCAGACTCAGCATACCAACACAAAATGCCCAAGTCCTGAAAAGGAGAATGGAAAAGGGAGAGATGCATTGAACATTCCAGAGAACTACTTGGCATGAAAGGCCATAACACAGAAGCTAAGGCAAAGAATGCACAGGTTCTGATGTAGACGTTGTGTATTTGTGCTAGAGGCTCTGTTTGAAGGTCTGCTCCTGGTTATCCCTAATTCTGCTTCAGCTAACACCTCTCAGTATGGCTTTTTGACAGCATGAGACCTGGGTAACCATCTGACTTCTCAACTCCAAGGCCAGTGGTTTTTTCCATTACCTTGCAGATAGTTATTTGTAAAATAACTAGGATTTATTTTAGGTCAAAAATTAAGCTGGATTATTTTTTATTCTGAAACCTTTATCACTTTATATGTTTGCTTTAAATTCTTACAGATTAATACATTCATATATTTTGAGTCAATCCAAAGGTGAATTTTTCAAAGTCAGTTTGGCCATCTGTCTTCCACAACAGTGATAAAACATCTATGACATGATTGATTAGAGCATGCAGGATTCCTTGAATTTTGATAATTCAAATATTTCTAAAGGTATTGATTTAATGCTCAGTATGACAGAATTTCAAGTAGGGAGATAAAAATAAAGCAACTAAAAATAAGTTGAGTGGATTATTAAAAAAGCAAACAAAAAATCAGGTTTTGAATGAAGTTCCATACAGATTCTCTTGGCAAAGAGTGGGAAACATGGTAGCAAGGCATTTAAGGAAATTTTCTGATTGGTCATTCGTTGATCACGGAGTTACACTGATACAGGGAGGCCTCTAGAAATATGAGCTTAAAAAAACACAATATGCCAGACATGCTGAAAGATTTCATTATGTAAAATGGGTTCTCCCAGCATTCATTTATACAAGAGTAGAAATGGACCAGTTGAAAGAGAAGGTTCTCTCAACAATAATATATAAGGGATACGAGGAAGACATTTTTCTTTATCTTAAGTCAAGTTAGGACTTTACCCAGAAAGGTCATCTAGAGGGGAAAAATCATAAACCATCCCAAAGACTAAGTCAATATTTGTGAACCAGAGAGTTATCAAAAAAAGAAAAAAATCGCTGAGAATCCTAGTACCAGATGACAATATGCAAAACAGACTTGAATGCATTCTTCCTCTTGGGCAACTGAGTTGGAAACAGTGGCTAATAAATGGGGCTAGAGCTGGCAGGGTAAAGAGAGAAGCTTTTCCTGTAGGAAGTCCTCATTTTCCCACTTCCTCCTGTAACCCTGGAGGAGTATTAAGCTGGGAACAAAAAATTAAATGGAGTAAGAGCTTTGTGTCACCAGAGTGAGGTCAAACTGGAGATTAAAGAGGTTAAGGAGTTTTTTGGATGGCCACGTCTACCCAAGACTCTCAAAGCAACTGTAAGGAGTTTACTTAACTGTAAAGTCAGAGGGAACTCCCCACAAGACGTTTTTACTTCAAATACCACCTGCAATTTCAGGGGTCCCCAGGGCAAAGCTCACATCCAACCAGCTGGCTACAAATGTGGGGGTTCCCATGGACTCCCTCAGATTTAATATTTCATTAGAACAATTCAGGGATCCCTGGATGGCGCAGTGGTTTGGCGCCTGTCTTTGGCCCAGGGGCGATCCTGGAGACCCGGGATGGAGTCCCACGTCGGGCTCCTGGTGCATGGGGCCTGCTTCTCCCTCTGCCTATGTCTCTGTCTCTCTCTCTCTCTCTGCGTGTGACTATCATAAATAATAATAAAAAAAAGAACAATTCAAAAAACTCAGGAAAGTACCATACATGAGATCACAGTTTTATTATAACAAATTAGAACCAGCCAAAGGAAGAAATGCAAAGGGCAGACTATGGAACTGGGAGTTAAAATTGAAGCTGTCATGTCTTCAGGGACATGTTATTCTTCTGGCACTGATGATTCGAGGCAATGAGCATATAGAGTATTGTAATCCAGGAGGCTCACCTACCTTTGGTGTCCAGAGCCATTACTGAAGCTTCATTGTGTAACCAGAACTGATTGCATCATGGCCCACATGAACTGGACCTCCAGCCCCAACCCTGCTGGAAGTCACACTGATATCAAATAGCTAAAAGTTCTTACTTTTTCATCACATGGTTATTTTTCTGGTGTGGCCAGATCACATTTTAAGACTATTGAATTTGCCTTACCCACACTGAGTCATCACATTAACATGGTCTAGGAGCCCATCATGAATGTCAGAGACATCCTACCATCTGAGAAATTCCATGGGTTTAGAATTTATCTCCCAGGAACCAGGAGCAAAGGAAAAATTTCTCTTTGGGTAAGATTAATTCTTCACTACACAAGTAGTGTAGTTTAAGGGATTGCATGTTCGTATTAAAATGACATTGCTTTTGTGAAATGTGACTAAAGGGGAGTAAAATCCAAGGACAGGGAAAAAACTAGCCCAAGGACAGGATTTGAAGGATCAGTGGGAGAATGGATAGTTGCTTATGATTACATATTCTTGAGTTCACTCCTCAATATATCTGTCACTTGAGACTGGCATGTTTTGAAATTGCACTTGTAAGAAAATCAAAGCCAAGCTCTTTCCATCATGCCATGTGATGTTACTTTACATTTCTCTGTAGAAATGAAGTTACAGTTTTAATTTGAAGATTGAATAAAATTCTGTGTGCTTAATTTTTCTTATCCAGAACTGGAAGCTTTTACCCGTATTATCAAAATGTTTCGTTGTATATAATCTTTAACTCATTATAGGACAACACTACTATGAAAACTTTATAGATTATGCATAGGACTTTCTCATGTTGAAAATTCGACTAGTGAGAAAAGTTGGATTAACAGTATGTCTCAACCCCCCCCCCAAATAAACAGCATATCTCAATATAAACTACTTTAAAAGCTATTTTACAAAAATAAGCTTTAAAAAAGAAAATTGTATTAATACTGCACTAGAGATATTATCCAGCTTATGTCACTCTGCTTCACATAGTCTGAATATCAACATTAGTGTAAAAAAGTTGAGTTGGTTAGAAGGCTAATTCATAAAACAGTGCTAATGAGGTATAAGTAAATTTATTTCATTGTGTAATAAAATGATCATAGACTGTCCCATATGAAATGAATACATTGTCTTCATGTGAGTAAAAGCAATTGAGAATGGGAAAGATTGCTTTCATTTGCCATTTTCATATTTTGTTTTAGGAAAACCTATGAGATATCAATTTTCATATAATTTGGAATAATTTGATTTTTGAATTAATCAATTTAATAAGTAATTACCAAATGTCATGCTTTCTCTCTTGGATAAGATTTTAATATATCAAATCAGAAATCATTGCTAGTATGAATTCCATATTACAACAACAACAAAAAAAAGGATTGGAATTCTAGAAGTCTTTTTTTTTCCCCCAAGAATAGGATACCAAGTGGTGAGGTTATGTCTTTATTTATTTATTAATTTATTTATTTATTAAATTTGTATTTACTTATTTTTTGAGTAGGCTCCATGCCCAGCATGGAGAGGTTATGTCTTTAACTGTTCCACGAAAGGTGTTTATTCGAAAGAAAAACCTGAGGTTGACTTTAACCTTCCATATTCCTGCAGTGTTTCACCTGCTGCTTCCTGGTCTCATTTCCTCTATCCTTAACCTCTACTTTTATTTCAAATCCATGACTTCTGTCTATCAAAGTCTATCCATCCTCTTCTGAATGTCCTGTCTAGGAGCTGACATTCTTAGGACACTTCCTGTCTGTACCTTTTCCTACCTAAAATATTTGCCTCTTCTCAGAGCATAGGTTCGTTGGTACAGATAGATGGATTGAACTATGTATCCATTCCAGGTACCTTGTTTGAATTTTAAGGACTTATTCTGCAAAAATAGTGGACCTAATCTAAATGCTGAATGTTTCAGGTACTGGAGCAGAATTCTTAGAATCACTTTTTCTAGTTGGAATCTACTTGATTTCCTATTTATCTGAGCAGTTTTATGAGGCAGAAGAGGCAAAGTTTGAAAGGCTGGGCATTGAATTTATAACTCCCTCACTTATTAGCTTTGAGATCTAATGAAATTAGTTAAGCTTAATATGCTTAATGAGGTTACTGACCTCATAGGTTTGTGGTAAGGATGGAATGAGATAATGTATGTAAAGTACTTTCCTCACGAAATGCCCAAGAAATGTTAGCTATTATTATTCCTATTTATCTATCCATTTGAAACTCTTGGGAATACTAATGAATAGAACAGAATTCATTCTTATTTTCCAAGTTCAAGAAATACCTTGTCTGTATGGTTCAACTAGCAAAGGTTAAATAATTACTAGATTGATACCACCGAAAAAAGCATGTGACTTGTATTTTCTGGTCCGGCAGCTGGCGGTTTGGCTGTAGATTTTACTTATTAGCTGCTGCAAATTGTGCTCTGCATAATTGGATGGGGCCGACTGCTGATTTGAATGTTTGGTGTGTGCTTGCCAATGTGAAGGGAATATAATACTGTTTTCTAGGTGATGAAAGGTAAAATTAGCTTTTGTGTTGGAGTTCACATTGTAAAGAACAAAACCACTGTTCAGTCTGCCTCTTAGTTCTGGCATATGCTAAATGGATGGTTAAATATCTGTTTTTAGTCTCAATGCAATTTTTAATGGCTATTCTTTGCCCTGTTCAGATTGATGTGAGAGTCATACATGTACCTTAAAATGTAAACAGTCATTAGTTATTTTCAGGTAAGTGTATGTAATTTAATGGCATGCATACAGTAAGTGCAAATACCATGAAATATTTTAGTGCAAAATATTCATTCTATTCCTTATCTCATGGTGGTGAAATGGCCAGCTGAAGGCTCAGCCTTGTTGCTTCTCTTTATGGAATCAATATATAGTATTCCTGGAAAGGTACTTTTAAAGAATTTCTTACCATTTTACTTTCCTATAACTTTGATAGTGGCTCCCTTGAGAAGTCAACTTAGAAATGTAAAAAGAAAAGAGAAAGCCTTCAAGAAAGTTTCATACTTTTCTGGCAGGGACTTTACAAGTATAAATGAGTTTCAAAATTAGATATTAAGTTATTGAGTCATTTTGTAGCCCTTTTGCCTGTTAGGGTATGCATAGTGTTGCTTATGATGATGCTTTATCATTCAATAGCTATTTTCCAGTTGATTGATTGATATTGCTCTGACACTGATGAACCTCCTTAGCGATAGAGACCAGAGCTTGGTTTCACTTTCTCTAGGGAGTTCTGGTTATTAGGAACAGCAGCTGTCTTCAGATTAGTTGCTAAATATTTCATCTACTTTCAGATAATTGGACGAAAACAATTTACTGTTCAAGTAGTGCAGGCTCTTATAGGCCTTCATGGATGTCCAAATGCTGCTTCTGATGGGACAATAGCATTCCAAAGGGATATTAAAATGTAATGTGTTATTATATGGCAGGGCTGGGAACACTTCTCTTATTTCTGCCTTCAATAAGAAGAATATCAACAAAGGAGAAAATATAAGTAAAACTTTATTTCTATTAGAATATTCCTAATAATATTCAGAATGCCCCACATATAATGAAACAAAAAAGATTAATGTTTTGACACCATGGATCAATGATTTAATTGTGAAAAACCTAACTGCAGCAACCTAATGAGATATATTTATAATCCAAGGTAAACAAAGTCACTGAGATATATGTCAAATTTTCTCACACTTATTCAGCAGGAAAAAAAAAAAAGATTTAACTCTTTCGGGTAACTTTGGTTCCATTCTGTCACTCAGTAGACACTACTGTTTTGTTTGTTTATGATTGCCTTGTTATCCTGATTTATTCTTGAAAATTTATATTTTTCTTTAAATTAGCATCTTGGGCTGAGAACTTAAGCAGTGATTCCATTTTGTGACAAAACCTGTGCTTGCATTTCATTCCCACACTCTCTTCTCTCCACCATCATGTTAAAATTAGGAAATAAATGCAGGTATCTGGCTTCTTTTTCAGGAGTAGAAAGAACTAAAATGGCACTATTGACTTTCATTTGAAGAATTGTACTAGTTAATTTTGGTTGTAAGGAAAATTAAGCCAAGATCTATTCTTAATGTTTGTTTGTTTGTTTGTTTGTTTTTTAAGATTTATTTCTTTATTCATGACAGAGAGAGAGGCAGAGACAGGCCCCATGAAGGGAGCCCGATGTGGGACTTGATCCCGGGTCTCCAGGATCACACCCCGGGCTGAAGGCAGCACTAAACCACTGAGCCACTGAGTCTGCCCTATTCTTAATATTTTGAGACATTTCCATACTGCTTTCCATAGTGGTTGCACCAATTTACATTCCTACCAACTATGGATGGGAGTTCCTATTTCACTACATCCTCACTAACACTTGTTATTTTTGCCTTTTTGATTGTAACGAATGTGACAGGTATGAGGTTCATTGGTTTTGCTTGCGTTTCCCTGATGATTAATGATGTTGAGCATCTTTTAATGAGCCTATTGGCCATCTTTATGTCTTTTTGGAAAAGTCTATTCAAGTCCTCTGCCCATTTTTAAATCCAGTTGTTGGGCAGCCTGGGTGGCTCAGCAGTTTAGTGCCTCTTTTGGCCTGGGGCCTGATCCTGGAGACCCTGGATCGAGTCCCACCTCAGGCTCCCTGCATGGAGCCTGCTTCTCCCTCTGCCTCTGTGTCTCTGCCTCTCTCTTTGTGTCTCTCATGAATAAATAAATAAAATCTTTTCAAAAAAAATAAATAAATCCAGTTGTTTAGTTTTTTAATATTAAGTTGTGTAAGTTCATTTATATTTTATCTCTATATTGTATTAGCCTCTTATTGGATATATGGTTTGCAGATATCTTCTCCCATTCAGTAGATTGACTGTTTTATTAATGATTTCTTTTGCTGTGAAGAAGCCTTTTTTTTTTTTTTTGGATGTAGTTCTATTTGTTTATTTTAGCTTTTGTTGCTTTTGTCTGAGAAGAGTGGTCCAAAAAGATATTTTGAAGACCAATGTCAAAGAGATTATGGCCTATGTTTTCTTCTAGGGGTTTTATGGTTTTGTGTCATACATTCAAGTCCTTAATCAATCTTGAATGTATTTCTATATGCTGTAGGTTTATATGTTGTAAGAAAGTGGTCCAGTTTAATTCTTTTACATGTTTAGTTTTCCCAACAAAATATTGATTGAAGAGACTGTCTTTTTGGGCACCTGGGTGGCTCAGTGTTTGAGTGTCTGCCTTTGTCTCAGGTTGTGATCCCAGGGTCCTGGGATCAAGTCCTTCATCAGGCTCCCCTAAAAGGAGCTTGCTTCTCCTTCTGCCTATGTCTCTGCCTTTCTCTCTGTGTCTTTCATGAATAAATAAATAAAATCTTAGAAAAAAAGAGAGACTCTTTTATCCATTGTACATTCTTGCCTCCTTTGTCACAGATTAACTGACCATATATGTGTGGATTTATTTTCGGACTCTCTATTCCATTCCATTGATTTATAAGTCTGTTTTTGTGCCAGTACCATATTGTTTCGATCACTATAGATTTGTAATATAGTTTGAAATCCAGCTCTGTTCTTATTTCTCAAAATTGCTTTGGGTACTTAGGGTCTTTTGTGGCTTTATATAAATTCCTTGTTCTAGTTCTTTGAAAATACCATTGGTATTTTGATAAGGATTGCATTGAATCCATAGACTGCTTTGGGTAGTTATAGACATGTTAACAATATTAATTTTTTTTAATCCATGAGTGCAGATATCTTTCTATTTATTTGTATCATCTTCTATTTCTTTCTTCAATGACTTATAGTTTTCATAGTACAGTCTTTCACCTCTGGTTAAATTTATTTCTAGGTACTTTATTCTTTTTAATGTAATTGTAAATGGGATTATTTTCTTAATTTCTCTTTCTGGTAACTCATTATTAGTGTATAGCAATGAAAATGATTTCTGTTGATTTTGTATCCTGCAACTTTACTGAATTTATTTATTTTAATAGTTATTTTGGTGGAGTCTTTAGGGGTTTCTATATATAGTATCATGCCATCAGCAAATGGTGACAGCTTTACTGCATCCTTTCCAATTTCTAAGACTTTATTTTTTTCCCCTGCCTAATTGCTCTGGCTAAGACTCCAGTACTATACTGAATAAAAGTGGTGAGAGTGGGCATCCTTGTCTTGTTCCTGATCTTAGCGGAAAAGGTTATAGCTTTTTACCATTGAATGTGATGTTAAGTATAAGTTTACCATGTATGGCCTTTATCATGTTGAAGTACATTCCTTCTATATCCACTTTGTTGAGAATTTTTATCATAAATGTACGTTGAAATTTGTCAAATGCTTTTCCTTCATCTATTGAGATGATCATATGATTTTGATCCTTTGTTTTGTTAATGTGATATATCACTTTGATGGATTTGCAGATGTTGAGTTATCCTTGCATTGCTCTAAACTCAATTGTGGCATATAATCCTTTTATTGTATTGTTGAATTTGGTTTGTGAATCGTTTGTTGAGAATTTTTGTGTCTACATTCATCGGGGATATAGGTCTGTGATTTTCTCTTTTTTTTTTATTTTTTTTCTTTGTGGTGTCCTTTTCTGGAATGTGAAAGCTTTTCTTCTTCTTCATTTTTTGGAAATAATTTGAGAAGAATGGATTTTCACTATTCTTTAAATGTTCGGTAGAATTCAGCTATGAAGCCATCTGGTCCTAGGCTTTTGTTTTTAGGGAGTTTTTAAATTACTGATTCAATCTAATTATTTGTAATTAGTCTACTTAGATTTATTTGTGGTTCAGTCTTGGAAGGTTGTATATTTCTTAGAATTTATCAATTTTTTTAGGCCGTCCAATTTGTTGGTGCATAATTTTTCATGGTAGTCTCTTAGAATCCTTTATATTTCTGGTATCATTTGTAACTTCTCTTGCAGTTCTGATTTTCTTTGCTCCTTCCTCACTTTTTTTTTTTTTGATAAGTCTGACTAGAAGAGAAAAATACATTTAATTATGTACATATGGGGAAGTCACATAAACATGAGAGATTCCAAAGATAGTCTGGCAAAATGAGGTATTCTGTCATCCTGAACTAAGGAAGAGGGGGTGGGAGTGAGGGACTTCAAAGAGAAGAAAATCAATTCACAGGAAGATAAAAATGTAGTAAATGTTTGGTAAACAAATGTTTGCTGGGCCATATAGAAACAATGGGACATAGAAAGGAATTTTAATAAATAGAACTTGCTAAGCTCCTCTCTGTCTAGCACACCTAGTTCAAATTATACTGTAGTTATCTATAGTGATAGCTCCCTTCCTGGAGCAGATTCTCTATCTAAAATTTTTTCGGCACTTAGGGAGGTCAAAAGTTCTTGCACCTTCTGTTTCTTAAAAATAATCAACCTAAAATAACCCACATGCCAAAGAGACACAACTTAGGGTGGCAAATTTTGCTCCTCTACACTGTGTTCAGGGATTTCTGCCTGAACTCACTCTAAACTATTGGTTTTCATTATTTAAAAGGTCATAGAGATGCCTTTTCTCATCACTGCCAGAAAAGCTTTGGTTCTGTTTTCAGAGCTTTCATTTCTTTGAAGCCTCTGCATACTGTTTCCACTTGACCAACACCACAGGGTGTTCAATTATCAAAGAATGACTCCCTTCTGAGAATTCTTAAAGAAAAACACTCCCATTCCGAGATAAGCTAGCAGATACAATAAGTTTCCCATTCGCTCCATAGGATATTAAACAATGTCAGATTGAATTCTCTGTAGTGCAAGGTTTGGAGTGGATTTTTTAGCCAATGGAGGCAATTTTGCAAATTCTTTCTTGTTGTATCTCTGGTCACTTTTGAGTGCCAGACTGACTTCTTTTTCTGTCCAGGACTTTTCTGAGCCTTTCCTCATGGCTCAACATCCACACACTCCAGTGCTTTCTGTCAATAAGACTAACATCTTGTTAAAAAGGACTGGGAAAAGGGTACATCTTGTGATGAATCATATTGTTGTTAAAATCAACATTTATTGGGGTGCTTGGATGGCTCAGTCAGTTGAGCGTCTGCCTGTGGCTCAGGTTATAATCCATGGGTCATGGGATCAAGCCCCAAGTCCAGCTCCCTGCTCAGCAGAGAGTCTGCTTCTCACTCTCCCCCTGCCTGCTGCTCACCCTGCTTGTGCTCTCTGGCTCTCTCTCTCTCTGTGTCAAATACATTTTTAAAAATCTTTTAAAAAATCAACATTTATTGAAATAAATAGGGAAATCTTTGGTAATCGTTTTTTGAAAGAAATTTATATTCTGATAGAATTTTGAAAAACAAAGGGGAAAAATACTCTGATTTGTTTAGGGTGGGCATTATAATTTAGGTGTTTGTTTTCTTATTTAATCATTTCATCACAGTCCTTTACCGAGGAGAAAGGTCTGCAGTGCACTAAAGAATTTGCATGCTGTCACACACTAGAAAGAAAGAATCAGTGTGTGAACCCAGGTTTCCTGGATTCCTTGTTCTGTGCTTATTTAAGTTACTTCTTCACTTATACTACATCATTTCAGTGGCAAGAAGACAAATTTACCTCATAAAATTTACACATTATGAAACTAGCTTCTTTGTTTTTGTCTGCATATTTGAAAAAAGAAGAACAAAAAACCCATAGGTGATATTTGTGTCCATTTTTCTGTGAATAATAGAATTAAAGTTGATATGGATCAAAGAGTAAAGTTGATTTTGACACTAGGATATTTCAATGGAAATTAAGCTAAATAATGAATGAGAATCAGTTCTTTGGTATTTTTTTAGGAAATATGGTTATCTGTTAGATGTTCTAAAGCAGTGATTACAGTTAGAGTACACACACACACTTTAAAAGGATACTTCACATAGAATGTTAAATTCCAATATCTTCAAACTCTATTCATAGGGAGTTATAATTATGAATGTGAAGTCCCAAGTTTGACTCTCTGGATCATGTCTGGGTGGCACCACTTACTTTATGAGTGACTTTGGAAAAATCATGTAGGTATCATAGCATGGTTTTTCCTCTTATATAAAATAGAGATAAGAATATCTAATTCACAGAAAATGTATGTGTGCCAGATTGAATGCATCTGTTTTCAAGCAATAGAAATCCCAACTCAAAAGGGAATTTTATACTCATGGGTTTGAATGTTCCAAGAGCAGATCTGGCTTGAGATTTGACTTCACTTGGAATTCAAACAAGGTCATCAAGATCCATCTTTAGGATCTGGTTTCTTTTTATTTTGTCTCCAAAAATAGGCACAGAGTAGGCTTTTCGCAAATGTGGACTACCTTAGTTTTAAGCCCCAAATCCATATACCCGGTGGAAAACATGTGAATTTATTCACATGAATTCCCAGAACAAGTACTAAGGCTTGTTTGTTGATAGCTTATTTTACATGCTCATCAATTACTATAGCTTTAGCCATTAAGTTCTTAAGAAAGAACTGAGCTGAAGGTATACATTTTGGAGTTGTTAGCATATGGAGGATATTTAAACTCATAGGATTGTATACAATCACCAAGAGAGTATAGATAGAGAGGAAGCCTAGGATTTGAGCATTAAAGTGCTTTAATATTAAGTGGTTGAGAAAAAAGAATCAAAAAAGGATGCCAGTGTGGAGCAAGCAAATGAGGTAGGGTGAAAATCAAGAGAACGTGTTATTCCAAAAACCAAGTTAATAATCTTTACTTTTTCTAGAAGGAAATAATGATTACCTGAGTCAACTTTTATTGATAAATTAAGCAAGAGCAAGACCAGTAACTGAGAAGCAATGAAAAATTGATTAATGATGTTGATAATGATGATTTTAGTGGTGTGGTGGGAGCAAAAGTTTGATTAGAGTGGGTTTATTGAAAAAAAGGGCTATGAGAAACTGGGAAAAGGTAGAAGAGACAAGTCTTTCAAGGAATTTTCTGCAAAAAGGAATTTCAAAGAAATCAGAGTAGTAGCTGGCAAAGAAAGTGGAGTCATGAAAGGATTTCTCTAATTTTGAAGAAATAACACTATATTTGAATGATGATAAAAATGATTTAGTAAAAATGAAAGCTAATGAGGAGAGATGGGAGAATTGCTTAAGTGATGTCCTAAAGGGAGTGAGAAGAGAAGGGGTCTCCTAGAGGGATTGGCTTTAGATAGGAGCAAGGAAACACTTCTAGTAACTGGATAGAAGAAAGGACAGTAGCAGGTAAGTGGTTTGGTGGAGTTACAGGAATATGGAAGATTCCCACTGTTTCAATTTCTTGTTGAAGTAAGAAGAAAATAGCTCTCATTAGCTGAGAGTGAAAATGGGGAATGAGGTATGGGGAGTTTGAAGAGAGGGGGAAAAAAGAAGGATATTGGCTTTTTAGGACAATGAGAAGGTAAGTGGACATAAAGGATAAAGGATGTGATTCCAAGCAGCATTTTAACAGCCCATTGGAAACTATTTTCATGAATTTAGAGGGAGATCAGTTATCTTAGCTGTATTTATCCCCAGTCACATTTGACATCTTGAGTACAGAAATGGAGTTGGCAAAGAATTAGGTTAAGCCATGGCTGTAGTATTAGCACATTGCTGCAACTATCTCCTAAATAACATCCTTGCCTTAAATCTGCTTCTCTCAAATTCCTTTTCTGCAGTATAACCAGAGTGGTTTTTCTGAAGAGCAAATTTGAGATCACTGTCTTGTTTAAATCTCTTTAATGGATACCTGCTGCCTTAAGGATAAAATCCAAAGTTTTTCACATGATCTATGGATTGATGATCTGGCATTGCTTACTTTCATAGGCCCTGTTTCTTTTCACTCCCTCTTTTCACTTTTAAATCTGACCAGAGTTAATGGATTTCAATTCAAAACTCTTCCTAGGCTTTGGAACAATCTTCTCTCATTTCTAAACTCTTCTCCTGGTTAACTGCCATTTGTCCTTCAGGATTCAGCTCTAACAATGATTCAGCCAACCGATCTTGACAATACAAAGGCTGTTTGTGGTTTTCAACTCTAGTTTAGTTCATAAGATTTCATATGAAGAATGTTTTTGCCCTATTAAAACACACACACACACACACACACACCAATGTCACTAATCTAGGCTAATCCTTTCATTTTATACATGGAGAAAGCTCATTTTCATAAACAGTGAAAGAATTAAAGTCAGGAATCTCAATTTCTTTCCTTTACACTCCAGCATTCTTCCACTGTGTCTATGAATATTTCTCTGACTACTACAGTTCCTTTGTTCTCACTCACTGTGTACAGAGTACATTTCCTATATCTAGACCTCTGATAAGCAGGACCTCATGGCTGCCCTCAAAGAACTTTTAATCTCAAGGGAAGACAGACACCAATAGGTAATTTTTTGATCATAGTGTAACTGAACCCAAATCCACCTGCCTGATGCACAGCAAAGTCAACCTGAGATATCAAGATTCTCAGATATCAAGGATATCAAGATTCCTGCCTCCTTGCAGCCAGGAAGGAGTTTATTTAAGGGGCAACCAAATGAAGAGACTGAAGGACACAGCCTGAAATCTGCTTCCCCAAAGGAAGAAAGAATAAGTTTTTTTTTTTTTAATTATAAGGGGTTGAATTACATGCATATTGATGAAAAGGGCAGGAAAACTTATGATTATTCATGAGGACAGATGGAGCATGCATATTGAGCAAACAAACATATATGTAACATATATCCCATGTTCACTTTGAAGTGAAGACCTACCATCAGAAAGAGGCAAAATCTGGCCCCTGACATGGGGAGTTTATCTTAGGACAAGGAGAAAAGGCTATAGGCATGCTCAAGGAGCTGAACCAGCATAAACTGGATGGCATCTTGGAATGCAGGGCCTTGCTTCTTCATAGGCTGGAGATATATCAGTTGACTTTGAGTTCAAGCTTCTGTAGAGACCGCTAACAGATTTGTTAGTAGGGTCTGAAAAGACACAAGTAGATTAGAAGGAAACAATTTTCTGCAAAACAAGCTTTAAACTTCCTACTAGTTTCAACTTCACTAACCCTATGGGGCATGGTTTCAATAGGAAGGTGAAATATTAGAGGTATAATGTAGTCACAGATTATAATTCTAGTTTATTGCCTATTGTTTTCATGTGTATTCATTGTACTGATCAAGCTATAATGCAAACTCTAGACACATACAGTGCTTATTTGGTTTCCTTTGCGTCTTCTCTCATTTCTGCTTACTGTCAAATACAGAATTTGTCTCATACCAGGACCTTAATAAAATTTACTGATGGAATGGGGCTTATCTATTGCTTCCTATTTCCTGTAAAACAGTAAATGCATGGCCATACCAAGCAGAAAATGAAAAGCACTTTCTTTCTTTTTTTTTTTTATGTATTTATGATAGTCACAGAGAGAGAGAGAAAGAGAGAGAGAGGCAGAGACACATAGGCAGAGGGAGAAGCAGGCTCCATGCACCAGAGCCCGATGTGGGATTTGATCCCGGGTCTCCAGGATCGCGCCCTGGGCCAAAGGCAGGCGCTAAACCGCTGCACCATCCCTGAAAAGCACTTTCTGAATTAAAATATCTCTATTAGAAATTACAAAAACTAAGTTGGAAGGAAATTTTTGGACTTGAAGAGAGATGTGATGCAATAATACTTAACACCGAGTCATGTGTTTTCATCTATATTATCTAATTTAATGATCACTGTCACCCAATTCCATCATTACTGTTTTGCAGAAGAGGAAACTAAAGTGCAGAGATGTTAAAACATCTTTCAAAATCACACATCCCAAAAATTATAGAGCTGGGATTTTAACCCAGGCAGTCTTTCTTAGATGTATACATTTAATCAAATTACTAGAATCTTTCACCAGTCTCCTTCAGGTCCCAGCTAGCAGACCAAGAGATCTTTTCAGGCCCTACTTTTTCCTCCAAATTTACTTTCTTTTGGGCAAGAAGGTTTTCTTTCTTTCTTTCTTTCTTTCTTTCTTTCTTTCTTTCTTTCTTTCTTTCTTTCTTTCTTTCTTCTTTCTTTCTTTCTTTCTTTCTTTCTTTCTTTCTTTCTCTTTCTTTTTCTTTTTTTATTCTTTTTTTTTTTTAAGATTTTATTTATTTATTCATGAGAGACACACACAGAGAGAGAGAGAGGCAGAGACACAGGCAGAGGGAGAAGTAGGCTCTATCCCGGGACTCCAGGATCATGCCCCAGATGAATGAAGGCAGGAGCTAAACCACTGAGCCACCCAGGAATCCCCTCTTTCTTTCTTTTTCAAAGATTGTATTTATTTATTTGAGAGAGAGAAAGACATGCAATCCAAACTAGATGTCCTAATGATGAGGGTTAACGAGGTAGAAGAATGAGTGAGTGACATAGCAGACAAGTTGATGGCATAGAGAGAAACTGAGGAAAAAAGAGAAAAACAATTAAAAGATCATGAGGATAGGTTAAGGGAAATAAATGACAGCCTCAGAAAGAAAAATCTTCGTTTAATTGGGGTTCCCAAGGGCACCAAAAGGGACAGAGGTCCAGAATATGTATTTGAACAAATCATAGCTGAAAACTTTCCTGATCTGGGAAGGGAAACAGGCATTCAGATTCAAGAAATAGAGAGATTCCCCCCCCCCCCCAAAATCAATAAAAACCACTCAACACCTTGACATTTAATAGTGAAGCTTGCAAATTCCAAAGATAAAGAGAAGATCCTTAAAGCAGCAAGAAACAAGAAATCTCTAACTTTTATGGGGAGAAATATTAGATTAACAGCAGACCTCTCCACAGAGACCTGGCAGGCCAGAAAGGGCTGGCAGGATATATTCAGGGTCCTAAATGAGAAGAACATGCAGCCAAGAATACTTTATCCAGCAAGGCTCTCATTCAGAATAGAAGGAGAGATAAAGAGCTTCCAAGATAGGCAGAAACTGAAAGAATATGTGACCACCAAACCAGTTCTCCAAGAAATATTAAGAAGGACTCTGTAAAAGAAAGAGGAAGTCCAAGGGAACAATCCACAAAAACAGGGACTGAATAGGTATCATGATGACACTAAATTCATATCTTTCAATCAAAATCATAAGTCAAACCATTGTAAGCTGGGGACCATCTGTAATTACAGACCACACAGTCATTCACATTTCTCAAACTTCTAAAAAATCAAAAGATTTGAAAAACAAATTCTTCTAGAAAAGTTGAAAAGAATAATTTAATCATATTTGAAATTTTGATTAATCTGGATGAAATACAATTGTATACTTCCCTCAAATAAAACTACCACTAATTTAAAATCCTTTCTGCATCATGAGGCCAGTCTGTTACGTAGTGATTAACGGCTAGGGCAATTTGTTTTTCATTAGGCAGAAGCTAATATTAGATAACCTCTACTCCTAGGCAGACAGGCTACTTGAAGCTTTCCTTCTAGAACTGGGCCACGTCTCCAGAGAACCCAGGTTTCCTTTTTTGGAGATGGATCTATAAATTGACTGATACTCACACATACCAAAAGGCTTTTGGGAAGACTTTGAGAAGGTTGATCTTCCCACATGCCATTCACTGAAAGATAAAGACAGAAGACAGCTTTTACAAGATATTTACTTTCCTAGATGAAAGTATAAGTTCATACTTGCATATAGGATCTTTCTATACTCACAGGATGCTGTTAAAAAAAAAAAAAACAGAGATCAGCCTTGAAAATTCCTTGAGTAGGCAAAACGAGTTTAGTTGTACAAATAAAGCTTAATTTCTAAGACTAGCGTAGCCTAGGTCATTTCTTGCTTATGTCTCTGGAAATTATAAGCAAAACTCAAACTGGTTACCTAAAAACTGATGTGAGATAACTACTAAACAATTTCCTATCATTTAAGAAAATTCTGATATTATAAGCAATCCCTGTGAAGAATAAACAGTCACTGCTATCCCACTATATCATCTGCTTTATAATAGTATACCCCTGAGCTTTATACCCATGTTTTGATTTAAGTAGTTCCCAACTTGCAAACTATCTTTTTAGTGTATGTGATGCAGGCTGGCTGGGTCCAGGGACCCAGAGGGGGTCCCACAGGAGCAGCCATGAAAGCCCTTGGCTGAGTAGAATGGAAATCAAATGTATGCTGCTGAGAGGAGGAATCCCTGGGTGGCTCAGCAGTTTGGCGCTGCCTTTGGCCCAGGGCGCAATCCTGGAGTCCCAGGATTGAGTCCCACGTTGGGCTCCCGACATGGGCCTGCTTCTCCCTCCTCCTGTGTCTCTGCCTCTCTCTCTCTCTCTCTTTCTCTCTCTCTCTCTGTCTATCATAAATAAATAAATTAATCTTTAAAAAAAATAATCCAAATGTATGCTGAGGGGAAGTGAGAGCAGAGTTTATTGAAGAGAGAGAGAAAGCAGATACCGACAGTGTCTGGAAGACTCAGAAAGGGAAGGAGAATGAGTCACATCTTTACTTGAGGTCTGAGGTTTTTGTTGAGGATGGTGGTCTAGTGTACATGTCCCCTCAGGCATCCAGGAACTGATGAAACAAGAATAAATGCTCAGGTGTCCTCCAAAAGTTACATAAGCACTAGATCCCGGGGTCTTGGTGTTAAGGTGTCTGGAGTCAATGGTCTTGGAAAACATACATGAAGGACTCTCCCAGTCACTCCTTAGATGCTATCTCTTGTGCTGGAAGACTCCAAAGAAATCATGAACTCCTTGATCTTACCAACTAACTATAAGCCATAGTTGGGCAAGGGTGCAGGTCTGAGCAAGTACAGAAGCAGAAAAAAAGAGGAAAAAAAAACTCAAGTTTTTTCATGGGATCCCTTTAGTTTCCCTTTCTCATATGTATAACTTTTACTAATTATTACTTTGGTGATTCATTTGTTTTACTTCTTTTTTTTTTTTTTTAAGATTTTATTTATTTATTCATGAGAGACAGAGAGTGTGTGTGTGTGTGGCAGAGACAGAAGCAGGCTCCCTGCAGAGAGCCTGATATGGGACTCAATCCCAGGATCATGCCCTGGGCTGAAGGCAGCGCTAAACAGCTGGGCCACCCAGGCTGCCCTCTTTTACTTCTGTTATTTACGAACTTTTCAACTCACGTGTATGTTCTTCCTATTTTCCTGTACTCACAGTATACTATACTATACTCATGAATTTAGATTTAACAATCCATGATTCTGCTGTTAGGCAGATCTATACTACATATTTTCCTTGTAATATTTATAGTATCTTTGAGACTTTTCAGAATATAGTTTCACATATCCAGCCACCTGGCCTTTCAGTCAGCTAAAGGGCAAATAGAAAGCACCATTGCCTCTGAAAAGGAAAAAGACCAAGAACGTACAAGTGATAAAAATTTTTAAAAAACAAATGGCAACTTAACAAGACAGGGAATGGTCAAATGTGCAAGAAAATCAGTCAGAAGCTATTGCCTTTTGAAACATCAGAGAAGTTTCTGCCTTAAAGTCTTAATCTTGTTAAGATTTGTCAATGAGCTCAGTGAGAAAATTGGATTACACTTTGACCCATGGTTGGATGAGTTGCAGAGTATCTTTCAGGACAGAAATTAAATAAAAATAAATTCAATTCTTCTTTGATGTGGGACATAAATATTCCCTAGCCACCATCTTCTTTCTTTCTACCAAAGAAGATAACATGCTACTTGAATAGAGAGCTCTAGGGAATTATCCAGGAAATTTTTTTACACTCTACCAAATTATTATTTGAAATCTTGCCTCTTCTTCTAGTATTTTCTTTTCTCAGGCATAATCCTTTATATTTTCATGGTCTTTTAGATTTTTTAATTATTCTTCCAGACATTGGTGATTATCTACTTAATTGCTATTTTCCTCTTCTTTCTGGGTGAACTATTTTTTTTTTTAAAAAACCCAGTTGTCCGTATTCCTGCATGTGAACCCATGCTTCAGGGAAGACTGGCTCCTGCCCAGGGCAGAAATCTTGATAAACTTAGACATAGACATAGAAAATGAATTTTCAAGTGGTTTTAAGGATTAAAAGAAACTGCACAATGGCAGAACAAGGCAAGTTGATAAATTTCTTCAACATTTTTGGCATATAATAGGCTCTCAATATTTCAATAATTATTTGGATTCTTGTCCATCCTTTTTGTTTAATATATCACTATACCTGGATTCTTGTAAATGCATGAAGCTCCTGCTCCATCATGATCAGGTTCCTGACTTAAATCTCTACTGCTTGGGATCCCTGGGTGGCGTAGCGGTTTAGTGCCTGCCTTTGGCCCAGGGCGCGATCCTGGAGACCCGGGATTGAATCCCATGTCGGGCTCCTGGTGCATGGAGCCTGCTTCTCTCTCTGCCTCTCTCTCTCTCTGTGTGATTATCATAAAAAATTAAAAAATATTTAAAAAAATCTCTACTGCTTGACTTTAGTAAAAAAAAAAACAAAACAAAACAGTAAGTCAGGCATGTTCCTCAAAGCACCTTTCTATCTCCATCTTCATCTTTCGTGACTCCTGAATCATGCTTATTTTGATCTTCACCTACATATAACCTTTCTTTGACACTGAGGTACTCTCTCACACATCAGTGCCATTGTGTATGTACATGGTATAAGCCTAACTTACCTCTGCTGTCAGTGAATGGAGCATCCAAATGGTGTTCATGAGAACTGTGGAATGCTGAGCAATAGAAAATCTCTTGTCATCTCTGATTGCAAGAATGTAATCATTCTTTCTAAAATAAGAGAAGAAAATCCCTTCTTTCCAGCAACGTGGTAAAGGAGGCAAACAGAATATGGCTCTAGTTCTGAGCAAAACCAAGAAGGCCATTTCAGGGGTTAACAAGGAAAGTATGTAGACAGCAAGCAATTTACAGAACAGATGGATCAGGAGAGAGAGTAAAAGATGGGAGCAAGAAAGTCTTCCATAGAAATCATTTGGTAAGACTTATCTCTTGAAACAAACTGAACGATGCAATTTGCAGGGACTCAATAATAAATTCTCCGTCATGACATGTGACATTCCCTCACAGTGTGCATTTGGCCCTGGGCACACACCAACAGAGAAAGTACCCAGAGGATAAGATTCTCACAGTTTTCTTATGGTGATTTCAGTCATTTTCAAAAAAATTCTTGTTGTGTTTACAAAAAATCCCTCCAGGTATTTTGAGATATAAGTACCTTTATGAGTAGCTTGTTCCTACTGTTTTTAGTAAGTGCCCTAAATTAGGAAAATAAAGCAAGTAGAACTCTTTATTGGTCAGAGTTCTATCAGGAAATGAAACAAACTGCATACTTGAAATTGAGGTTCTGAGGAATGTTTAATAAAGATATTACAAGATTTCTTTTCCTTCAGTGCCCATGGTTCTTGGTCACACCACTTCAAATAATGAAGAGGTAGACCAGACAGAGTGGTGGGCAGCAAAATCTATTGAGTAATAGATTTAATATTTACTATATTGAGTAATATAGTAAAGTTTATTGAACAATAGTACAAAGCTCTTGAAAAGGGAGGGGACCTGAAATGGTTGTTGATTTGGTGTTTAGATCTTGGAGTTTTTATGGCCTTGTTGGTGGACCGTCTTATCTAATTAACCTTCCATATGCCTATCACTCAATGAGCTTTTTGTCACCTATCTCTCACATGGAAAAGGGTAGAGGGTTCCTTCCAGGGTGGTATAAAATCCTTTTAAGGGTGGTTTCCTCTTATGGTGGGGACCCTTGTCCCTACCTGCATTTCTTCCAACTATCCTTCATTAAAGACACCATTTACAGAAGCATTGATGAGAAGCAAGGATGTCACAAGAGTATAAATTCTTTGGGCTAGTAGAAGATATACTGTTACCCCCTCTAAGTTTAAAGGGACATAGGAAACAGAGCAGTCACTAGATCCCAAAGAGAGAGGGCCACCTGACAGGAGCTGTGATAGAGGATCTCAGCCAACCTTGAGTGGGCCTGAAGAAAAGAAAAAAAAAAAAAAAACTGAATAAATATGTTAACCTTACTCTCTTTTCTTTACTCTGATGTTCTGTTGGTGCTTCCCATTGACTAAGCCCAGCCAGAAACCAGAAGGCAGTTTGTTGGTTTGGTTCATGGAGGTCAGCCTTCTGTGACATAGTGCCAGATGGAGAAGCAGGGAGAGGTATCTACCACAACCCCCTTTAAGGTGCATCCTCAGCAAACCTTAATGATTTGAGTCTGAATATACTTGTAGTACATTTAAACATAGTGTTTATTCTGCCTAAAATGCCTCTTTATTCTCCATAGTCACAACAACCTCTCTGCCCCTAACCAAGCTCCATCTGGCCAAAGATCTAGTTCAAGACACAAATCAAGTGTTGCCTCCCTGGGAAGGTAGGGACTATTTGTGTCTGGTCCTGATAACCAGCTGAATCAGACAGGACCAGCTGAATAAAGCAGAATACCCAATAAAAGAGTGGCTTAAAGATTATAAATGTTTATTTGTTACACATATAAATTAGATCTACTAGGAAAACTCACAAATCTCTAGAAACTGCCCAATAGAAAATTAACGAATTTATCCTGTGTACTAGGAGCCTCAGTCCAATGAGAGGTGGTCTACAAAGTTTATAATTACCAGCTCACAATTTTAAGATGGAAAGATACTAACTTCTATAGTTTTGTAGTAATGCCCAAAGAATCATCCAAAACACTGAACTACAGTGCACCATTTTATATTTTAAAATGAAAAGAAAAATAGAATGAGAATGATGATGGGAGAAAAAGACTTGAGACATGGTCTTGAGATATGGTGCAAACATATTTCTTTCAAGATTACACAAGGAATGCAGTGAGAGAGGAATCTAGCCATATGAATTCTTTGAAAATAGTTTTCCTAATAATTTTCTCTCCAGTAAGGGTAATCATTGCCCTTCTATATGGTTCTCCAATTGCAGGTACATTTCAGGAACTAGCACAGAGGACTATGAAGAGTTATGCTAATGATGGTCAATGTCTTTAAACTATGTGAAAGCTGGGATGATAGTTGAATGGAGACCTGTTTACTCAATTCTTCTGGGTAATTGTCCTAGCTGCCAAGTACACAGAGAGGCTGTACACATCTGCAACCAGATATTCATTAGCTCCTGTTCTTCATTCTATTAACATCAGGCTTCATTCTAAAAGAGGTAACATTCAGAGCAACATTCCTGCCATCTACTGTTACTGCTATAGATTTTACCAGCCAATATTGACTGCTTGAGTCTGATGAAGGATAGTTGGAAGACAGGCAGGCAGGGACAAGGGGCCCCTACCCTAAGAGGAAATCACCCTTAAAAGGATTTTACACCACCCTGAAAGGAGCCCTCCACTCCTTCCCACATGATAGATAGGTGACAAAAACCTGATTGCGCGACAGGCACAGGGAGGGTTAATCAGATTAAAACAGCTGGCCAACAAACCCATAAAAACCTCTAGACTTAGAAAGTGGCAGTCCTCTTGGGTCTCTTTCCTTCCAGATGCTTTGTTCTATCACTTTGCCATCACTCAGTTAAACCTTGCTTTGCTCCCCACCACTCTGTCTGGCCTACCTCTTCATTCTTTGAAGTGGTGTGACCAAGAACCATGGGCACTTACAGGAAAGAAATCCTGTAACAATTCCAGCATTAACTTCAAGAAAGTGACTACCCTAGGATTGAGAGAGCGCGAACTATGTCATATGTTTCTTTTCAATTCTTGGAAAGCTGATTTTGAAGCAAGTAAAACTGCTTTTTAAAAATTCAGATTGTTGAAAATCATTTTAGAGACTAATTTTGCTCATTAGTATTTTTGCACGGACTCTCAAGGTGGTAAAGGGCACTTAAACATTGCGGTTGCGCTCTAAAATGTGGTTGGGATTTTGTCAGTGACTTAAAATGTCCCTATTAGAGCTTTCATGATCTCTTTTTCTCAGTCTCTGTCTCTGTCTCAATCTAGTTGCTATTCTCACTTCTGCTCTCATTCTCTTCCTCTCCCCACTTCCCTATTCCATAAATGTTTCTTCACCTCATATTAAATACTGTACAATATTTTTTTGGATAATTTTATTTGAGGGAGAAATCACCTAAATAATATCTCTGGAAGAATATAATTTGAACTATTGAGAGGAAAGGGATTGAATATTTAGACATTGTACACACTTGAACATCAACTTTATACTAGCTCATGAAAAATTTTTTTTTAAAAAAAGGAAAGGAGGCAGGAAAGAAAGAAGGGGGTGAGGAGGGAGATAAGATTAGAGGTAGAGAAGGAAGAAGGGAGTAAGAAAGCAAGGAATGAGGGAGGGAAGGAAGACTAATCCTTCAAATCATAGTGGATGTGTTTGTGATAAACTAAAGGAATGGACTGGTTCTGATGAGTGCTATGGCATTTGAATTCTATAATATGTGTTTAACTTCTTTAAAAGACATTTTAAAACAATGATTTAAAGAGAAGTGTAACACTGCCTCATTACATTTAGAAATTCATTTGGTAAAATTCTGAGGAATTTCACTCAATTGGCAGAGACTCAACACATTAAACCAATCTATTAAGTCTGAAGAGAAGAAATGAGAATAAAATTTTAACTATTATATACATAATTACATAATTTTTTTCTGCTTTTGGTGCCAAAATAGGGAAATATGTCTCTTCAATTTGATTTATACATTGTTCCCTGGTTGACTTTATAGAATTGAATTTAAATTGGGCTTGGCTGTACAGGAGTTTACTATAGGTGTTCTGGAAAAAAATTATCTTCCTGGTTTAAATGTTAACACCCAAATAAAAAAGTCCCAGGTTCACTTTTATATGTCATGGTAAAAATCAGCTAGAACAATTATATCCATCCTAAAAAAAAAAAAAAAAAAAAAAGTTTTAAAATTGGCTCTAAACTTTCATCTTCCAGATGGGCAGCCTCAAGCAGGTCCTATTGCGGTGGCATATTAAAGGCCTAAATACGTCTCCAGTCTACACATGGATTCCCCAGGTTGACAATAAATATTTAAGGAGTTGCTGGTGTGTTAAAAAAACAAAACTGCACCTTGTGTCTATGTAGGATGGTTTATAAATAAATCTGTTTTCTATTTTTTTCTTGCCATTTGTATTTAAAGGGGGTGAACCAGCTGCATTTTCAAGGGCTCACCACTATGCTCAGCCACATGGCTGAGTTACATAGTCATCAAAGCTACAAATAGGTGCCATTTGAAACCATCCATATGTTCTATGAATGCTACCAATGTACACATTCACATTTCCAGTAAAAATATTGCTCTCTCTCAAGAAACCCAGATGACACTTCCTGAACAGCAATAAGACTATATACATTCATTCATTTGCAAATATTTTTCTACCAATTTTAAGTACTGTGACTGTAAAAATAATAATAGCAATCATGATAATAATATTGATATCAACAACTAAACAACCAGTGTCATTCATTGAATGACTATTTTATGGCAGGCATAGCATTTGACATCATTTAATTATTCCCAAAATTCTTTGAGATAGATATAATCTCATTTTTATGGATATGAAATTTTTTTAAACATAAGTTATCAATTCCTTTTTTTTAAGATTTTATTTATTTATTCATGAGAGACACAGAGAGAGACAGAGACATAGGCAGAGGGAGAAGCAGGCTTCGCAAGGGGAGCCCGATGTGGGACTTGATCCTGGGTCTCCAGGATCACATCCTGGGCCAAAGGCAGGAGCTAAACCACTGAGCCACCCAGGGATCCCTGGATATGAAATCTTAACCCTGAAGGCAATGTTTTTATTTTCACACAAGGGTAAACCATAGAACTCACACATACTCTTCAAACTGGGACTCACTGTGTTAAATAAGTTACTAAGATTAGCTATACAAAAGGCCACCTGCATCTAAGATGGGTTGACATCATATTGGATGGTGACAAATGGACTCAAAGAGGCCCTATCTTTTAGGGAAGGATGACTGCTAGGTGCAAAAAAATAGAATGCAGAGGAGATAGGGCAAGGTGTGTCAGCTCTAAGTGCATAATGAAGGCTACACAGTAACATGGTCCCAGTTCTCCACATTAGATTTTTTTTTTTGAAAATTTTGAGTTCCAGAATTACAAAAAAAAATTTTTTTTAACCAAAGATATTCAGGAAAACAATGAGAAAATTTGCCGCTCTTTATTGAGTGCTAACTCTGAATTAGAAATTAGAAGTGCTTACATAGTTTATTCAATTCAGTCCTACCTGTGAGGCAAGTACAGAGAGTTACTCCCATCACTTACTGAGGCTTGGTGAGATGGAGTGGTTTCCTTAAATTCATATAGTTCACAAATGCAGGACCAGGATTTGAATCTTGTAACGTTCTCCATTACTACTCTTGCTGTCTCGTATATTGCTACATAATAATACAGGAGAAAATTTAGTTGGTACAGAAATATATTCTACTTTTTCTTTTTATTGAGGTATTATTAATATATAGCATTCCATTAGTTTCAGGTGTACAAAATAATGATTCGTATTTGTATATACATATTGCAAAATGATCAGCACAGTAAATCTAGTTAACATCTGTCATCATACATAGTTATCATTTTTATCTTATTGTGAGGCTTTTTAAAATTTACTCTCAGCAATTTTTGAATATGCAATACAGTATTATTCACTATAGTTATTATGTATCTTTTACATCCATTACTTATTTATTTTATAACTGAAAATTTCTACCTTTTGATGCTATTCACCCATTTGCCTGCCCTCCCCCACTTCTGGTATGAACCAATCTGTTCTCTGTATTTATAAACTTAGTATTTTAGATTCCACATTTAGTGAAATCAAACAGAATTGGTCTTTCTCTGTCTGACTTATTTCACTTAGCATAATGCCCTCAAGCTCCATCTATGTTGATACAAATAGCAGGACTTCCTTCTTTTTTTCTGGCTGAATGGTATTTCTGTATGTGTGTGTGTGTATTTTAATTTCTTTATTTTTCATCCATATATGGACACAGGTTGTTTCCATGTCTTGGCTATTGTAAATAATGCTGCAATGAACATGGGTGTGCATATATCTTTTCGAGTCAGTGTTTTTGTTTTCTTTGTATAAATACCCAGAAATCGAATTGCTGGATCGTGTGGTATTTTTAACTTCTTGAGGAACTTCCATGCTATTTTCCATAGTGGCTGCACTAATTTACATCCCCACCAACAGTGCACATTTTCTCCACATTTTCACCAACACTTGTTATTTCTTGTCTTTTTGATAATAGCTAACCTGCAGGTATGAGGTGATGAGGAGCTTGTGGCCTGTTTTCTTCTATGAATTTCATGGCTTAAATTTTACATTCAAGTCTTTAACCCATTTTGAGTTAATTCTTGTGTATGATGTAAGATAGTGGTCCAGCTTCATTCTTTTGCATGTTGGCTGTCCAATTTTCCTATATCATTTATTGAAGAGACTGTCCCTTCTCTATTGTATATTCTTGGCTCCTTTGTCATAAATTAATTGATCATGCATACATGGGTTCATTTCTAGAATCTCTATTTTATTTTATTCAATTGATCTATTTTTGTGTCAATACTGTTTTGATTGCTATAGCTTTAAAATCAGGGAGTGTGATACCTTTTATTCTACTTTTGGTTTAATCTTCACTCCCCTGAAATGACAGCTCTAGACATTTCAGATAGCAATCAAAACAGAAAAAATGTTACTCACCCTATTATAATAACAAATATTTATTGAGCCCTTGCTACATGACAGACATTCAAATGTTTTATTTAATTCTGACCGAAGTCATAATATAATTATTTTAATTTTGCCTTACTTTACAGATGGGAAAGTGGGGCATGTTAATTTATTTCACAAATGTATTAGTATCTATTGCAGTGTAGCAAATTATCACGAAGTTAGCAGCTTAGAACAGCACACATTTATTATCTCAGTTTCAGAAATCTGGACCTGGGCAGCCCCGGGTGGCTCAGTGGTTTAGCGCCTCCTTCAGCCCGGGGCGTGATCCTGGGGACCCCAGATCGAGTCCCACATTGGGCTCCTTGCGTGGAGCCTGCTTTTCCCTCTGCCTATGTCTCTGCCTCTCTCTCTCTCTCTCTTTGTCTCTGCCTCTCTCATGAATAAATAAATAAAATATTTAAAAAAAAAAGAAAGAAATCTGGACCTGACTTAGCTGGGCCTTTGATTTAAAATCTTACAAGGTTTCAATCAAGATGTCACCCAGGGGTAGGGTTTCATACAAAAGCTCTTGGGGAAGGATCTACTTACCAGCTTACATGGATGTTGGCAAGGTTTCTTGTAGGTTGTTGGACTTAGGGCCTCAGTTGTTTTCTAGACATTGCCAAAATGGTTCTTAGTCTCTTGCTATGTGGACTTCTCCATATAGCTCTATCAAAGCCAACAAATGAAACTCTGCTGGCAAGACAGAAGTTATTCTCTTATGTGACTTAATCACACAAATGGTATTCTATTATTTTTCCTGAATTCTATTGGTCATATGCCAGTTGCTAGTTTTGCCCATATCCAAGAGTAAAAGGATACACAGAGGCTTACATATCAGGTGGCAGAGATCATTGAAAAACATCTTAGAGTCAGCCCACCACAACAAATATTTTTGAGCTATGTACTTATGAAACATATCCTAGAGGTGCTTAAAGTAGTTAACATATTTCAAGGTGGAAAATTAAATAATTGGAGGAAGAAATCAGAAAAAGGAAGTCATTTGGGGGGAATTTTAACAGTATCTAAAAGTCCTTTCAGGAAAAAAGTCTTCTCAAAAACAATCCATATAAAAAAAAAAAAAAGTCCATATAGAATAAGTTTCTTTTTTGTTTTGTTTTTTTTATTTTAAAGATTTTATTTACTTAT
The DNA here is from genome assembly GCF_011100685.1 of Canis lupus familiaris. Classification (NCBI taxonomy): domain Eukaryota; kingdom Metazoa; phylum Chordata; class Mammalia; order Carnivora; family Canidae; genus Canis; species Canis lupus. Next base: position 27,102,402 of record NC_049253.1, on the reverse strand, counting down.
GCATGAATGACACACAGAGAGTGGCAGAGACATAAACAGAGGGAGAAGCAGGCTCTTCACAGGAAGCCTGATGTGGTACTCAATCCCAGTATCCTGGGATCATGACCTGAGCCAAAGGCAGGCGTTCAACCACTGAGCCACCCAGGTGCCCTCATATAGAATAAGTTTGGAGCTAGGGGTAAAACAAGCTTCACATGAAAAAAATGAGATACAGTGTCCATGCACAATTAAGCTATAATGACTTACCTGTCTCAAAAAGTAGTCAACCTACATGAATTTGGATATGTCTTGTTCAAGAGAATGAAGTATTTTCCAATATCTAAGGCAGCTGAATATAAAATTATTTATTTGTGGTTATCAATTTATTTTAATCTTCAGTGAGACAAAATATTTCAGCATGGAAATGACTATTTGAAGATGATGCCACTACAAACCTTCTCCTTCTAAAAATCTACTTCTAAAATTTTTTTTTTCTTTTTGTTAAATGAATGCAAAGGAAGGTCATACCTACCTCTCAATTATTTTGTCATCATTTTTGCTATAGTGAAATATTACTAAAGTTGTCAAATGCTTATCTTTTCTGGAGTTTATAAGTCCTTTCAGGGAATATTCAAGAACATAAAGAAAGGGGATGCATAACCAGCAACTTGGATGAACTAACTGTACAATCTGAAGGAAAGTGACTTCACAATATTTTATATTTAATATAAACATCAAATTATATTTATATTATTAATAATTTAATTAATTATTAATAATTTAAATAGTGAATTATATTAATAATAATATTAGTGTTCAAAATATTTAATTCAAGATATTAAAAATATTTTGTATTTATGAAGAAAAAGATAGCAAATCAAAAATTCTGCTATTGAATAACCGCTAAAACATTTTATTACAACTCTCTTTTTTTATCCAAATATATATATATATAAATGCATGCAATAATATTTACTTGTTTCAGTCATCCTTGAATTTTTTCTTTTTCATACACCTCATATTCAACCCTCAAAATATGTCCAGAGTCCAGATACTTTCCTTCACATCCGCTGCTACTGCTCTAGTTCAATCTACCATCACTTCTCCTGACTGGTGTCTTTTCTTCCCCCCTTGATCCTTACGGTCAACTGTCTACACAGCAGGCGGGACCATCCTTTTAAATGCATTTCAGTTTATGTAACCTCTTTGCTCAGAACCTTCAACTGATTTGCCTCTTAGTCAAGATAGTAAAAATCTTTAAATTTTGTCCTAGAAGGCCTTATGATGTATCTAGCTTATTTCATTTTTCCTATCATTCCCTACCACTTGTCCTCTTGCTTATTCTTTTGTACGCTGGCCTCCTTGCCATTTTTGAAGACACCAACACATGCTTTTTTGCAAGCCTTTGTACTTACTCTTTTATCTGCTGAACAACAATATCCTTCCTCCCAAAATCCCCAGGGCTAGTTTTTGTTTGTTTGTTTGTTTTTGTTTGTTTTTTTAAGTAGGCTCCATACTCAATGTGCAGTTTCAGCTCACAGTCCTGAGATCAAGAGTTTCATGCTTTACTGTCTGAGTCAGCCAGGCACCTGTCTGTGTGCCTAGTATTCTAATATATGATGGAATACTTAATCCACCCATTTTTTGGATCTTGGTTTTTTTCCCCAAATTTTCCAGATGCTAGACAATATTATAGCAAAAATATTGCACATAAATGTCACATATACACACATATACACTTACCACAATTTTCTAGAAGTGAAATTCTTAATTCACAGAGAATGCTAATTCAGAGTAATACATATCAAAATGTCTACCAGAAAGATGGTACTAAATTACATTACTTTCAACAGAATATGAAAGTATTAGTTTTCTCATATCCTTGCTAAGATCCAATATTATTAGACTTTTAAATTTTCCCAAACTGAGAAGATATAGTGTATTATTCTTTAAAATTTTCATTTCTTCAATTACTAATGAATTTGGACATACTAGTATTTTATGAACTTGCATTTTTTAATATTTTCTCATCATTATTTTTTGTTAAATTATTTGCTGTGCATTTTATAAAGTACACTTTAGTTTGCCATTTATATTTATATTTTATGGTCATTTTATTTCTATTAAAAAGATTTAAATTTGCTTAATCAAATTTATACTTCTAATTAATAAAAAGTCTACCTTAAACTGCTTAAACTAAAAATGAGATACGCATGATCAAATGTGCTTGGGGACTCAAGTTTGAGACTCCTTGAAAAATTTTTCACCTAGAGCTTTAAGAGAGCTTTGCTAGCATTTCTCAATATTTTCCACACACAGTCATTAAGATTACAAAAACAATTTTAGAACACCAAGTTGAAACTTCAGGGGTAAACGAAATAAAATTGATCTAGTTATAAGCACACTGTCTTGTTATATTAACTTGGTGCATTTACTTCACTAGAAGCCTGGCTAATCAGCCCACTCCTTTATACTTGTAATCTTTAGATTCCCTCCTTGCTAGTTGGAATCATATTGTTATACAATATTATGACTCTTACATACTTTGGGGATGATTTACCTCCTTTATTTTTCAAATAACATTAATGGCTTACAGAAGTTGAGTGTCTGAATTAAGATTGGCTGTAGTAAAACTAAAAACCAGGTCTTTTGATTTTCATAGTATATTATGCTTCTCCTTCATGGATCACCACATAGATATTTACTGATTTTAATTTTACCCATTTCTTTGATTTCTGAAAAAAACAAATGTAAGATTCCATGGGATATTTGAGACATTAAGGGATAATTCTAAAAGGAACCCATTCTATTGTTGATTAGAGTCCAGAAGAGGGCTTCTCAGTTGCTTTATCTCCACTCCAAGTCCAGGAATCCCTGTTTTAATTAACAGTGCCTAAAAGAAGAGAAACTCTACGTGGAAAAGCAACAAAAGTTTTAAATAAATTCTCATTTATAGGAAATTCTTCATTAAAAATAGGGGTATTATAAGATAATCCAAATTTCCAAAACCCTGGTAACAGCACTAGGACTCAGTATTATAACCCAGGTAACTCATGATATTCCAGAGAAGGAGGAGGGTGCAGCAGAATGTAGCTGATAAGGACAGATGAAAGCATGAGTCAGGAAAGAAGCAGGGGCAGAGGGCAGATTAAACTGGATAGAAATTGGCAATGGAGTAAAAGGTAGACCAGAAAGCCAAACTAAATAAATTCTGTAAGAAAGCACTCTGATTATTTGGATTGGCTGTCTAGCCCTCTCTGTTTTTTTCTTAACGTGGTAGAGGCTGGATGCCTTGAGGAGATGCTTGATTCCTAGCAATCCCAAACCTTTCATTTAGATCTACATTGTTCTCAGCCCAGTACCTCAGATTGCAGTGAGTTAATCCTGCTCTCACTTCATGGCTATCGCATGGGCTTTGGGGTAAGAAAAACTCAAAATCAAACCTCAGATTTACTATCACTATGTGACTTTGAACAATTTGGTTAAACTCTTTGAATGTGTGTGTGTGTGTGATTTAATGTATGTATATCGCTTAGTTTCCTAAATGACACATAGTATCCAATAAATGAAATGTACTAAGACTATGAGCTTTCTTTGGGGATGTAAGTTAAAAATAAAATGACATAAAGTTAATAAAAAGATAAAAGAATTTCTGTTTTGCTTTAAAGTTTCTTGCTGAGTGTTTATTTTGATACGTTGAATGAAAGCAGATAAGGCATTAATTCTAATTTAAAAATGAAGCTAGAAGCTAAAAAAAAAAAGAAGGAAAACCTCACAATTTCCTAATAAATTAGAAATCTCAAGAGAAATGAATCAATGACAACATGGTCCTATATCATGCACAGAACTCTTTTTATTATTTCTGGTTATAATTTCTCTAATTTGTACAAATGGCCTTCATTTCCTGAGGTTTGAGTTATCCAGGAGACTGATGACAAAAGATCTGCAATCTTGTAATTCAAGATAAATACTCATTACAAATATAGAAGAGTGACATCAGTCCCTTGAATTTAGAGATCACAATTACAAGCATTCAAAAAATATGTAAATTTACTAAAGGCATACGCAGTATAAAATTCAATGTGATAAGAGAGTACGTTCTCTTAAGGTACAAAATTTTGTATTAGCAGTTGCTTAGTATAAAATTTCTAAACTCTCTTGAAATTCAGATATCAAGTTTAACATTTGTATCAGGTATTATTATGAAAATTCTTCCACTACTTAAAAGCTTACTTATCTTTTCAGCTTTACCTATTCAACAACTTGTGGAATTTCTTTGAAAAATAAAGTTAAGTATAATTAAATTGTTAACATTATTATTATATTTTTCCTTTTATTTAAAAAATAATAGTATTTTGATAAATGGTATATTTTATAGACATGTATACTATCTCTGTATTTCCAACTCTCTCACTGACTCATAGTAACCCAGTAAGTCAGTAAATATTCCTAATTTGGCTCACAGGGGTTTATTCAAGGTTCTAAGAGAAATCTGTTTTTAGTGTTAATATAATTGTAAAACTTGAGGCTATTACTACATAGTAATACATTTTTTTTCAGTATCATTCAAAAGCCTATTGTTTTCAAAGAGAGTTAGAAAATAGGAAGTTCAACTTTACAATTACAATTAAATCTAGTAAAATGGGTCTTATACACAGCTTGAAAAAGTAAATGCAGGATAGGACCAGCTTTCTGCAGGGCAATTTAAAACCCTCCACTTATCCCCTTAAATTTTCATGTATTTTATAAATTAATTTCACTTCTATAAATGTAACTAATAGGGGAAAATCAGAGATGTATGAAGATATTTACAAAAAAGATAGTAAATATAACAATATCTTACCATAACAAACTGGAACACCTAAAATATCTAGTAGAATGGAATTAAGTAATTCTAAGCTCTAATATAATACAATGTAGCATTTAATTATTTTTAAATTAATATGTAGGACATGGAAATATGCTTATAACATAAAACTAAACAAAAAAGAATAAACATTATAACCCCAATTTTGAAAGGATATATGTCAAGATTATCCCTGTAATTATTAACAGATAGGATTAGGAGAAACTTTTATTTCCTATTTATATATTTTATAAATATATGTATGTTTCCCATAATACTATATGATTTATATAAGCATAACAAAATGACAATGGTACAAATAGAATATAAAATTTGTATTTATAGCTACAGTCTCTTCTGAGCCCAAGAACTTCTTTGACAAGTGGCTGCTGGATATACTGCATTACATATTATTTTCTTGAATAGCTCAAGCTCCATATATTCCTCAAATTTACTACTCTTCCATAATTTCATAATCTTATTTATTTTAGTACTATCTGCTTAGTCACCCAAGATAGAAATTTAAATTTGTATTTATCTCTTTTTCTTTCATTGTCCAAAAATAATTAGTTCCAAAGTCTAGTTTATTATTTTTCCTAAATGGTTCTTGAGTGTATCTTTTTCCTAAATCAAGGACATCTATAGAAAAAGGCTTCAAATTCTTAACCTGTTATATAAAGTTCATAAAAAAATAAATGAGCTTAAATTTTTGGAGAGTCCAACTCAACCATATGCTCTGGCTACCCCAAACTTTCCACCATTTCCTAAGTAAGAAATGCTATTCCCTTTAAAACTTCAACTTGCTATATAAAATAACAAAAGTGCCTCCTCTTCTCTGAATTCTCCTTTTAGTCTTCTTGGGTCAGTTAATTGAGGCATTTTTATTGTTCCTCAAACTACTTTTGAAGAACTGTGTATAGAATTGTAATTTACTTTCCGTAAGTTCTCTTTACTAGATTGTGTTCTCCTTTTCAGAAAGGACCATCCTTTGAATTTTAGATTTGAATCTTTTTCCTGTCCCCAATATTAAAAGATGATGAAATATATGGAAGGTATTTATTTATGTATTTACTGTATGACATTATTTTAATGGTTACTCTGTGTTATGCTTCTAAATTCAAAAATTTTCTATTGCCCAATTGATAAGTACATCTATTTCACATGAGTCTTACTTCATACAACTTAGAATTTATACTGATGTCATTTAATAGTCAGGAGAGCAGCCCATCTTTAAGAATACTTTATATTATCAAGATAATTATAGTGACTTTGGTAAGGAAAACTATCTTTGCTGAAAATCTACTAAGTTCCAGGATTATGCCAAATACTTTAGATATTTAATTTTGTTTAATTCCTTACTTAAAAATGAAAAAACTGAAGCCCAGGATATTTAAATAACTTTGATAAGATCTCATAGCCAATAACCATTAGATTAGGTATTTTCTGAGTTCAGTCAAAAATTGTTACAGAAACAAGAAATAATAATACTATAGAATTTAAATTATCTTGATATTTATAGGAAATATCATTCAATTAAAAAGTAAATATTTTGCTTGGTTCTGAATTGTCTTGTTTCCCTTGTGTATCTGCAACTGATAAGATATTTGACAAGGTATCTCAAGACATCCTTAGGGATAATACCAAGAAATACAGGCTAGATATTAATATAATTAAGGAGAAAATAAAATGCTTATATTGTGACACTAAGAGGCTGTTAATGGATTGATCCCAATCTGTTACCACTTTATTAATTATTTGAATAAAGAATTAGCATAATTATCACATTTGCAGATAAAATTGTAGATGTGACAAAAATACACTGGAGGAGAGAAGCAGGGTAAAATAATACATAGAGAGATTAGAGACTGTACTAAATCTTTAGAAATTGCATTTAAAAGGAATTAATATAAATTCTTGGTTTTGTTTCCAAAAATCTGAGTAGCATATTAGGAAAAGATAACTGAATAGCCAACAGAGGTGGAGAAAATAGAATAAAAGAAAAGATTTGTTGTTGTCCTTTAATTATCAACTCAAGGCAAATCAGTAGGCAATGTGGCTCCCTCAGACTAGAAAACAAAATCAAAGGAGGAGAAAAGAGAATTCCTGCCTGAACTATTTGTAAGGAAATCATTTCCACTAATGAATGCAGAGTCTTCCATATTTTAGCAGTTAGCAGCAAATGAGGGTCTTCAGGTGGGGCAGGGCATCTGATAAAACAGACATTATAACATTGACAATACATGTTGCCTTTTTGTCAGAATTCAGCGCCTTAATAGAGTATCCAATATAAAGTTGGGTGCTAGGTGCATTGTTCACCTCCAGTGAAGCAAGGATAAAACCATCTTGCATGTGTACTACAAAATTGAGCCTGGTTGGAATTTTCAGAGATTTTACCAAACACTAAGAAAAAACAAAAGAGAAATTATCAGAGACATCAAGAAATATAGAAATCATTTCCCTTACAAGACTTGAGTTCAAATCTCAAACTCTGCCTCAGTCTACAGGTTGTCTCAAAGGAAAGATGAGCCTTCTACCCAGAGCTTTGTAGGCACAGAACCAAAGTTATCTCTAGCTCTTAGCTTGCCTGCTTTTGGAGAATGCCACCTTTTGATTCATTTTCCAGGAACCATTTGCCCAAATATCTTGTTCTCTTTGCAAATCCTAGTCTTCTATAATTTAGTTCGGCATTTAGGACTAAGAACCATGAATCTTCCATAATAAAATCTGATGTGTTCTACAATTTAAAAGCCTGTTAGATTTAAGTTTGCTGAACTCGAGTTAACTGAAAGTTTTCGAAGCTAATTTGATCAACAAATCACGTATCTGTGTTGTATATGTGTACAGCACCTATTAATTTCCCATAGAAGATAGTTTTTTTTCCCAATATTACTGTAATCAAAGAAGTATATAGTCAGATTTTACACGTAAACATGTAACAAGCAGGTCATTCCCTTCAGAAAATAAAGTTTCTGGGATCCCTGGGTGGCGCAGCGGTTTGGCACCTGCCTTTGGCCCAGGGCGCGATCCTGGAGACCCGGGATCAAATCCCACGTTGGGCTCCCGGTGCATGGAGCCTGCTTCTCCCTCTGTCTGTGTCTCTGCCTCTCTCTCTCTCTCTGTGACTATCATAAATAAACAAAACTTAAAAAAAAAAAAAAGTTTCTAGAACTAGATGGGCCTTGCTTTATATATTCAAACACATAGTATTACACATCTTCTGGCAGTTGCCCTCCTAGTCACCAGGAGAACTAAGTGATACTACTCCAAGACATAATTAATCAAAAATCATTTGGACAAGTAGCACTCTTTGACATAACCCAGGTATCTTGAAAATATTTATTTGAATGACTTGGACAATGTATATATAGCTATCTATACCCTGAGGCCAATGTATATGACTTTAATGTTTGTCCCTTTTAGTTTGCTGACTATGTACTGTTTTTTCTTTTGCAACTATTTTAAAGTTTTTTAAAAACTATTACAGTAAACTGTGGCACCTGGGTGGCTTAGTCAGTTAAGTGTTCAACTCATGAGTTTGGCCCAGGTCATGATCTCAGGGTCTTGATATTGAGCCCCAGTGTCAGTCTCCCCAGTGAGTGAGGAGTCGAATTCCTCTCTTTCGTTCTCCCTCTCTTTCTCTCTCTCTCTCAAGTAAATAAATAAATAAATCTTCTTTTTATTTATTTTTTTTTAAATCTTCTTTTTAAAGTATGACAGTAAACTATAAAGTTGTATGATTAGCTTAATTAAGATGGCTTCTATAATGAGAAATTTAAGCTTATTTCTTTTACCTTAAGCAACATCACTATATTGTCATTCTGAAAGGGAAAAAAATAGTTCTTATCAGTTCTGTAGTAGTATTTTTTAAAGCTTTTGCTACCAATTCTCATGGAACTTAGTTGGACAATTTATTGAATTCACTGACAGACATTTTTTAAACACAGTTCTAAGTAATTACTGTTTGACTCTTGCCTTTTGGAGTAGTTTGACCATGGAATATTTAAAAAGGTGGTATTGGGCACCTGGGTGGCTCAGTGGTTGAGCATCTGCCTTTGGCTCAGATCATGATCCTTGGATCGAGTTCCGTGTGAGGCTCCCTGTTCAGTGGGGAGTCTGCTTCTCCCCCCTACCCCTCCCCACTTGTGATCTCTCTCTTGCTCCCTCTCAAATAAATAGATAAAATCTTAAAGAACAAAACAAAACTCCTTAAACCCTGAAGTTGTGCCCTTTGACCTACCCCAGTCATGTGAGAATATGACTTCTGCTCTAATATGACAATAACATTTTTTAATAAATCTATAAACATTTAAAATTAACATTAAGTCCTAAAATCAAAATAGCTGAACATTCTAAATACCATCCAGTCTTAGTTTATATCTTGTGTCATATTTATTTGGCCAAGGCCAGGATCCTCCATTGTCCATAGTTCTCTTGATACATTGCTTAGGTACTGAAATGAAATACAAGGACTTAGTGTGCCTTTACTTAGCTTGCTAGTAAGAAATACGACTAATGTCATCTGGGCCCTTGCCTATTCCAGCATAACCATAAAAATCACTTAGAAGGAAAGAAATAATAAGATTATGGGGGAAGATCCAAAAGTAAATGAAAAAAAAATTACCTAATGGAATATCTGGGAAGCAATTGTTATATTACATTCATTATCACCAGAAAGACATTCAGTATCACCAGAATCTGTTCTAGAATAAACCCCCTCCCCCTCAAAAAAAAAAAAAAAACCAACACAAAAACAGCTTGTATATTCCAGATATTGTTTCTAGCTTTGAATGTATGATCATTATTTCAACATAAACATCTAAAAGCTGAACTATTTTATACAAAGTTATATTTATAAAACTCATGAATTTTTCTCCAAAGAACATCCCAAATAAATGACTACAACCAGGTGTTGTAGAACATTTTCTTTTTTTTCTTTTTTTTAAAGATTTTATTTATTTATTCATGAGAGACATAGAGAGAGGGGCAGAGACATAGGCAGAGCAAGAAGCAGGCTCCCCATGGGGGGGCCTGATGTGGGACTCAATCCAGGACCCTGGGATCATGACCTGAGGCAAAGGCTGATGCTCAACCACTGAGCCACCCAGGTGCCCCTAGAACATTTTCTCTTTAACTTATTTATTTTCTTTAAAACTATGTTTCTATTTTTAGAAAAAAGTTGATTTGAGAAATCTTGATAGCTAAGTACAACCAAAAAGATACAAAAATAAATATTATTATTAAAATGTCATAATTTGAAATAGATATTGACTGATTTTAAGATCTGTCATTATGTATGTAAGAGAACACTTAATAGATGACTTTATTTTTTTCTCAAGTGGCAGTTTTGACACAAGAATACTTAAATATTCAGGGAGTGCCTGGGTGGCTCAATTGATTAAGCAACTGCTTTCAGCTCAGGTCCTGGGATGGAGTCCCCTGGGACCGAGCCTCACATCGGTCACCCTGCTCAGCGGGGAGCCTGCTTCTCTCTCTCCCTCTGCTTGTACATGATCTCTCTCTCTCTGTGTCAAATAAATAAATAAAATCTTAAAAAATACTTATATATCCATACATGAAATGATATGCAATTAAGAAATTAAATATTCTTTCAAAAAATTTATATTTAGACCTCCAACTTATTTTGTTAAAAAAAATGCAGAGCAGTTGGATGTGTTTCTCATAAGATTGTGGTCATATAGGATAAAAAAAGCTAATAGGGCCCAATAGGAATCAGATGTCTACATTGGGATCCACTAATGCTACCTTCCAGCTAAATGGGCTAATGTAATAATCTTAGGTAAAGCACATGAATTTGAAATTCTATGTGCAAATTGTGCTCCTGAGTCATAATGGTGTTGTAAACAGGCCACAGGTTCTGAGAAAAGCCATAATTATGTAGATTTCTAGATCCCCTAAGTACTAAGCTTATAACCTTGGACAATTTCTTCTTCTTCTTATATTTAAGAATGACATATTTATGGGTTCAAAAGTTGAGAACAGTATATCAGGTATCAAGCACCTAGAAGAGTGTATAGTGAATGGATTACAAAAATTAGTTCCCATACTATTATGTGTCTAAATACTTGGGTGGTGGGTTGGCTATAGAGTTAATATGACAATCATTAAAGTTTGTGTAATACTAACAAGCAGGACAACAGCAACACTATGAGGAAGAAAAGGAGGAGGGGAAAGAGAAGAACTCATAGAACTCGTAGAAGTGAACAGTCACTGTTTTGAATAATTTTGAGTTTCTTCAAATGGTTTTCACTTACTACTTTACCTTTTGTATTACTTATGCATAATTACATTAACATGGGATTAACAAAAAACCACAGAGTAGCTGGTTTAAACAACAGATTTTTATTTTCTCATGGTTTTGGAGATTGAAAGTTCAAGAGCAAGGTGCCCACAGAATTGGTTTCTAGTGAGGCCACTCTTGGCCACTGGCTCACCACATCCTCACATGGCCTTTTCTCTGTGCACATATGGGGAGAAAGAGAACTCTTATGTCTCTCTTTCTTTTCATAAGGACAAAAGTCCTATGGGATTAAAATCTCACCCTTCTGATCTTTTTTAACATTAATTACCTTTCTACAGGCCCACTATGCAAATATAGTCACATTCAGAGGCTAGAGTTTCAATATATAAATTTGAGGAGAATGCATTTTAGTACATAACAGGGGTGGAAAGCAGGAAATGAGTGTCATAGTGAGAATTTAGTTGCTGCAAAACCAAGGAAACTCATTAGAAATCAAAGAATATAATTTCTCTAATTCACAGTCTCGTTTATCAGCCTCCTCTTTCCCCAAAAGAATATTATTTAAAGAATCGTCCCATATTGTTTTCTTTTGTTCATATTATTTTTTCAAATAATTGACCCTTAAAAACTTTTATTTTTAATTTCACTTGATGAAGAAAAATTGGGAAGCCATCAATTAAGGGATTTCTCCTTGGCTTTCCATAGCTGACACATTTACGCATATTCCTTGAGAAGTCTTAATTCTCTACCATTTCACAATTATAATTTCCATTAGTGTCTATGATTATTAAATTTATCTCCAGAAGCTGTGATGTTACCATCCTGTCAGCCAAACTCTTATTACCACATGGAAAATGTTTGATTTTAATGAAAAACCTGGACAATCATGCTGATTGCTTAGCTTGACTAGTGACAGCAATGGCTTCATACCACTTGAGTTAATGCTTTTCTGGACAAACTTTTAATTTCAAGTTGTCTGTAGGGGCTTCCTGGTTTAGGTAGCAAATATCTGGGCATAAACCGTAGGTCTGCGAGACTCAGCCAGATGCACCCCACACAATGCTCTGTGGTGTTGACTGCCTAACTTTAGTCTCTGATGCTGAGGAAATTTTTTTTCTCTTCAATGAGAAAACCAATTCTGATTACTCTGACTCTCATTTTCTAGCCCTTCAAGCAACTAATAAGTTTTGTTTTTGTTTTTGACATTTGGTAGAGTTGTAGTTACTACATTAGTTCTTTATTTCTGGTCTTCTGTAGTAATGTTTAACTCAAATTTTACTGAACTTTAAAAATACATCAAACTGGACTTTATCATTAATAAACCTTAACAAGCCAAATTTATGAAATCATTTTCTTCTTTCACTATCAATCTATGTCTTTAATGAAGATAAAGTGGTCAAAATTATCAAAGTTCAAGCTGCAAGCAGCTGATTTTGTTAATATTTTTAGCACATAGATTTATGACACTCAACCCTGATGATCTTGCACCAAGAGAAAAGCTTTTTAATTTTCTCTTTAAAATCAGTACACAATTTTGCTGCCTTAAATAATTTTGAAAATAAAATTAGGATTTGCCTTATTAGAAATACGAGATTTAAAACACCTTAAAAAATATTGCGTCTTCAAAATTTTCTAGATTATTTCACTGATTGCTAATCAATCTTATGGTTATGACTGAAGATAGCTGATCACAACAAGGGATTTATTGCCTAGAAATTATACTATTGATGAACTAAAATATTAAGTTCTCCTACAATCTTAGAGGTCAGCAAACAGTGATAAGTATCTTTAGAGGCTGAGGACCTGCAGAAGGTAATTACCAAGGGGTGAGATTTGAGTCTCTTGGATTAAGTAAAATTCAAACGAGACAAAAAAGTCTTGTAAATGATTATCTATGACATAATTTTCATAGTAAAGTTATCATTGTATTTTAAAGCTCTAACACATTAACCTATAAAACCAAGGTTTTATTTGGGATGTGTCATTGCCATCTAACTTAATTGTTTTCTTTGTATAGTATTTATCAGTTCCTGTTCTGAACCGTGCTACCTGCTGCCTTCATCTTACTCATAGGGAGCCTCATGTTGCCAGAGAGATACTAAGTAGTCCCACCCCCAGCCTTCTAGAAGGGTCTGTTAAGCATGCCAATCATTCTGTCCTGCCACCTTACTCCAGGAGCTAAAGTGTTTCTCATGTTACAATAATACTGAAGACTACTCTATACCTTTAATTTATTACATTTCAATATAGGTTTTTTTCACTAAGGAAAATAGTTTTTAAAGAATTAGAGAAAGTTAATGTGCTATGAAAAAACTCTTGTTTAGTTTTTCAAATATGGCTAGTTCCAAGTTCCCATGTCCTCACTTACAAAGATGGTACTATTATTGAATTGAAACAGCTAAGTGTTTTAGATCAGGGTTCTACTTCTATCTCTTCATTTAGAAGGAAAGCAAGAAATCAAATTAAGGGCAATGTGAGTTCTACCAACTCTCATTTTGACTGTGCCTATATGACAAAAATCCAACCAGTAGATGGCACTATTTATTTCAGTGAGAAAGATACACTTTCTTTGTCATACAAATAAGCAATTAATTGCTGGATGTGAAAATAAATGAGTGGACTCCTTCACATTTTATTGTGAATATCCCCCAATTGATTTTTAGTTGAATACCACAAAAAGACAGAATCAACAGAGATTTCCTCATTTACAAATAGACAGACACACTTGCTTCTGAGACTTTGCATATTTTTCTTTTTTTTTTTTTAAGATTTATTTATTTATTCATGAGAGACAGAGAGAGAGGCACAGACACAGGCAGAGGGAGAAAGCAGGCTACATGCAGGGAGCCCGACATGGGACTCGATCCGAGGTCTCCAGGACCACACTCTAGGGTGAAGGCGGCGCTAAACCACTGAGCCACCCGGGCTGCCCTGTATATTTTTCAAATAATGATGTGAAGACATGAGAAATTTAAAAATATTAAACTGAAGATTTTGTTATATGCCTTGAAAATATAAAATATATGTATGCATATTTATACACATACAGATTTATATACATTTTTAAAAAAGATTTTATTTATTTATTCACGATAGACATAGAGAGAGAGAGAGATAGGAGACAGATGCAGAACTCGATCCTGGGACTCCAGGATCGCGCCCTGGGCCGAAGGCAGGCGCCAGACCGCTGAGCCACCCAGGGATCCCCTATATACATATTTTTATTTATTTTTTATTTTTTATTTTTTTTATATACATATTTTTAAAAATAATTCAGTCATTATACAATTTGAAATTTTTTCCCTAATGCTTCAGGCAAAATAAAAACGGTAAATACATATTTTGATGATCTCTTCGTCTCTTCATACATAAATAGTGATAGATTTAACATGAAACATGAAAATTATCATGACTTAGCTATTTTCAGAAGCAAGACAGATATCTTTGTAGAACATAAATGGAACTGAAACACAAAGTGATAAACAAGGTAGAACTTGCAGGCTCACCAGGTTTGGGGCCAGGAGCAAGCTGATGCTGCTAGAAAATTTGATACTTTGGGATAATGGAAACTAAATGGACATCTTATAGATAGAAGACAGAACCTTGTTCACTGCCTGAAACCAAAGATTTCCATTCAAGTGGAAGAGATTTCAAAAAACTGTGGTTTGCTCCTGCAACTGTGGCCTGAGGACAAGAAAGAAGGAAATCTCCTTTTTGAGACCTGAGCCAAGTTGTCTACTGGCTCAATGGCTGGTCTGAGGTATGGTCAACATCACAGTGGCACACAAGCTCAAATTCACCAGTATTGTAATGGTTACCAGATAGAAGCAGCTATAGATTCTCTAGAGAGTAGAGGTAGGGCTAAAATGGAGATTTATAGTAATATTAGCCTGCAAATCAATATTCCTGAACACATCGGAAAAATTAGTAAATACAGCCAACACAATAAATTTCAATAATAAAACATTTATTTTTATTTAGAAGAAAAGAAAAACAGTGTTCAAAATTATAATATTTCCATACTTTAGTAAAAACATGAGCCTTAATCTTGGCAGTTAATTTGAGGGCTAAGGAGGAAAATTTTAAATGTATCTATAGCTAGACAGACCCTATTGAAACTTAAGGTTATCAAAAATAAAGAAAAAAAAATGCTTGAAATCCACCAAAGAAGAAAGACAAATTCCCACATAAGAACCATAGTTAGACTAAAGGTAGACAGACATCTTCAGATCAGCAAAGAATGTCAGAAGATAGTAACACTTTACTATTAAAGTGCTGAAGAAAGCTAATTGTTCACCTAAGATATATTCAAGAGTTGAAGAGAGAAGGGAAAATATATTTTCAGACACAAGAAAGTTAAAAAAAAAATGCTATTTCCAAGAAGGAACTACTTAAAGATATACTATAGAAAAAAGATTAAGTCCAGAAATAGGAAGCATGAAAAAACAATAAGCATAAAAATTGGCAAAATGGTTTGACAAATTTAATTAACTATTGATTATAATATAGAAGAATAACCAATGTAGGGGCTAAAAAATATGAAACTAAAATAGTTGTCGATAAGATTGATTTGATGGGAGGAGGTAGGTAAAGCTAAGACCTTTAGGGGCAGCCCGGGTGGCTCAGTGGTTTAGCGCCGCCTTCAGTCCAGGGTATGATCCTGGAGACCTGGGATCAAGTCCCATGTCGGGCTCCCTGCATGGAGTCTGCTTCTCCCCCTGCCTGTGTCTGTGCCTCTCTCTTTCTCTCTGTGTCTCTCATGAAAAAAAAAAAAAAAAAAAAAAAAATCTTAAAAAAAAAAAAAAAAGGTTAGACCTTTGTTTCAGGAGGAAGATAAGGAAAAATTTTGCATACCATGGGGGAAAAAACAGGCACAAATAAAGAATAAACAAAGAAAATAAAGAAAACTTTAGAAATGCATAGTAAAGAAGAAAAGGAAAATAGAAGGAAATGACTCAGACTCAGTGACTGCCTCCAGGTAGGAAGGGAAATCTATGCAGGAAGTGAACTAAGTGCTTCATAAGCTTTTACACATTAAAAAGACAAAAAGATATGAAGTAAATATGCCAGAATGTTAACGTTTGTTGAATGTGGGTGGTAGGGCCATAGGTATTACTTACATTATTTTCTGTATTTTCTGAATGACTAGAGTATCACAAATTGTAAAATGATACCAAAGAAAAACAAAAATAAAAAGATATCATTTCACTATAAATTTATCAATTTCTTTTATTCTCAGGAATAGAAATAATAAAAGCCATATATAAAAAACCTACAGCTAACATTATACTCAATGGAGAAAATCTGAAAACTTTTCTTCTAAGATCAGGAATAAGATAAGGATGTCCACTCTCACCACTTTTATTCAACATAGTATTGGAAGTTCTAACCACAGCAATCAGAGAAGAAAAAGAAATAGGAGACATCTATATCAGTAAGGAAGAAGTTGAACTGTCACTATTTCTAGATGACATGATAATATACATAAAAAACCCTAAAAAGTCCATTAAAAAACTACTAGAAATAATAAAACAATTCAGTAAAGTTGCAGAGTATAAATTAACACCCAGAAATCAGTAGCATTTCTATATGCTAAAAGCAGAATAGCAAAAGAAAATTAAGAAAATAATTCCATTTATCATTGTACCCAAAGGAATAAAATACCTAGGAATACCCTTAATTAAAGAGGTGAAACACCTGTACTCTGAAAACTGTAAAAAATTGATGAAAGTAACTGAAGATTGTTTGGATGAACAATCCAAAAAGCAGAATCAGACCTATAAATACAGAGAAATAACTAATGGTTGCCAGAGAGATGGGAATAGGGAAATGGGTACCATGTGTAAGGAGAGTGGGAGATACAGGTTTCCTATTATGAAATGAATCAGTGATGGAAATAAGAAGTATGGCATAGGTAATATTTGGCCTACTGTCAAAATCCATTCTTGTTTCACAGGTTTGTGCTTCATAAATATATTTTATTTTTGTTAAATCAATAAAATTGCCAACAGCATAGGGAGTGAATGTGTGTGCTCAGTCTATCATTTTGAATCAGGGCACTGATAGTTTTTAATCTATTTATTTACTGGAGTTTGTATTTTTTTCCCATCAGGTATTTCAAGTCATATTGGTATTAGAATATTTTCTGTATTTGTTTTTTACTTTGTCCAGGATGCAAACATAATTTGTTGCTATTTCTGAATATAAACAAGGTATTTCTTTCCTCGTGGGAGAATTATTGATTGATTTTATGCAAGCTGGAATTTTATAAATCTCATGTATATCAGAGCTAGACCTTGTGTGATATTGGAATCATATCCCCAACCTAGGAATAATCCCTTAATATAATTTGGTGTGCTCAGGTTCAAATTATTTTTATGTTTCAAACTAGTCATGTGTATCAGTACAAATCCTTAAATTCAGGAGAAGGCTAATTTGTCCTCTTTAGTAAAACCACCAATTTAGATGTTTTTCCAAATTCCACAATGGCTTTTATTATGTTGAGGTGTGTTCCTGAGGGCTAGAAGTCTTAAATCAAGGTATTGGCCAAGCCATGTTCCCTTTCAAGGCTGTAGGAGAGCATTTTTCCTTTCCTTTTCCTAGTTTCTGGTGGTTGCTGGCAATTTTCAGCATTCTTTGGCTGATAGACACATCATTCTAATCTCTGCCTCTGTTATCAAGTATTCTCCCTGTGTCTGTCTGTTCAAATTTATCACCTGTTATGAGGAAAACTGTAATTGGATTAGGGCCCACCCTTAATGCTGTATGACCTCATCTTAACTTGATTGCATCTGCAAAAACCCTATTTCCAAATAAGGTCACATTCACAGGTACTAGGGGCTTGGAGTTGAGCATACATTTTGGGGTGATATAATTTAAACTATGATACCTAATAATAATAACAGTAACAATATTAAAGAATCAAAAGCCTCCAGGATAATAATTATTACTAACAAAAAAGACAGATGACTTAAAAGGAAACAAAAACAAAACTGGCAATGCTCTACTCATCAATAACACTGTATGGGAGAATAAAATAATGTCTTCAAAGTAGTGAAAAGATATAGATTGAAGCAACAATACTATAAATCCCCTCCCCTAAAGAAAATTAATTGAATTTTGTCATGGGGTTCATGAGAAGGCATTTTTGTTTGTTTAATTTTCTTTTGTTTTAATTTCTTGCTGAAGATTCCACTCTTTTCCTTTCCTGTCTTTCCTACTAGAAGGCTTGCATTGAGACCTGAGACAGTAACTGTTCTATTATCATGAGGAAAAGAATGTTGTGGAAATATTGGTCTAATATTATATAGCTCTGAACCAAGTCTATCAGCCACCTACATTCAATCTTCTAGTTATGACACAAATAAATCCCTGTCTAAACTATTTTTACTTATGTATCTTACTTATAGGCAAAGATATTCCAAACTAATACATTACCATTAGATCCTTGAAATTATTATTTGAGGATTTATTCCAGCAAAAGGAAGAGATTCTAAGAAAAGATAAGACAGAGGACAAGAAATTGTAATAGTCAAAGAAATCAGACGATTTATAGTTTATGGGAGACTCCGGAGAGGAAGCAGAGGTAGGATGAGCAGGACTAGCAATGAAGTTGGTAGTGTTTCCTAGTTTCCCTCTTGATTACGCACCTTCATCCATCAGCAGAGCCCTTGCTAGAGAATAAAAGTTGCTTAGAACTGATGAAAGCCCTATGGGCAAAGCAGGATTTCCTGTACCTAGCAGTCTTGGAGTCTTCTTCTAATAATGCATCTGTTCTGAGATTAGATTTGAAATATTAATAAGGCCATTCCTCTTGAAGTTTTTGAAGCAGCCTTTACATTATTGTATCTCTTATTCTATAACTTAATTTTTAAGTTTTTTTCTTTTTTAAAAAATATTTTATTTATTCATTCATTCATTCATTTATAGCAAGAGGAGTAGCAGAGGAAGAGGGGAAGAGAGAGAATCTCAAGCAGACTTCCTGCCAAGCATGGAGCCAGGCAGAGGGATCAATCCCATGATCCTGAGATCATGATCTGAGCAGAAATCAAGAGTCAGACGCTGAACTGACTGAGCCACCCAGTTGTCCCTTATGCTTTTTTCTACTTTCAGGACAAAGACCAGATACAATGATAAGATGGGGAAAGTTTGATTGAGCTTTCCTTTCCCAGTTCATGCAACTGCCTTTCTCAAACCCACTCTGCCAAGTGCCTAGAATACTCCTGCTGCCATTCCCAGATATGCTTAGCCTCCTGTCTTCACAATTGATTGTCCCTTGCCATTCCCTTAGTAAGCTCACTGGAGGAGAATCCTTCCAAGTGTTGGAGGATAATAATTACTTATATGATGCCTAGGTGGGCTTGTTTGCATTTTAACTAAAGATACCTGAAGTGTAAAGATCCTTGATATGCACATAATCTTTAAAAGGCATTTCAGGTACCTAGGCAGGCTATGGCAAAGAGATTTATAAAGTCAAAACCTATTTTCTTTTGCTTGGAGGGCTTTTTTTTTAATCCACAGAAACTGAGAGAAATGGATCTGAGTTCCTTTACAGGTCCTAAGGGAACTAACACTGTTCAATCTGCATTATGCAGTACTGGGAAGATACATTTCCTCCAGATGTACCCTTAATTCTAATATGAAGGATTACTACTATAAAGCTGCATATTTCATCTGTGCATGAGACTAGCTCTAGCTACTGCCCTCAGATACATGATGCAAACAATGCCAATAACTCATTTTACTATCCTCTACTTTAGGTCAAGAAAAGCTATATGATTCTCCATTCTAAAGTTTTCAGTAGAGACAGGAGAACATAACAGACTGTATGTATAGCTTTCCTTTGTTACATTAGAATAGCTTTTCTTTATTTTGGGAGGAAATCCAGAAAGGTGATAGTTGTGACAGTTCACCCAATAAATTGAAATGGCCATCTGTTTAAAAAAAAAAAGAAAAGAAAAAAAGAACCTTTTTCAGAGGATCAGCCAGAAACATAACAATAACAGCCAGTGATTGTCATTCTTACTGGAATAATTTCTGTCACTCTTCAAAGAACAGTACATTCTTTTTTTTCTTCATAAGCATACACATTCTTATTGAACCTTTCATAAAACATGACACATTTCTATCCAACTGTTTCCCTTTTCCATTCACAAATTAACCTTTAACAACCTCACCATTACTAACAATTTAAAGATAATTCCCTGATTGGCATTCTTCTTGACAAAATGATAATTTCCCAATAACAGATGGCATAATATCAATTATTAATTAGGAAAAGTTTTTTTCTTCTAATAAAATGAGGCCAAATCAACTAGTTAGTGAGCTTCTACCATGTGTTTACCTTTTAATGATAAAATAGAAGATGAAAGAAATTCATAGTTTCTGAGTGTCTGCTATGGTTTTAGCATTTGTTTTTTTGTTTTTTTTTTTTTTAATTTTATTTACTTATGATAGTCATAGAGAGAGAGAGAGGCAGAGACATAGGCAGAGGGAGAAGCAGGCTCGACGCTCCGAGAGCCCGACGTGGGATTCGATTCCGGGTCTCCAGGATCGCGCCCTGGGCCAAAGGCAGGCGCCAAACCGCTGCGCCACCCAGGGATCCCCTCAGGCTTCTTTAATGCCCTGTTTTACCTATGCATGTTATCTATGTACCTAGACTTGATCTCATTCAAAGAAGTTAGTTGCTCAGCTAAACTTTTTTTAGTAGACATAATTTTTAAAGCAATTTTAGGTTCACAGAAAAACTGGGAGGAAGATAAGGGATATTCCCTATATGCTCCCTGCCTTTACATACGCATAGCCTTTCCCACTATCAAAATTTGCCACCAGATGGTACATTTGTTATAATCAATGAACTTACATTGATATAATCATCACCCCAAATCCATAGTTTTATAGTGTTCACTCTTGGTGTTATATATTCTATGGTTTGGGACAAATCCATAATGATATATATCCAACATTACAGTATCATGAGTATTTTCACTTTCCTAAAAATACTATCTACTATTTGCATTTATTTTTCCTTCCTACTCCATCCTGGCAACTAATATTTTTATTCTCTCCATAGTTTTTGATTTTCTAGAATGTCATACAGATGGAATCATACAGTGCCTGGCCTTTTCAGATTGGCTTTTTTCACTTAGGAATATGGATTTAAGATTTTTCCATGTCTTTTCGTGACTTGCTACCTCATTTCTTTTTAAGCACTAAGCACAGTTTTCTATTGTCTGGATCTACTAGAGTTTATTTATCCATTCACCTACTGAAGAGCCTCTTGGTTAGTTCCAAGTTTGGCAACTTTAATAAAGTTGTTGAAAACATCCGTGTGTAGGTTTTTGTATGGACATGTTTTCAACTCCTTTAGTAGATAACAATACAGTAAATGCACAATTTTTAGGTGTTCACTTTTGGCAATTGTGTACACTGCCCGAAGTAAGAAATAGAACATTTCCTTCACACAGAAATTTACTTTGTGTTCCTTTCCACTTAAATGTTTTTTTCCCTCAAGGCAAACACTTTCTGATTTCTGTGTTAGAAACTTTAAAGTGTATATAACTTTATCCTTGAAAACCAGTAAGTTATCCTGCCACGGTTTCACAGATTCTGACAGAAGACATGAATTATAATAATGGTGAAACAATTTTGAATTCCAAGCAAAGAAGGCATGAAAACTGATTAGAGCCATTAAGTCAAGGACAAGGATGAAAACCTTTTAAGAGTTAGTGAGCAAATAATAGAAGTGTTCAAAGAGGGTAGCCCAGGCGGCTCAGCGGTTTAGGGCTGCCTTCAGCCCAGGATGTGATCCTGGAGACCTGGAATCGAGTCCAACGTCAGGTTCCCTGCATGGAGCCTGCTTCTCCCTCTGCCTATGTCTCTGCCTCTCTCTGTGTCTCTCATGAATAAATAAATAAAATATATATATTAAAAAAGAAGTGTTCAAAGAAACATCATGGATTATGTTATGGACAGAGGGTTTGTATCTCCCCTCCAATTTCTATGTAGGATCCAGCCCCCAATGTAATAGTATTAGGAGCTGGGGTCTTGAGGGGTAATTGGATCATGAGGTGAGGCCCTCCTTAGTGAGATTAGTGCCCCTATAAGAAGAGACTCAGGAGTTTGCTCAAGCTCTCTGCTTTCTGTTATGTGAGGATAAAATGACAATTCAGTAGTCTGCAACTAGAAGGCCATCACCAGAACCCAACCCTGCTGGCACCGATACTCAGACTTTCCGACTCCTGACTGATGATGCGATGAGTTCAGTAAATGACTTCTAAGACTTTAGTTTCATTCTTTGATTCTAATTCTTATTTTGAACTACATTAATTTAAAAAGCAAGGGTCCAATTTAGCGTATTATAAACTTAGAAAGACATATGTGATATGATAATATGTTTTAATGAAAAAAAATTTTTCACTTTACACATAATATAAAAGTAGTCTATAAATGACAAGATTAACAGCCCATGATGAGACATAAGGTGAGGTAATTGTCATCAATCATGGAGGGCTGAACACACATACATATACATACACCTAAATATGTATGTATTCATTTATTTTATTTTCCTGTAGTTTAATGACCAATTTTGCTATTTTTATATTATAGAATGAGTTTCTACCACCTTGTTAGAGAAAGCCAATTGTTTTTTAAGCTCTGAGTGTTCAGGTGACCTGGTCCTGACCAATAATACATAAGTGGATGTCAGTGGGCAGAGCTTTCTTGAAGCTTTTTTAAAGGATCAGATTTAGCTGGTTTGTCCAAATGGAATTATAATCAGAGAAATAGTTTCATCATCAGAAATTAATTTTAAAAAGCCAAAAGGCTCTCCTTAAGGGGGAAAAAAGCAGCATTTAACATAAAATCTAATGATAAAATGGAAAGAAAGAAAAAGGATCCTGTGGGTTGTGGGGGCAGGAGAATGTAAAGTGATGGATTTGTGGGCATTTACTAAAGCAGAAACTACACAGCAAAAAATTTTACTACACAGAAATTCTTTTAGATGAAGATGGTTAATTCTGTTTTTCACATCATATTTCATTATATTTGCATGGTTTATACTGGCTCTTCCTGATGAGGTTTAAATTCATAGTGTCTTTTTTTTTTTTTTTTTTTTCAGAATGTCTTAGGAGGATTTCTCCTACCCTTCCCAAAGTTGTAGCCACAGCATCAATCCTATTCCAGTTTGAGGACTGTGTTGAAGTGACTTCTCTCCCTACTCAATATTGCCAAAATATCTGAGTCCTAGCTCTGGCATTTGATTTATGAATTATTTTTCTTCAGTTTGAATTCTTTGTTCAATGGTGTATGGAGAGTTTTAGCCTCCTTTTTCACAAAACAGGTGATTCAATCAAGCAAAAGTTAGAAATCAAAGCAATGCATTTGTGTGACAATGATTCAATTTGGAGTTTTTTTACTGGCAGCATGAGCAGCTTTGGCAGAGCTAGTTCTGCTCTAATACCAATTCTGCTTTAAGGGGATGGACTCCTGTACCGTCACTCGGTACCTCTGTGCCAGCCACCTGCATCTAGAATTGTAGTCTAGTGGGGAAATACTGTGGAGCAATAAAGAAGTTAGTCCTTTTATCTAAATTGTGGCCCATAAAAGGGAATTGCTGGCTCTTCCAGTTAAAAAACAACCTGCAATTTAAGATGAAACCAGGAGCTTTTTTTTTTCATTTGCCAGCAAAACAAAGACACTACCTAACAGTTGCCACATACCAATCAATCCCCAAACATAGTGACTTAAAGCAACAACTATTTATTTTAGCTCATATTGTCAAATGTGCAATTTGGACTGCTATCATCTGCGTAGTTTTTCTGGCCTAATTATGTGTGAATGGTCTGCTGATGGGTTAGTTGGGGGCTGGTTGTCCATAATTGCCTCAGCAGGGATGGCTTTTATCCTCATAAGAGCATCTCTCACCTTCAGCCGGCTAGCCTGGTCTTGTACACATGGTGGTGACAGAGTTCTGGAAGATATTGTTACATGCAAGGCTTCAGGAGATGTAGGCTTGGACATGACACACTGTCATTCCAATCACATCCTCTTCACAGGCCAGACCGGATATGCAGATGAGAAAATAGCCTCCACCCTTTGAGTGGAGGAGCTGAAAATTGTATCAAAAGGGGTATAGGTACAGAAAGTAGCAAGGATTGTGGTCACTTTTGCAAACTACCACACTTGCTATTGGCCAGGAAGATTGACTACAGATCAACACTGGAAAAACTGATTTCGGTTGAGGACAGCAACTTGGCTAATATTGTATTCAGGTAAGAGATTACTTACATGGTATGGGGCAGACATGAGGCAGAGAAGTGTCTACACGCTGGTTTCTGCTTGTCAGCAGACTGTACTTGTAAGTCGTGTTGTTTTGTTGTTGTTTCTGTTTTATTGAGTTAAACCAGAAATATTTCTTAAAAATAGCAGCATGCAACTTTAGGCTTCAGTCACATTTAATAAAAATTTCCTTGAAACAAGAAAAAAAGATGAGAAAGACCTACAGACAATCAAGACTGTTCTACCAGATTAGCTTCTTCATGTTGAAAATCTGTCAAGTCTATGATTCATTCAGATAGCTCTTGTTTTTGGTATAATAATGAAATTGTTGCTTTAGTCTACTGCATTCTCCTCTATTATTATTTTGTTCAAGCAAGATAACTGTGCTGAATTGAACCATGAAATGAACTGTTTTGAACAACATCAACAACATTCTGAGGTGTCATCTGGCTTTTCATTTGTTTGTTCAATTCTTTTTACAGTTATTACCTTGATAATAATGCAATTTTTTATTAGATATCAAATCATAAAAGGCAACAAAGATGAGTTAAATTAGCATAGTTTAATATAATAAAGGAATCGATGGCATCAGTAAAAGCTATGGGCACTACACAGATGTCCCACTTCCATTCTTTTGCAATGCAGTAACTGTTAACAGTATTCAATGCATTATAATAACCAAAGATCATTCTTCATTCTGAAAACATGATATTTTGAGGCAGGTGAGGATATCAGGGGAAAAGAATCTGAGCTGTGAGAAAGGTTGAATTAGGTGGGCCTGGTGCCCTTTAGAAACAGAATGCTCACCACTGTGGCTGGAGAAATAGGAGTTGTGGGGGAAAGGAGGAGAATAGCTCAAAGAAGCCAAGAGTTGGGCTGAGGGCAGATCACAAAGAAGTTGTAGACTTCTATAATGAGTTAGACTTTTACTCTGAGATATGAGAAGCCAATTACAGAATTGTGAGCAAAAGATTGAAATGATTTGTTTTTATTTATAATAGGATCACTTTGCCTGCTCTGTGGGAATAGAACTTTTGTGTTGGAGTGGTAGGAGATAGACAGCTGTATAATGGAAGATCTGGGGAATGAATTAGGAGTTATACTCTTTTCTTCCAAATCCACTCCTTGCCCTTCCTCTGATCAGATTTATAGATTAGAGGTCTAATCCTTGAAAAGTATATTCCACAGGCTACTTTGCTAACAGGTTTCTTTTTTTTTTTTTTAATTTTTTTATTTATTTATGATAGTCCCACAGAGAGAGAGAGAGGCAGAGACACAGGCAGAGGGAGAAGCAGGCTCCATGCACCGGGAGCCCGACGTGGGATTCGATCCCGGGTCTCCAGGATCGCGCCCTGGGCCAAAGGCAGGCGCCAAACCGCTGCGCCACCCAGGGATCCCTGCTAACAGGTTTCAAAGCTGTATTTGATGAAAGAGATGCACTGTCATGAAGTTGAAGGCAGAAAGAAAGGAAAACCAGGGTATTGCTCCCTCTCTTTACTGGCTCTGGGTTGTGTCTCTAGTGTCTGTTGCACATGCTCCATGTCTAGTTCCTGCTGGGCAGACTACTCTGGTAGCTACTTTGTTTGGGTGATCTTGGATCTTGGGTTCCAGTAAAACTAACTTTATGGGTAGGGAAGCAGCTGTCTGTAATTATGTCTGGATTATCTAAACTCTTCTGGTTGTTCTGTCAGATATACCAATCTTTTTGTAACTAATGGCTTCTATTAATACCCCAAAATAGGTTCTGTTATTCCGCTGGACCTGAACTAATAAAGTGGACCATTACAATACTCAAGACTAAAGATGATGATGGTTTGGAACAGGTGGTAGCAATGGAATTGATAAAAGTCATTAGATTAAAGATATATGTTGTAGGTAGAGTGAACAAGACTATCAATAGACTCTGTGAGTATTTTGGGAAAAATAATGAATCAAAAATGACTCCTGTTTTGCCTGACAAATTAAAAATAGTGTCATATTCAATAACTAAATGAGAAAAATATAAGTAAAACAAGAGTACAATGGAGGAAATCAGGAATTCAGTTTTGAGCGTACTATATTTGAGATGTCTCATTGGAGATGTCAAAATTGCAAGATTGTGTGTGTTTGTGTGTGTGTGTGTGTGTGTGTGTATGCATTGGAAATTCGGAAGAGGGGTCCAAATGGGGGACATAAATTTTGATAATACTTTTTATAGTTATTTGAAGTTATGAGACTGGAGGAGATCGTCCAAAAAATGAGCTTATATAAAAAAGAGAAGACTGAAAAAGGGAACTCCATTTACTTCAATTATTTAGAATTGTATAGATTAATGCTGTCCAAAACAACCTCCTGCAATGGTGGAAATGTCTTAAGCCTGCACTATCAGACATAGAAGTTGTGTTAGTTTTATAATTCTACCATAATAACTTATCTTAAATTTGGTGGCTTAAGCAACACATATCTAATATTTTGCAGTTTTGTAGGTCAGAAGTCCAGCACCATCTCACCTGGCTAAAATCTAGGTGTGAGGAGGGTAAAATTCCTCCCTGGAGGCTTTCATAGAGAATCCACCTGTCCTGGCTTCTAGAGAGCACCTGCATTCTTTGGCTCTGCTCCCTTTCTGAAATTTCTAAGCCAGTGAGGCTTGTTGATTTCTTCTATATCTCATTACTCTGATGTTTTCTTCTGCCTCCTGATTCCACTTTTAAGGATTCTTCTGATTATATTGAGCCCACCAGGATAATGCAGCATAATAATCCCTATCTCAATGTTCTGAGGATTAGGATATGGACATAATGTTGGGGGGTGTATTATTCATTTTAGCTGTGTATGTGCTATCAACCACATGGTGATTGGGCACTTGAAATATGGCCAGTGCAGCTGGGAACAAGATTTTTTAACTTCTAGTTAATTGAAATCGAAATTTAAGTACTCACATGTGTATAGGGGCTGCTTCATTTGGGTAATGGATCTAATGAAATAGGAGAATGAATAGAATAGGGAAATATTATATTATTACGGACCAGCATTAAAAGCCCATGTATGGTTTATAGTCCTGAAGTTTAAG
The DNA here is from genome assembly GCF_011100685.1 of Canis lupus familiaris. Lineage (NCBI taxonomy): Eukaryota > Metazoa > Chordata > Mammalia > Carnivora > Canidae > Canis > Canis lupus. The sequence continues at coordinate 27,074,988 of NC_049253.1, read as the reverse complement.
GAATACAAATCCTTATTTACAGGGATAAGGGCCAGTGTACCTGGCTAATTAGCTGCCCATGAGTATTCTAAAACAAAGCCCCAAAATTCATAAGCCTTCCTTATGTACCCAAAGATTACATTTTTTTGTCTTAAAGACCCTTAAAGAAACATATATACATAAGGACAATAAAACTCTGTGCCTACACCAATATTAATCAAATTAATTCTTCCTTTATATTGAAGAAAAACATGATCACCAAAAATTTGCAAAAAAATTAATTAGCCAAAAAAGAAACATGACTAGATCATAACTTTTAGTCAAAAGTCTCTAAAAGGCTGGTAATTTTGAGACTATGTTGCAAGAAAATATATGATTTTGTTAACAACAAAAAGAAAGATAATTTTTAAATGCCAGGAAAAATAAAAAGCTGCACAAAAAGTGATCTTACTATTAAAGTAAAATGTGGCATGATTCTGAGTTGTCAAAGGAATGTAAGAGTAAAAAATCTGTTTAAGATTGATGTTTTCTGAGTCACAGTGGTCACTGCACTATGCTTATTAAGAAGAAAGTGTAAATTCTAGTAGACCACTTGATTCAGGAGTGAATTGTACATTAATAGACATACAATGAAACAACATTTTGTTGGTTTGAACACTTTGATTAAACTTATGACTAAGCATAGATAAATTAAATGTAATGTTATTGTCCTTTTGACATGATAATGAAAGAACCTACATGGAAGTTTAAGATGAGAAGAAAATTAAATGGTAGGGCAAATAATACCCTCCCATTACACAGTGGGTAGTTCAGATCCTTATCTAAGGTCATTTATTGCCATAAGAAAAATAGGCTTAGGAATATTATTTAAAATTACTAAGGTAACCACAGGGGAGTTAAGAATATCTAGTGTAAAATATCTAGTGTAAAATGACAAAGGCAAAAAGACATGATGAATAATGTGAGCAAATCCTGATCTTTCAAAGTAAGGAAACAATAGATGTCTAAAATTCTTAATCGACAAAATAGAGATAAAATTAGTTTATTCAGAGTTAAGGAGGTAACGACCAGAATAGCACAAATAGAAGTAGAAAGTAGTTGCCTCTGGGAAATGTGATTATGAATGTTATAATATTTTATACTGTCAAAATCTTTTAAGAAAGAGGAGATATAAAAAGAAAAAATTTTGTTTGAAATTTGTATCCTCAGAGAATTTCAAGAAATTAGTGTATCCAAAAAAATAGTAGCTATTTGAAAAAGATAAAATGTCATAGCTTTGAAAATTTTTGTTTTAAGTTTTGATTTTCTCTTTAATCTAAAAGCTACTTAGAAGAGTGTTTATTTCAAATTGGGTAGGTTTGTTTTATTACTTTCTCTGTCTTTTTCCCATTAAACTAGAGTTTATTATGGTCAGAAAATGTAATGCATTGAAATTCTTAGGAGAATTTTTAGAGATTTTCTTTGTAGCTGAAGGGGTTTTTGTAATCGTTCTAAAAGACTGTAAAAAGAATGTAAATTGCATTTTTTGTCAGATGTAAAGATGTCTGAAGCCTAGCTGTATTATAGTATTATACTGTAATACTGTATAATGTTAGGCTATGCATAATTTATTTCTGAGAATGGTATGGTAAGCTTGGACCATTGTGGCTTTATTTTCCCCTCTACATCTTTATATTTCAAAAGCATGTGGTTTGCAACACAAATACCATAATTATTTCATATTTCATCAAAATAAAACATCTATTTTAGCCATTAATCATTTTTTTCATATGTAAGACTTTTTTTTTTGTAAGACTTTTTTTTTAAGCAGCTTTAGATTTATAGCAAAACTGAGATGTGCAGAAATTTCCTACGTACTCATACTCCTTGCCTTCACATTTGCATAGCTTCCCCATCATCAATATGCCCACTGGAGAGGTACATTTGTTACAACTGATGAACATATGTTGACACATAATTATCATCCTAAATCTATGGTTTACATCAGGGTTCACTCTTGGTTGTACCTCCTACGGATTTGATCAAATGTATAATAACATGATGTATCATTATCATTTAGAGTATTTCCACTTTTCTAAAAATCCTCAGTGGTCCACCTATTCATTTCTCCTCCTTCCCAAACTCTGGCAACCACTGACATTTTCACTGTGTCCATAGTGGTGCCTTTTCCACCATGTCTCATAGATCACACCACATGCAGCTTTTTCAGATTGACTTCTTTCACTTGGTAATATGCATTTAGGTTACCTCCATGTCTTTTCATGCATTGATGGATTCTTTCTCTTTTTCTCTTCTGCCCTTTCCTTCATTTCTCTTTCTTCTGCTCTTTCCTTTCCTTGCCTCTCTTTCTTTCCTTGACTTTCTTTCTTTCTTTTTTTTCCATTCCCTGTCTTTTTTCTTTCCCCTTCCCTTTCGTTCCTTTCCCTATCTTTCCCTAGCACTGAATAGAATTTTCTTATCTGGATGTACCAGTTTATCCATTACTCATTGGTGGGCACCTGGGTTGTTTCCAAGGTACAAAACTAAACATAAAGCTGCTATAAACATCTGTATGTAGTTAAAACTGTGAACTTTCGGATCCCTGGGTGGCGCAGCGGTTTAGCGCCTGCCTTTGGCCCAGGGCGCGATCCTGGAGACCCAAGATCGAGTCCCACGTTGGGCTGCCGGTGCATGGAGCTTGCTTCTCCCTCCGCCTGTGTCTCTGCCTCTCTCTCTCTCTCTCTCTCTCTCGCTCTCACTGTGTGCCTATCATAAAAAAACAAACAAACAAAAAAAAAAAACTGTGAACTTTATGATGTTTTAGATGCTTATTCTCATTTCCCTCTCACCAGCTCTGTGATAGCCTTAAAAACCGACAGACTTGCAACTGCAACCATGGTAGCTGTGAAAACCACTGGCATAGAAGTCAATGGAGGGGGAAGTAGGGGCTTGGGACTCCCCTCAAATCCCCACCCATATTATTGGGAAGCTATCTGAAAAGCTCAGTGTTTATCTACCCACATTCCCAGGGTACATGTCTAAAACAATCAGTGATAGTTATTTCAAATCATGGCTTCCTGAGGTGGAGATACCATATGGAGCTGAGCTAATAATCCCATTAAAGACAATGTTAGCAGTGATTTTTTTAAATATTTTATTTATTCATGAGAGACAGACTGAGAGAGAGTGGCAGAGACACAGGCAGAGGGAGAAGCAGGCTCCATGCAGGGAGCCCGATGTGGGACTTGATCCCGTGACTCCAGGATCACACCCTGGACTGAAGGCAGTCACTAAACCACTGAGCCACCCAGGGATCCCCAGCAGTGAATTTTTTATATAGGCCTTTATTATGTTGAGATATGTTCCCTCTAAACTTACTTCATCTTTTTAAATTTGTTGAGACTTACTTCATCACCTAATATGTGATTTGTGAAATCATATTTCATATTTCATCACCTAATATGTGAAATGTTCCCTGTGCACTTGAAAAGAATGTGTATTCTGCTCTTTTAAGGTAGGATGTTCTGAATGTATCTGTTAAATCCATTGGTCCAGTATGTCATGTCATTCAAAGTCACTGTTGCCTTGTTGATTCTCTGTTGGGATGATCTGTCCATTGATGTATGTGGTATCCCCTACTATTATTGTTACTATCAATTAGTTCTTTCTTGTTATTAACCATTTTGTGTACTTGCACCATGTTGGGTACATAAATAGTTAAAATTATTATATGTTATATATCTTCTTGTTGGATTGTTCCCTTATGATTATATAAAGTCCTTCTGTGTCTCTTGTGACAGTCTTTGTTTTGAAGTCTAATTTGTCTGTTTTGTTGGACGGGTCTCACTGATGTCTTCCACTTTTTTCTCAAGTCCAGTGAGTATCCTTGTGATTATTACTTTAAATACTCTATCAGACATTTTACTTATATTTGTCTTGCTTAGGTCTCTTGCTTTGGTTTTGTTCTGTTCTTCTAATTTGGGACATATTCCTCTGTCTAACTCTGTGTGTGTGTCTGTTTTTGTGTGTTAGGGACAGTAGATAATTTAGAAGTCCACATGTATGTGCAAGACTCTGATCATGTCTAGGAAACTGCTGAGAGGGCCCCAATTCTCTCACTTATGGTGACCTTGAGTCTGTGTAAGCAATAATTGAAGGTTAAGGCAGAGCACCTCAAAGATTATGAGACTTAGTTTTCCAAGACACTTAAGAAAATCTCTGTCTAAACTAACAAAACAAGTACTTAAGTGGCTGCATATAGCAGAGACACAGATCAACTGAATTACTCCAGGAAAATCACAAATAAAGGGAAAGCCACACAAAGAGAACAACCAAAAACAAATAGCAATAGCAACAAACCCTGGAAAGTGAAGGGATCTAATTTTCATTTGATTTCTAGAGTTGCCAAAATTAGTTATTTTATATATTCCTTTTTTTTAAGATTATTTATTTATTTATTCGTGTGAGACAGAGAGAGAGGAAGAGACACAGGCAGAGGGAGAAGCAGGCTCCATGCAGGGAGCCCAACGTGGGACTCGATCCTGGGTCTCCAGGATCACACCCTGGGCTGAAGGCCGTGCTAAACCACTGAGCCACCCGTGCTGCCCAAATTAGTTATTTTAAATGTATTTTTTTTCAATAAGGTATTATAAGGCACATCAAAAAATAAAGTATGCCCCATACATAGAAAACTAATCAAAAGAACCTGCCCCAAGGAAAGGCCAGACCTGGAACTTAGTAGACAAAGATCATATATCAGCTTTATAAATATCTTTAAGAACTAAAGATTAGCATATATAAAGAATTAGAGGAAAGTATGAGAATTATATCTAAAACAAAGAGTAAATAGAACACTAAAAAATCAAATAGAAATATTTCACTTAAAAAGTAAAATAACTCTTGAGAAAAATTTACGGGAGGAACTCAGCAAAAGATCTGAAATGGCAATAGAAAGAACAAGTGGAATTTAAAATAGATCTTTTGAGATGATTTAATCTAAAAAACAGAAGAAACGAAATAAATGCGTAGAAACAAAGACTGGTATATACAAAATGGGATTCCGGAGGGAGAATAAGAAAAGGAGGCAAGAAGAGAAATATAAGTTAGAAAGTAATTTAATGAAATTATCAAAAATTAGTATTCATTGTTAAGTGAGAAGATACAAAATAAATAAATATACAAAACCCAATAGTTTTGTATTAATTGATTCTATTTACCCAATAGAGCAATAGAGTTTGTTAGATTAGCCTATGTGAGATAAATGACTTGTTAGAATCTTCCAGTTTAACTAACATGAAATTCCTTCTATCCTGTCAATCCTTAGACTTAGTTTGAGTGTTGACAGAATGTTGACTACAATCACTGCAGAGTGACACATAACACCTAATCAATGGTTCTCTTCTCAATTTTTCTTTCTTCTGTAATATATTCTTTCACTTTTGGTCATTATTGAATGACTAAATGCCTTCTTTTCTTTTTACTTTTCTCATTATTTAAAAAAAGGGTGATAGAAGTATTTACAGAAGACTCTTTCATTGTGATTTCAGCCATGAAATTTGATTTACTTCATTTCTCATGCTGCAGACATCAGGGGGTATGATTGCAAATATTAAAAGAGTATTCGCTGCTGCAATATCATAACAAGATACAATTTTTAAATTATGTTTTTCTACGAAAAATGAATGTGGGGGATCCCTGGGTGGCTCAGCAGTTTAGCACCTGCCTTTGGCCCAGGGCGCGATCCTGGAGACCGGGAATCGAGTCCCGCCTCTGGCTCCCAGCATGGAGCCTGCTTCTCCTTCTACCTGTGTCTCTGCCTCTCTCTGTGTGTGTCTCTCATGAATAAATAAATAGAATCCTTTTTTAAAAAATGAGCTGCTCAGGCATTGTCTGATTCCTATGGCTTTGTGAAAAATCTTTCGTTAAATTTGGAAGGGAGAAGGTACATCAAAATTCTATTCTTGAATTCTGAAACACAATGACAGAATACCATACTAAGTTAAAACCACTAACCTAAAGATATTTTGTAGAGTTTATATATTTAGAAGTAGAGCAACTTAACCATTTAGGCCACTGGATGACCCTGATATGATTATATGACAAATATTCATTATATCATATGCCATTGGTAAGATTGACATCAGTTAGGGTGACTAAAACTCCTAAAGAATCCTCACAGCTCTTGTGATGTAAAGAATAACAGGAGAGTGTTTGGGGTAAAAACAAGTCACTGGAAAGTGGAGTGGAATGACTCACATTCTGTGTGTAGACTTAAGAGCCTCTAAGTCTCTGGCTGACTCCAGAACTCCACCTGCACAGCACAGATTCCAAGGAGCCCCAACTAACATTTGAACTGAAATGAGATTGGAACTGCTGCCCTGAGATGGAGTTTGCACTTGGAGTCCAACCAAATTAATTGCTTACTGAGACAAAAACGGAGTCTTTTGGGAGACTATAATCAAATCTGTAGAGTCACATGACATTCAGTGTCTGGAATACAACCCCAAATTACTCAATCTATAAAGAAACAGAAAAGTATCAGTGTAATCCAGGATCAATGGAAATAAGAATATAATAGAAATATTACTTAAAAATCACAAATACAATAGAAAAATAACAAAATATACAAAATTTATCAGATAAATAATTTAAAGTGGCAAACCACTTTAAAAGTGTGAAATATGATCAGCTTTGTGAATAAACGGGAAAATACAAATTAAATCATATCTCATTTGGTATATAACTGCAGTGTTCAATATGTAGACACTAGCCACAAGTGGCTTTTCAAATTTAAAGTAATTAAAATTAAATGAAATTTAAGATTTGATTCCTTAATTTGGTAGCCAAATTTCAAGTGCTTAATAGCCATATATAACTAATTGCTTAATAGCCATATATAGCAAGTCGGTAGTTAGCATGGATTTAAGACATGTCTATATTTGCAAAAAATTCCAATGTCCATAATTATAGATGATTCTATTGGGCAGAGCTGGTGTATAAGATTTAAATTGAGGGGTGGGAAATGAATCTTCATTGACAACTGGTGGGAGTGTAAATGTCTTCTATCCTTTTTGGAGAGAAATGTGGCAATATCGTCAAAAGTTAAAAATAGATTAAGTGCATTATTTATTAGGAAAAATATACCATAGTCATATATATATATATATATATATATATATAGTAAAAGGATACTCCTATAACAATTGGAAATATCCTAAATATCATTGATAAAAATTTATCTAATTTATGTAGCCTCTTAGCTAAAAGAGGAAGTCACAAAACAATATGAATAGTATGATATAGTGTGTGTTTTGTGTGTGTATTTGCTTCAGTGTAAGATCTGGGGATATTTGTAACTAGAAGGAAATAAGCTCTTAGGGATACCCAGTAAACTTTTATAATGGTGGTCAACTTTAGATGGAGTGAAAGATTAAAAAAAAAAAAAAACTATCATGTTTTGCTTTTTTTTTTTTTCCTGCAGCATTAGGGTTTTATTCCTTTTATGATAAAAAAAAGAGTTTATAGAAGCCAGGTAAGGCATATAGTATGCCATAAGAGGATATAGTATATAGAAAATATGTAGTATATAGAAGAAAATATACATATAGTATGCCCTAAGTATGTTTTCCACATCATAGAGATTTCCTCCACATCAAGAAAATAGCATTAAGTAAACATTGCCACATATGCTAAGATATTATGAGTATCATGCATCATTTTTCCTCAAACATTGTTTCATTTAGATGTGGAATTCCCAATATAAGGAATTGTACATACTTGAGAAAAAAATTGTTAAAGAATGCTTTCATTTTTTTGATGCAGTACTGAAGACAGTGAATTCAAATAGAATTCAGTTGGTGGCTTGGTTATAGTTATCCCCAAATAGCAGTAGAATGAAATACTATGTAGTTTTCCATATCCAACTGTTATGTATGCTGTTAGCTTTAAGCCTGATTCTTCTCATGAGGGCTCAGGGTGACATATACACTTGTGTATGGCTATTCTAATACACAGCCAAAATAATGGAAAAGAAATTTGAATAATTATTTTTGTAAAAATGCAGAGTATACCAATACTATTCTGGTTGGGACTGTAAATTAATTAGTGGAAAAAAAGAGATTTAATTGTAAGATCAGAGCTCACAGCTGTGAGGCATCAAAAAATATATGCAGTTCTCCTTTAATACATACAATTTCTGGCAGGAAAATATTTATATCCTATACTTCCCCATCCCATTACTTTGCATCTTAATTTTGATAATTTTCACATGTTTTTTACAAATTTCAAACCTAACATTAGTAAATGCTTTTGTTTTACTATATAAATGACAATAAAATAGTAATATAGTCGAATGTATTTCTAAGATGTCCTTCTCTAGGGCCTTTTCAATTTCTCTCCCTGTTTTAATTTACTGTCCCCCACTACCCTCTACCCTTAACTCAGATTTGCTACTGCATTAGGTTCCCATCACAATGGTCCATAAAGACCAGCCCTTCCTTATCATGGCTTAATGTCTCTTCCAACGAAATTTAATTATCCTGTGTTTTATAACCTCAGGATGTTCATTTCAGCTAGTCTTCTGTTGGGAAGCAACATAAAACATTGGTGGTAATGAAAAACCCTTTTCTGAGATGTTTATACCTAGATATAATTAATAGGAAAAAAAAAAAAAACAATGGCAAAATTAAAGAAAGAGAGCCAAAGAGGTAAGGCCTTTTGAAGTAGGGGAGTGTCTCTGGGTTACTCTAAGACATATTATAAAAAGCCCTTCTTAGCCCTTAATGAAGTTTCAAATTAAGTGTTACCATTAGCACATGCAATGTGTTCTATTTGAAAATGTTGAATTTCTCCCATCCATTCTATTTCAATGAACGAGAGGATGGATGTTACTAGCTATAGCATTATTCTTGTCCTGTAGGTAGTAAGACTCAAGACGTATAACCTCTCAAAGGCATTTTTGTCTAAGAACAGCAACAGAAAATGGACACTAGAAATCCTCAAAGTTATTCAAGCTTGTTTGCAGGATTTCAAGGTTATTTGCTAAAAGATGCTTTCTTACAGTACAACATGAAGTGATTTTGTGAAATTTTATATTAGTACTAAGAATCACAAAGATTGTTCAGGAAAAAAAAATAGTCATCTTTATAAAAGGCTATATACAGATAGACTTAACAGCAGCTCCAGAGTTAGAACAGTAAAGAATACTTAGATGTCAAGGATTCCTCTTCAAAAATACTTAAGGGATGCCTTGGTGGCTCAGCAGTTGAGAGCCTGCCTTCAGCCCCGGGCGTGATCCTGGAGTCCTGGGATCGAGTCCCGAAGCAGGCTCCCTACATGAGCCTGCTTCTCCCTCTGCCTGTGTCTCTGCCTCTATGTGTGTGTGTGTGTGTGTGTGTGTGTGTGTGTGTGATGAATAAATAATAAAATCTTTAAGAAAAAATATATATACTTAAATTTGGGTAACCAAACCAACTGGGAACTAGGACAAAACATTTTTTGCTGGCTCTGTCAACAACTAGCTATATGTTGCCCAAGTTACCTGTGTTGGGCTTCCTAATATCTTTTGTGGAATGACTCCTTTATATTATTTGTAACATAATGGCAAATGAATGATTGAATTTTTAAAATTTCTCTCTTTAACCACTGTATGTACCACTGTATGAACTAAGGTTCTCCTTCCTTTCACTACAGACTTTTTAAAATTAAACTTTTTATGTTAAAATAATTGTGGGTTCACATGAGTTGCAAGCAACCCAGAGGTATCCCATCTATTCTTTACTCAGTTTCCTCCAAAGGTAATCTCTTATTAAAATATAGTATAATGTTACAACCAGAATACTTATATTGATTCAATTAAGATCTATAACAGCTAGTTATGGATTTGATTTTTTAATTTTTATCAGATAAAGGGATTAAAATATTTGAGAACTTAAAGTATACTGTGTTTTGTATGCTTCATTTCATTTAATTCTAATTATAGGCCACTTTAGAAATGAGGCTCAGCTAAAAGTGAGAGTCAGGTTCAAAGTCTGTTGATATCACAGACTTCATTCTTTCTATTACAGCGTGCTGTCCCTGGGAAAAATCTCCAGGATCTTTCTCATTACTTTACATGGCATTAAGTCACACCACACATGTAGCTGCATATATATGTGCATCTGTTTCCATCAGGAAAACTGCTTATGCAGCTTTACAGAGGCACAGATCTAGGAAGATTTGGAACATATCCAGGTCTAGGTCACCCAGCCCATCATCCATTTAGTTAGGATTAAATTTGTCTTCTGGACTCCCTCGGTTTTTGGTTTTTTTCATCTTTTATACCACACCTTCATTCTCTGGATGATAAATGATGTTCAAGTACAGCAGAAGAAGCAAGGGCATTTTGAAAGGAATCATTTGTACGAAGAAGAATAATCTTACAGGAAAATCTGCTCAGATAAGTTACTGATTTATGTAAAACAAAACAAACAAAAAAATCCCCAAACCCACCATGCACTTAACTAAGAAAATAAAATGCAAACGAAAATTACGTTATTCAGTCTTCTACCATCACCCTTTCAATCTCTTAGGGTAACAAATACCAAAGCCTTTCTGAGCATCTAGGGATTCTCAGACCATTGGTGCCTCAGTTCCTTAGAAGTAATATTAGAGTAATTGGAGTAACAATTGATTTACGCAACAAATATGTGTTGAATATCTACTAAATATCAGAATGAAAACACTAGGGACATAGGGCATACCAAAACAAAACAAAACAAAATAAAACAAAACAAAAACACCTCCTGACTCTTACGGGGCTCAAAGCACAGAATTTTAATGAATAACAATACAAATAGATATATACTTATATTCCATATTCATTATGGAGGGAATCTATAGAGTATTACCATAACATATAAAAAGGCAATTTAATTGAATCTGAGAGTTCAAAAAATTCTCTTTGAAGAAGTAACATTTAATTTGAAAACTGAGAGATGAGAGGGTAGGTATATTCAGAGAGAAGCCTTGGGGACTGGTATCATCTGAGGGTTTGCCCTTTTTACTTAGACGTCAACCTTGTGGTCCACAGTTCTTAATTGGGATTAGCAGCTAGAACACTCATGGCCACTCCCCGTAGCCTGGGATTCCTTAGAACATGGTGGATGGTTTCAAGGCTGAGGAAGGAGAGGGAGTGTGTGATAAAATGCACTTGTATGCATGATAAAATCTACTTGTAATGAACTTTAATACATGATAAATCAACCACTTAATCACTTAATTCCTAGAGATCTAAGTATAAATGATATTACATGTAAACAGCATGGAAATTGATATATGAAAAAAATATGTATGTGTGATAAATTTTCCTTTTTATTTTTACTGGATAGAAGATCTAGAGGGGTGCCAGAGTGACTCAATTGGTTGAGCGACCGATTCTTGATTTTGGCTCAGGTCATGATCTCAGGGTTGTGATATCCAGTCCTGTGTCAGGCTCTGTACTCAGCGAGGAATCTGCTGGAGATTCTCTCCTTCTCCCTCTGCCCCTCCCCTCTTTTTACATTCTCTCTCTCTCTTTAATAAGTCTTTAAAAGTTAATTAAATTAAATTAAATTAAATTAAATCTAGAATTAAAATTTAGGTTTTGCACCTATGGTACCAAAATAGACTTTCAGCTTTTTTACACTTTGGCTAAAAATGTTCAAAGTGGCATCTGACCTGTGCTCTATTTTATAGGTTTGAACTCTGATAGTTAATTGTTCTTTCTGCCCCTCTGAGAAAAAAAAAAAAAAAATTATTTGCCTTCTAAATGAATTGGCTCTGTTCACATTAACCAATGTGATTTCCTTTTGGTTACTTCTCTTTTGCCACTTTACTTATTCCTATGTGAGCAAACATGATATTATGGCTGCAACAAATATATTCAGCTGTTCTAACAGAGAGATTCCCAAGTGAAAACGGAAATAAGCAGTGAAGAGAAAACCCAGTCCGCATGGTTAGTGGTTGCAGTGCATAGGCTCTGAGGTCATTTATCTCAGAGTTTGAAATCAAGTCACCCAAGTTACCATTTATGTGATTTGTTTATTTAACCTCTGTGCCTTGGTTTCCTTTCTGTGACATTAGAATTTATAAGAGGACCAAACAAACCATTTAAGTCTAAAAAAAAGACAAAGCTTAAAAAACACAGCCCTGTGTATGGCATATTTTAAGCCCTCAGAAAATGTCAGCTCTTATGCCATAATTAATTTTACTAATAAGAAAAAATGCCACCCAGTTTCTTTCCCATGAGAGTGGGCACACAGGGAAATAGGGCATGTGAGCCTTAGCACACGCTCCATCCTCAGGCATCTAATTCTCTGCAGAATGGGCTTCAGGGAGACCTCGGAGAAGAGCTTAGCGTCAACGGGAATACAGCATGAATGCAAGTGACTCTTTGCGACCTGTCAGGCCTCCCCAAGAATCTCACTCAGTTAGCTTCGTTGTCACCCACAGGGCCTCTGCATTTTCTCCTAGATGTAGTTACTTTAGCACTGTGTCCTAATTGTTTGAGATTTGTTTGCTTTTCTCACAGTGGCTGAAGACACAATCATTTGTGCTTGAGAGGGAACTGTGGGCCCGGCAGGCTTCTAGAGTTTCAGCAATTCTTTCTGAAAATAGTCATGTTTGGGTGAAAAGAATACACAGCTGGGTTCCTATCCATCTTAGGGAGCAGAGGAATGCCTCCCTCCAACGTCCTTGTCGCTGCTGTCACTAGCCATTTAAAAATTGCCACTCTGTTGTGAGGCTCCCATTGTTCAGCCTTCCATCCTGATGATTGTTAAGTTCAAGTTGACCTCATTAGTGAGTGTTGTCCAGAGGGACAGAACTGATGGGATATAAAGCAATATGAAAGGTTTTTTTATGGAGATTATAAGGGGAAATTTTGACTTATTATCTCAGGCATGGAGGAAGAGAAGTCCCATAGTCTGTCATCAGCAAGCTGGAGGACCAGGAAAGCTGGTGGTATAATTCAGTCTGAGTCCATGGGCCTCAGAAACAAGGGGACCCGATGGTGTCAACTCCCTTTCTGAGCCCAGAGGCCCAAAAGCCAGGGCGTTGCTGATGTAAATCCCAGAGTCTGAAGGCCAGAGAATTAGGATCTTCAATGTCTGAGGGTGGGAGAAATGGATGTGCCAGCTTAAATAAAAGCAATAAGAATTGATCCTTCTTTGCCTTTTTAAATTCTTTCTTGGGACCTCAAAGGATTGGATAATGCCAGACCAGTTTGATGAGGAGGGATCTCCTTTACTCGATCTGATTTAAATGCTAATCTCTTCTGGAAACACCCTCACAGACACACCCAGAAATAATGTTTTATCAGCTGTCTGAGCATCCCTTAGGACACATATAACGAACCATCATGTTAACCAAATGCCTGTCATGCACTGTCATACACTTACCTGTGGGACCTAAGATCAACCTTCACGTTCTTAACTTTTTTCCAACCATCACTCAACTGGTGCTTTTTCTTATTCTCCTACCAACACCACTTATGTTTCTGTTTCTTGGCCCATACTCTCTTCTATTCCTCCTAAACTCCTTCTTCTGTGAGTCTACGATTCCATTAGTAATGGACTCCAGATCCCAAAACGCTTTACAAAGTATTTTGTGCACCTTGAATTTAAATGAAATCTTGTTTTCCCTAGAAGACCTTGCTTAACCTTTTCTTCTTTCAAGCAGAGCTGCCTGTTCTCCCTTATCTCAGGGTAGAGGGACAGGATCTGCACGCTCCGTGCTCTTCGCTGTCACTTTTAGACTTAGTCTTCTGTTATTAAAAATTTATGCTCTAAAAAGAAAAAAGTTATGCTCTTTCATAGCTCATGCCAGTCAGCTCTACAATCTCCACCTCTGTTAGGACTAAGGAGTAGCCCAGAAGCTGTTTTGTAAAAATGATGTTTAATTCTCTGCGGTAGGTACGTAGCATTCTCTAGTTCCAAGACCCTTAAGATTTATTCTGTGAAATTCCTACTGGAACTTGCCAGAAATTGCACACATTTTTTTTTTCCACCCCAAGTGATGGATTACATTTTTAAGTCTGAAGCTTGTGAAGGATCAGAGATATTATTTGACTTTCCAGTTAACAAGCTAGCTGGCCTTTCTTCTACCAATCTACCTACGAATGGACGCTACAGGCTTCTGGATAACAGAAGACAGTATTCACCAAACATCTTAGCAGTGCCCTAACTCCCCTTTGAGCAACACCGTGAGGACCAGATAAGACTGACGCACACAGAAGTTGCTCTAGAAAAGAGGAACCCTGAAATTATGATACATCTGTGTTCTTCCTCTCCAGAAGAGACTTTTGCTCTGGGATATAAACAAAATAAATCTTCTCGAGAAAAAGGCTAGGTGTTTTGTTTTTTGCTTGTTTGTTTGTTTTTACGTCACTCTGGAATATAAACAAATGGCTCTCGGTGCTATCTTCAGGGTTGCTTTTCAATCATCCTCTACTTTAGCCTGGACAATGTAGAAATGTGAAATTAGTAGTTTTGCCTAACTATAGCCCAAGGTATAGAACTGCTTTCATAGCAGCTTGGACTTGCTTCAGGGCACTTTTCTCCCCTGGATCCCACTCTAATTTGGCAGCTTCATGCCATATACTAGAGATCAGGGTACTATTCCCACCAGTGGAATATTCTGGACAGACTCCAAAGTGCTATCTTCTTCACTTTCTTCACACCAAAGTCCCCTTGGGTGTGAGATGCAGTAACTTTGTAGGGCACATCCAGCATGACCCAGGTCACTGAGCACCTCAAAACTTTGCCAGTGTATTGGGCCCTGGTTCTTCATAAGGTCTATCTCTTATCTACTGTAGTTAATGCATTTAATAAAAACTTCTAACATATTTGTGACTTCTTGCTCATCTGGTTCCATTGACATGATATTATCCATAAAGTGTACTCATGTGCTATTCTGTAAATGTCCAGACAGTCCAGATCACTTCCAAATATATTATTTATAAAAGATGGCAGAAGAGTTAATGTAGGCCTGGGGCAAGACCATAAAAGTGTACTTCTGTCTGTTCCAAATGACTACAACTTTGTTTTTTTATCTTCCCTCTTACTAGAAATAGAAATGAAAACATTTGTTAGATCGATGGCTACACGCCAGATATCTGAGCCCACGTTAATTATCCATATCCTGCATAGCAAACAGAATTCATCTCTACTTGACTAATGAATTAATGTGGAGTATAATGAGGACCATTATTCCAGCATTCTTTGAACCTTTAAAGGTGACACTAACCATTGCCATTTCCTCCAGGATGCAACGTTGTTTTTGATTTACCAGCTTGACCAGGGAGAGGAGGGGAGGATGATGTCAGTTTCAGATGCTTCCATGTGGCCTTCCCTACAACAATATAATCTATAAATCTGGAGAAGGAATTTATATGGGAATTCTAAGAACAACCAAGTATATCCATACCAATGATCTATTCAGGGCCAGATACCAGAGAATTAAACATTGGATGTTTCTGGGGACTCAATGAGTTTCCTGTAAACTGATCTGGGTAATGTTACATTTATTATATTTTTTACATTCCTGAGAATCAAATTAACTCAGACCTAGAGACAAACCTTTTTTGAAATATTTTTGTATTCCCTTTTTCTCAGTATTATGTGATTACATGAGTAAATGTCTATAAACCTCTTTGAGGCCTATGGGGATCATTTCTCTACATACTTGCTACATACAGTTTCATAGTTTTGCAGGGTCATTTCTTCTGAGGACTTCAGTCAATGTTTCAGATCTGCAAAATGATTGAGGTCTGAAATCTGGGCAAGCATTTGAAATATTTTATTGCGCCTGGTGCCTTAAGTCTTCTTTCTTGATTTCTTTTGATTATATGGATTGTGCAATGCCCTTGTTGGTTACCCATCTAGGTTGCTCCTAAGGAAGCTATGTTTTCTTAACCATTTCCACAGTACCCCGTGGTTCAGGTCCCCATTTGCCATACCAATCCTTGCAGCTCAGTAAGTTCATTGGAACAGCCTAATGTTGAGTTTATTTTTATTTTATTTCTGACAGTTAAGTGCCATCACCTGGCCTCTATTATTCTGTAATTCCCAATTCTAATGTTAAGCCCAATTGTAACAGAATCTCCCATTGTTTTCTCTTACAGTGAAAAAGTCACACTGAGTTTTTTAATAGCTCCTTTCACTAGAGCATAATTGATCATTTTGGTAGAAGTACCCCCAACTCCATCCCTGGAACATGTCAGCTGGCAGATTTTCTAACTCATATAGATATCCACCTAGCACACCTGCTTCACTATTTGCTACTGCAGTTATTTCTTTTCTATATCATTTACTGTGGGCCAATGCTGTTTCCAAACTTCTAAGTGTCACCTCAGTTAGAATTAGAACCATCTAATTAGCATATTAAGAATCAATATACCACTACCATCTTCTGAAATCCTTGGCATATTATTAGACCCTGTATTTCGAGAGAATATCTCCATGTCAATAAACTCTTCATTGTCCAACCTTCTGTTTCATCCACATCCTCTCCTCCCTTCCCTACTCTTGACTCCATGGTCTACTAGCCCTCAGAATATGGCCCATACATAATTTACAGGCTCCTGCTGGTACATATTGACTAAATCATGATTCTTTCTCAGGATATAGTCCATTTCTTCTCCTCTAGTCCCAGCACTTCCTTGGCCATCTGTGGCCTGATCTGTGGTCTTGATCTGGTGGCTGGAAGGGGATGTCAGACTAGATTTTTATGATGGGGTGGGGTACAATCTAGAGACTGCTGCATCGTCTCTAAGCAAGGGAAACGGGGACCCTTTGATTCCTCTAACAGAGAGGGACAGAACCTTCTTGTCCCAGAGTCCCAGTACTATCCAAGCACAGCCTTGATTTTATGTAGTTGAGATTTCAAACTTCTTTGGAGATCTGCTACTGGCCTCAATCCTCTACTTTTTCTGTACTAGGTTGTCAAAGATAAGAGTTAATTTATACGCAGCTTAGGAGGATCTCTGAATTTCACATTTGCTTTTGATTTATTAAATTACCCTCAGCCTTTCAGTGTCTTTCTACAATGCAACAATTATGCTCAGCAAGAGCATCCGATTCCATTGTCCTCATAACTAGTACTTGTACTGAACCTTCCAAAAGCCTGCTAGGTTACACCAGCCTGTGCAGTCCCCTTTTCCAGTGTTTCATCTGTTTCAGTGGAAGAAAGTTTAATAACGATCAATTGCATCAAACTTCATTCTATCTTCTTGTTTGATATGTTTTCTGCTAAACAAAATTCAAACCGAGTTGCAAGGCCATACTTCAGCATCTGGAAGAGCATAAATACTCTATTAAATTTGTAAATATTAGACTTTTTTGGACCTATGTGATAGTTTTCACTAAGTCTAATCACTTATTCCTTTTTAACATATTGCAAATAGAACAAGGCTAATTTTAATAGCTTATATATTGGAACTTGGTTCTATTTACTGGAATGCCTCCTATTCAAAATAAGACATAGATTGCAACTAAACCAATGGTTACCACTGTTCTAAAACTGGCCTAGTCACCCCACCTGATGTGACCTAGTCTGACCTAGAAGGTTCCAGGCTACAGCTGTTGCTCAAGCTTATTGGAAGTAGACACTAGGATTCTTGACAGAGATCCAGTCATAGTTCTAGATTAATTTTAGAATCAACTGTGTCAACATTAGTTGTATCAATCATTATTACTTATATAGAGAAGTTAGCCCTATTACACACACACACACACACACACACACACACACACACTTCTTATTAAAGTTCAATTGGTTATGACTCATAATGGATACCAGCAAAATTCTAGTAATGTTGTCATAACCTGTGGAACATAATGGAATCAGTTTTCACAGCCTCCCTTATCTATACTCCCAGAAGCCTCTGCCTTTCATTCCCTGTGTAATTCGTATCAAGGAAGCATGGCATGTTGTCACAGAAGGAATGCCATTCTTGCCAATTTGCATCCTTGAGGGTAAAGGTCAAGGGCTCCAAGTTTAATTGATTTTCTTTGAAGAGAGAAAAGACAAGATGGAGCTTTGTGAAAAATCCCTGTGTTTCAATGCATGTCATTTGCCAGTGTGCAAAAAAGCAAGGCTTTCATCTCCTCATGGACATTCATGCTTGGTTCCTGTTTTCCATTCACTGCTAGTATCTGGCCCTGCATCTAACATACCACTGAATGTACAAAGGAATCTATTGTGGGGTTTTTTTTGGGGGGTGGGGTGGGGGAGGTTTGTCATTTCTGTTTTGGCCTGGGCCCCCTTGATGTTACTTCAGCCCAGCAGTCAGCTGCTCAGACAATGAGAGCCTGTCTCTTCATCTTGCAATTTCCTGCTTTCCATTCTTCAGTCGCATGATCCAACAAAAGGAATTCATTAAAGGAGTTAAGTGCTGGGTTATTATCAGAGGCGGGAAAACAAATTCAGCTATTTTTGACCATGGAGTTCTTTTAGAAGCCACTTAAATCAGCTTTCTTCACCGACACTAATCATAAAGAATCACCCACAATTTCTATTGGTCATCTCATTACACTACTGCAGAATGGGGAGACTTGTCTTGTTTAAAAATCAAGGGTAGATTATATAATTATTCAAAGAACTAAGTGGAATATTTTGTTGTTGTTGTTCTTTGCTTATATATTGTAACTTTTATAGCCACTGAATTTCTTGATAAATTCTGAATATTAAGGTAAATAAAGCTGATAGATTCTTACTAACTTTCTTGGAAAGCAAGTAAAACAAAACAAAACAAAAAATTTCCTTACAAACTCCATCAAGTATAGTCAGTAATGGAGTAACATCCTTTCATCTAAGAGTAGTCAGAAGCTCTAATATCTGGTAATACTTAAAAAGAAACCCTAGATTATTTCTTAAAAATTATCAAAGCCATATATTGTTTTATATATGCATTTGTGTATAGAAAAATTACCTTATTCTTTTATGCCATTAGATTTTCAATTTTTTATAAAATGCTATAGAGTTGAAGGATTACATTTCACATCTAAGACTTTGCAAAGGTTCAAAAGGAAAAAATATTAAAGCCTATCGAGGTGAATTTTAAAAATATAAGTGTTTACTTATACAAATAAAATCAAATTCATTTTATAATGTTTCTCTCTGTGTACTACAAAGGAAGACTGAGCACATATTTTAGTTGTACTGCTGAACTAGGAAATAATCTGCTCATAACTGGGGAACAGATATTCTTAAAGGTATAATCATCAACTTTATTAATCACAAAAATTTAATTTGTTAACTATCACACTCTTTTCTTTTTGGTTTCAGGGAACATCTGTTGGCCTAGTGTCTAGGTGACAATCATTCTCCATCTTTGAAATGGATACAGAAGGGGGTCTCTCTCAGTCATGGATGTTCTATATGGCCTACTGTGGTTGATTGGGTCGGTGGTGGACATCTTGTTTAACCAGTAGCCCTTACATGATCCCAACAATTTAGGAAATTGAAATGAGAGACATAGAGACTGGGAGCATCTAGTAGTTGAGTTTTATTAATGGCAATCTTACTCTAAGGCCTGTGAACTCCCAGAGTGGGAACCTGCTCTGATGCCTGTTTTACCTGAGACCCAGTTCAGCTCTAGCTTAGCTTCTGTGAGGTGGGGCAGTATCTTCCTAAATGAATGGTTATTTGTTTAATCTAGATCCTGTTGTGTCTGTTACTTGCAACCAGATAAAACTCAAGCAGTCCATTAAGACTATTTATCATGTATAGACATTTGTTTTCACACTGTAAACATTAATGTCCTTTTACATTTCTCCTGCCTAATAACAAATGTATGGCAGATTTTTCCTCCAAAAATCTGTACTCAAATTAGAATGCCTACATTAACTACAATGAAACAAAATTCCAAGGATATCCTTACTAGAAAATCCACATTTAATACTGCATTTTACTGAAATAAAATTGTTGACAGAATATGTTCTTAATCTGTGTACAGAAGGCATTCAGTTCAACTCTAATCTAGTAAATTTCAATCAATTCAGTTATTAAATTTTATATTCTTACCTCATTTCAATACATATTCAAAACGCTACATAAATATTGTTATAATTCATTGTTCTATCCAATAACAGCAGAATAAAAGATAGTTACTAAAGGATACTGTGATAAAAATAAGCTCAGCACTTAAAATATTATATGTCTAACATAGAGCTATTTAACAATGTAGATTTACTAAAAATATTCATAATTATTTTTTAAAGAACAACTTCTTGCTATTTCACAAATGAGGAGCAATAGCTTCCAAAGCAAACTTTAGATAATATCAAAGTAGCATTTTACAAATGAGAAATCAAATAAGTGATTCCTTATCTCATTTATGGCACACGCACACAAAAACCACTTATTAAAAAATTCATCTTGTTGGAAAATGTAGCAGTTATTTTTGTCCTTTGCTTCCTTGTAAGATTGTCAGCTTCTTCAGTCTTGAAAACAATCTTTCCAAATGGATATACAGAGTCTTGTGCTCACCATGAATGTTCCATAAATATTGTTGGATAAAAACTTACCTCTCTGGGAGGCTAATGAAGAACAGATGCAGGCAAAAACAAGATGGCACAACTAGGGGGGAACATAAAAACTTAAAAGATATTAGTGTGAGCAGAGGGAATAAAAGAAAAATACGAGTTGTCAGCTTAAATGGAATTCATGGATATAATTGAACAGCTAATCAAGTAGGTAGGAAAGAAAAGATGACCTGCATCTTGTTTTCTCTCTTTAGGTTACAGCTGTGATTCTTGTATAAATAAAATGTGTTTCCAGTTCATTCATAAGGCACATCAATCCTATAGGTCTTTATAACACTAGAAGCAGTTACACAGAATATTTCAGTCTTAAGAAGTATGGCGATGTAGACCCACTATTCATCAAGTTTAATTATCAGAGTCTTTCTTTTTGGTCTCGTTTGTTTTGACATAGGTGTATAATGGATTAAACTTCAAATTCTGCTAATTCTGTAGAAAAAAATATAGCTTACACATTTTATACAATTTCCCCAATGACTTAATACCTACAGCTTGCTGATAAGTCTTTTTTTTCATGCTCTTTTACTATTCTGATGTGTTTTTGTTTTTGTTTTTGTTTCTGTTCACCTACTAAATAGAGAGGAAGAAGCAAAGATCCTGTGTCAAAAGAGCTAGGCAATATACTTTTCAAAGTAAATTTGCCCATATAATTAAGGAATATATGAAGAATTACTCATCAATTGGGACCTACCAGTCAATTTACCCAGTTATGCAAAATTATGGTTATTGCTTATTGGAGAATTAGCAGGGTATCACAGGCACAGCTGCTATTTTTCTCACTAAAAGTTGGTCACTTCAAATGGCATTATGAAATTTTCACTTTGTTATCTATCACTGAATGTTTTGTTAGAAATGCATTTTTAAATCATTATTTCCATAAGTGTTTTCCTTAAAATACTGGAGCTGGACGATTCTCCCTAGATAAAGTTTTCCTTGGTACATGAGTTTTTGAAGCACTGCCCATTATATTGCACTCTTGGTGATGAACAGGACTAATTAAAATGTTGACGGCTCTGAAAAATACTGGTTTAGAAGTTTAATTTATCCAACAGATTTTATATCTACTTAACTCCTCAGGAACTATTGTTTAATGGAATATATTTTGTGAAAATAAGGTTATAGTGATTCTGAGATGTGTCTAGTAATCACATGCACTATTATTATTCTTTAATTTCTTAACCTCTCCTAAGCCACATTCACTTTAGAAGTGGATGACGGTCATAACAATTTTTATCCAGAAAAAGTTACACAGGCATATGTATATTAAATTTTACATAAAGTTCAAAATTTTCCATATACTTAAGGGTGATAGTTAAAATCTATCATTGGTACCATGTGAAGGAATTCAACCTCTTGGTTCATTCAGAAATGAAGCTTCCCTTTTGCAACTGCTACTATGAAACATCATCAGCTCTTGGTAACTAAAGTTTTGCAGTTTTACTCCTGCCCTCCACATAATGTAGTATGTACCCTTTGCCTTTGTCCTTGCCCTTTTGAATCATCTGCAAGTGGAAAGATGAGACATTATTAGAGAACCGAAAACAAGAAAGCCAAGGATGATTCCCCTTCTTATGTATATTTAGAAACCACGATTTTAAATGTATTTCTTTAGTGGATAAAGTTTAAGGATATATTAGAATTTCCTTACTGCATTTATATTACTGATCCTCACAAGCATAATATTGAGTCAGTGCAACAGCTTGTAAAACATTTCTGTGCTCTGTTGCAGCCAAAAGTACGAAATACATGCTATTTTGGTTAGTGTGCAGTCTATGTCAAATGAATGTCTAAGGATGGAGTACTTATAGTTTTCTATCATTTTTCTTTTTCCTCCACATAAGTTAGGATGGTGTAAGTAAACAAAAAGATTTTACTTTGCAATTTAATTTAAAATTTTTGTTTATGTATCTCTTACTGAATCAAAAGGCTTTTTAGAAATTATCCAGTTCTCTCCAACAGAATGTACAGGAAGGTATTTCAACACTGATAAATTCAGAATCTATTTAAAACACTTTTCTTTCCATTTCTTTTGCCCTAAGCTCTTATCGTTTAAGATGCTTTTCCCTCTTTTTTATAATATTCACCACAGTAATATAAAGAATGACTACATTTTTAATTCAAACAGATATATTTATTTGGCATGCATATTTATTTGAATAATATTTATAACATTTTAATTATCTTACATCTTACTCATAATTTTGACTTTTCTTAGAACAATGAAGAAAAAATGGAAATGAAAACATACTAGATATTGAGAGTAATTTAACTATAGTAGAGTTTATTTAATCTTTACAACAAAGTATCTAAGTTCCATTATTTCCGATTTACATGTTATTTTCAGAGGGACTAAGATATTTCTTAGGATGACATAGGTAGAATGTGATAGAGGTAAGAATTGAACCCAAAGATTCTGATTTAAAAATAGCATGTTTTCATTTTTTAAAACACTTTCAAAATAGCTGACAGAACAGATATTTGGGATAAGGTTGTCAAAATAAATAAGAATTTCCCTTTAGAGAAGTATATTCCAAGGGTTAAAAGTACAGTAACTGAGTTAATTTGCACCATAGCTGGGAATAAGGGTTCTTTTTACTCTGGTATCTCTGGCCTCTGTTTTCCCATGCTTATTGTCTGTCCTAGAATCTAGATCCATGACATGTCACATAGAAAACTCCATAATTTTTAATGTATTATACACATACACATACATGCACTATTTGATACCTTTTCTAGTCTATCAGTTTGCTAACCTCAATTGTCAAAGGCCTTAAGTGGCTGGCCTACTTTAGAATCTAGTCTCTTGTATATTTGCTGAGTTCACACCTGCTGCTATTCCATCTGCTACAATTTTAGATCACTAAGACCTTCTTGAAATATGTGGAAAATGTCAAACATACTCCTAAAAAAGTGCTGCCTTCTTTTAAGCTGATGGTGTCCTGAAATGACTGAGTTTTTCTTTTCCTAAAGATAAGCCACCCGCCTTTTTTTTTTTTTTTCCAGTGACCTAAAGTCCCTTTATTTAAAGGATCAAGACAACTCGGTCATGGTTTAAAGGACAGAGAGATAGCATTTCAAAAGTAAATGTCATTGTGCTTGATGGTAGGCACTTGAAAGGTTATCTATGCTATACATATAAGATATTAATTGTATACCTGAATGACATAACACGTTTTAGTCATGTTTTCATATTTAGTGAATGTACAAAGGGTTTCTTTTTATCTCAATCTTAATATATCCAGAAGAAGACATTTTATGTTTATGAATAACATCTAGTAGCTGATTCATTCATTCAGATATTAACCGTATGCAAGATTCTACCTAGAACTGTACAATAAGGGCCTGGAAAAGTGTTCAATAAAAAACCTGATAAGATTATATTTGTATGAGTATATGGGTTATTCTTAAATAATAAATTCTTGTTTTTGTGTTTAAAATTTAGACATGGAATTCTGTTTCTTTTCTTGTACGCTTACATGTAAATTTATTATAATTTTCTTCAATTACTTAAAAATTATATTTTTCCCCCACAAGCCATAAGGAAGGTATGGGGGTAGGAGTGTATACAGTGGCTCAAAGGAGCTAGAAATAGTGAATCCTAAATCTGTCATATGGAAGGATTATCACCACTTGGGAGTATTATTATACTTCCAGTAAATATGAGATTTTAGTATTATATTTTCTTATTCCTTCTAGAAATTATATATTATAACATTGCTATGAATTAGGGTAGAATTCACCTTTAATAGTTTTTGCTGCAGTATTTTATTGGTTGGAAGCTTGTCTTAATTCTATCCAAAATGGCAAGACCATGCAATCTTGGGTGTTTGCTTCTTTATAACATAAAGGCATTGGACTGTCATAAAATTAGATGATTTTCTGACCCTCAGCCAATCTGTAACTTTGCGGTCACAGTGGGGCAGGGCTTCTCTACCACTGAGAGGAAAGGTGGCATTCATCTTCTGGAAAAGCTGTCAGCAGTAACTGATAGACTCCGATGTACAGAACTACGGAGATTGAAAATCTTGACCTGGTCTCACTCCTAATTTTTTTGTAACTTTTAGCAATCTAGAGTATTTTGAATGGTTCTCTCTTTGCTGTCTTGGGGAATTTTATTACAGTAAACTCACTCACAACTCCGGTCTTAACAAGATGAAGGCATCCACCAAAAAGGAAGCTAACTAGATTAGGAAACAGGAAATAGTCAAGATTCCACCCAGGAATTACACTTTTTCAAATGTGTGCTTTGAGGATTTTCAGAAAGCACATGGCTACTTAATCTGCTCCCTGGGATTTACGTGTTGGGGGCTTTGATTCTTCCCTGCAAGAAAGCAAAATAAAAAATCAAACTGTGCATTGTACCTTAGAGATTGTGAGGCTCAAATAATTGATAAAATGGCATTTTTTATATTTCTGCTTTACCTTAGCCTAAGATACGTATAATTGTTTGCTTTTGTATAAGACTCAACTCCAATTCTTCTTAAAATTTTTAAATTTCTCTAAGTATCAAAAGCATGGTAAGAACTCTGCTTATTATTTTGCCAATTGCTTCTGAGTCAGGGCTGACATTTTGGGCTATCTAACTGATAAGGCATTTTAAGTAGAGCTTATTGTTAATCTAAGCAAAACTCTGGTCTTTTGGTATGTAGCTTGACGCTGGTATTGCCAATGTACCAAAAGCTCTGGAATCGCACTGCTAAATTCCTGGCTTGAAGTGGAGGGAGTGCCGCTGCCTGCTGTCAGATTTTCCTTTTGTTGCTTGGACAAATAGTACTTGTTCCTGTATTCTTAGCATTGTATCTCACCTGCATGCTCAGGCCTCTTGTTAGACCCCTAGCACACTGTCATTTGTTGTGTAGTTTCCTCCATATTGCCTCTGTCTCTAGACTTCTTCCCAGTATTTCATTCTTCCTGTAGATGAATTTCAAAATGTCATTCTTCCCAATAGTGACCTGTACTACAAATATGAGTCTGCTCTACCTGAATGTCTTAAGACACCTTTCCAATTTGTACAGATCACCTCATAGGACCTTCTCCTTGAGGAAAAGTAATGCTTTTAATTCTGTCACTGAGTAGGCAGTGCTTGGGACGTTGGCTCACTGCTTTTAGAAACCTAGAAGAGATGATAAACTGAAACATCTGTCCCTGTCTGTTCTGCCCATAATGTGGGCCTGCATTGAAGGGGAAAACAGTATAGGCTGCCCAGTTACCCATCCCTAGGATGGCCTGGGACTTTCACTATTTCCTCCTCAGCAACGATCCTAGGTTATGAATATGTCTTTGACCATAGGGAGTTATGATTTGGAAGGGTTCCATTTGACATGTTTTGTTTTTAAAAGAGTTGTTTGGTGAGAAATTTCTACTGGATATAAAAGCAGGAAAAATTAAAAGGGCTTTTCTACTCCTCTGCAAAGTAATAATAATCACCACCATCATCAACAAAATATCTTCTTCCTATAGACATTGAAAATTAGATAATCTTTGTGTTTCCCATTAAGATATTGCTACCAAGAAACTTAGATCTCAATGTAGGTTTTAAATATATTATTCCACACCATAGTCTCAGTAGACTTATTTCTCCATTCTCTAAATAATTTGTTATTTAAAATAATTTCAAGGAGTGCCTTGGTGGCTTAGGCAGTTGAGTGTCCGACTCTTGGTTTTGACTCAGGTTATGATCCCAGGGCCATGGGATGGAGCACTGCATTGGTCTACATGCTCAGTGGGGAGTCTACTTGAGATTCTCTCTCCCTCTGACACTCCTCCTGCTCATGCTCACTCTCTCTCTCTCTCTCTCTCTCTCTAACAAATTAATCTTTAAAAAAATTAGCCTTATTTTACAATTTTGTGTGATGGGATATTGGCTTGGTGATTTCCTTGTTTGCTTTATTGTAGCTCCTGTCTGAAATCTTTGGAGATAAATTTGATATAAATGATAAGTGCATTCAGAGTCAGGAACACTATACAGATATTAAGTGTTAAAGATCAAGCCATCAACACCTTCATATTGAATGTATTCCACAGTTAAATATGCAAGATTATAGATTGGTCTATCTTAAACTGGTGATGGGTGTGTGTGGGAGTAGGGATGGGAAGGTTTGTCAGTAAAGAAACTGCTTAAGGAATTCAAGTCAATTATAAACTGTCAATGAGTTATCATCTATTAAAAGGTATCTATTATGTGAAAATCCTTTTTATTCCAGAAAGAAATACTTTGAGCAAACTGTTTCTAGTGCATCCAGGAATTGTTGGCATGAAAATGATGACTAAATGTTATGTCTAATGATCTGGAACTTGGTCTGATAGTGAAAAACCCAACAGAATGTAGGATTTAAATGTCTCTTCTCACAATGGGCAGTAACAAAACAGCCAGATCGAAACTCTTTAATATTGATTTGCAGAGCTGTTCTTAGACATATTTCAAGTTGTGACAAACTACTTGAATGGCACCAAGTATCCACAGTATTTCATCTCTAAACATTGCTATGATAACTAGAGCTCAGAATCAGTTATTAGCAATACATAATTACAATTGCTTTAAATCACGTATTTGCTTCTGGTTCAGATGAGGTTTTAAAAATTAAAGAAAAGGTCTTTATCTCAGCTTTATACTTTTGCTCATAATGGTCAGACAAACAGCCTGGTTGAAAGCCTGGTACAAGCCACTAAGGGTGCCCGTGGTTTATTGCTGGGGAAGTTTGCCAAGAAGACTTGCCAGACTTCTCATCATTCAACATGGCACTTCATCTTCAACAGCAGGAGTCAATCCTGCTGAATTACAAATGCTTGGCAGCCTCTCAAGACTTGCCTTAACCATTTCCATAGAGATTAGCGAGAGGTCTCGTATAACAAATATGGTCTAGATGCTCATCTGTCTGGATTTAATCTTTGGTTATTTCTACCATAAGTGTTGATCTTTGTTAAGCAATAGAGTATTGAATAATACTTTTCTGCTATTCTAATTTAGTTCCCTAGGCTGTGTCACACACTCCAGAGGGTAAAAAGACAAGTGTCCATTGTCCTACTGATTGATGTTTGGTGCATGCTACAGAGGATGACCTGACAGTACAGAACCATGGCAAGCATCTTATCAGATCACTTGGTCTTTTGCAGCAATGATTTTCAGGGACCCACTGAAGACCTAAAGAGAAACAATATTTTTCCTAGAATCATTGTAATTTCTGATATTTCTGTGGCTTCTGTTGTAATGCAGAAGTTGTCAGGTAAAATACTACCTGCTTTTGGGTCAAAAAAATGAGACTACCAAATGGCAGGAGTTTGGGGGAAAGATATTAGAGAATGGGTAAGATTTGGGAAATGGTTGGGGATTCAGGTGACTTTTTTGTTCCCTGGTGGTTGATGATAACCTGTTTTGGACCAATGGGTTTTACTTTTATGTATGTTTCTCCTTTTTTCTAATGATCAGAACCAAAATCAGTGAATATATTGTATACATGGCAAAAATATCTCACTTTGATATGAAGATAATGTGGCTTGATGAGTATAGCTGAATCTAAAGATAGATGTGTTCTGTAAAGCTAATATTTATGGATTGGGTGCAAATTCACCTCTTAGTAAGTTATGATTTCTCAATTTATTTTGGTGCTAGTTGATAGTCTACTAATATCCTTAATGGTTATTAAACCATTAAAATGCTCTCATAGCTATTAGTTAATAGCCTCTGTTCAAGTCTCTGAAGTGTTTCTACCATCATCCTAATCTTGATTACTACAATATAAAGACTATCAGGGATCATTTCTATAGTTTGATTACTATGATATATATACATATGTGTGTATATATATATATATATACACACAAATTTGAGATATAGTAGATAACATTATGTTAGTTTCAGGGGTACGACATGATTTAATATTTGCATATATTGCAAAATGATCAGTCTAGTTAACATCCATTACCATACACAGTTACAGATTTTTTCTTATGATGAAAACTTTCAAATATACAATATTATTAACTTTAATCACTATGCTATGCATTACATTCCCATGATTTATTCATTTTATAAATGTAAGTTTGTATTTTTTGACTCCCTTTTATACCCTCCTTCTCTATTCACCTCTAGCAACCACCTATCTATTTTCTGTATCGATAAATTCCACTGTTATTTTAGATTCTATATGTAAGTGGGATAATACCCTATTTATCTTCATCTGAGTTATTTCACTTAGCATATAATGCCCTCAAGTTCCATCTAAGTTTCCTCAAATGGCAAGATTTCCTTGTTTTTTTATGACTGAATAATATTCCATTAAATAGACATATCACATCACATTTTCTTTAATCGTTTATCCACTGATGGACATTTGGGTTGCTTCAATACTTGGCTGTTGTAAATAATGCTGCAATGAACATGGGATGCATGTGTCTTTTCAAGATGGTGTTTTTATTTCCGTCAGATAAATATCTAGATGCAGAATTGCTGGATCATATGGTAGTCCTATTTTTAATTTTTAAAGGAAACTTCACATTGTTTTCCATAGTGCTCCACCAATACTACACAGATTTTCTTTTCTCTGTATCTTTTTCAATGTTCGTTATCTCTTATATTTCTGAAAATAGCCATTGTAACAGGTGTGAGGTGATATCTCATTGTGATTGATTTCCCTGATAATTAATGATGTTGAACACCTTTTCTTGTACTTTTTGGCCATCTGTTTATCTTCTTTGGAAAACTGTGCACTCAGAACCTGGGCCTGGTTTTAAAGCACACTAGGTTTTCTTGTTTGTTTTTGAGTTGTGTGAGTTCTTTATAGATTTTGGATATTAACCATTTATCAGATAAAATATTTGCAAATATTTTCTCTCATTCATTAGGTTGTCTTTTCATTTTGTTAGTGGTTTTCTTTGCTGTGCAAAAACTTTAATTTTGTGTAGTCCCACTTGTTTATTTTTGCATGTGTTGCCTTTGCTTTTGGTGTAAGATCCAAAAAAATCATTGATAAGACTGATGTCAAAGGGATTACCACCTATGTTTCCTTTTAAAAGTTTTATGGTTTCAATTCTCGTGTGTAAGTCTTTAATCCATTTTGAGTTCATTTTTATATGTAGTGTAAGGTTGTGGTTCATTTTATTTGCTTGTCCAGTTTTCCTAATGCCATTTATTGAAGATACTGCCCTTTCCCCATTTCATATTCTTGGCTCCTTTATTGCAAATTAGTTGACCATATAAGCATGGGTTTATTTCTGGGCTCTCTATTCTGTTCCCTTAATGTATGTTGTTTTAAGGAAATATCATACTGGTTTGCTTACTATAGCTTTATAATATAGTTTGAAATCAGGAAGTGTGATATCTCCAGTTTTGTTCTCTTTCTTGAGCTTGCTTTGGCTATTAAAATTTTTAGTAAGAGAAGATACAAGTGAATATATCTGAACATTTTAAATATTTCTTATTGGACTTTAAAAATACAGTGTACTCTACTACTATTACCACTGCTACCAGTACTAGTACTACTTACTAATAGCATCACTGATTCATTGATCACTTACTATAGGCTAGGCATAGTCCTAAGTATTCCACTTATATTAACTTATTTAATCCATATGACAATGCTATGAGGCACTATTATTATTATCTATATTTTAGCAGACAAGACAATAGAGGTACTGAGAGATTAAGTAACTTGCTTAAATTAAAAAAGGTAAGAAGTGACATGACTGAGTCAGTCTACATAGTCTAGTTTTAAATCCAGCATTTTTACGACTACTCCTGCCAGACTAATTAAGCAAACATCCTTGACTATTTTAGCTAAAGAGTATTGTATTCTTTTCTAAGATAAACACATAGGCCTGCTACTATTATTTGTTTAGATTTGACTTTATTGGAGCCAAGCTTAGCTTTGACATTTGCAGACATGGGTTAGCTTTCATCTCACTGTAAGATATAGGGCAACCTGGTATTTAGTTTACCTACAAAAGGCAGTTAGGAAGCCCTAGAGGAACCTAATTAAAATGCAGCACATTTCCAAGGCACCATATCTTGCTGTGTTGTCATAGCAACAGTGGAAATTTCTGGTCATTGACCTTTAAGGGAAATTGAGGATACATTTTCATAAGGTTCATAAGAGAAGCTACCCCAGCATAGTAACTTATAGTGGCAGAACAACTTTGGAAATCCTTTATGTAATCCTACCTGACTTTAGAAGTATATTGTATCAGCAAAACTCATTAAAGTCTCAAACTTCTTGAAGAAACATTTTTTAAAAACGATTTCCAATATACCATCTATGTTATTAAAATAATCAAAGATAGTGTTCTAGCAACAAAGAAAATTAAAGGAAAGCTTAGATAATTATACAAGAAACATCAGAACCAATATCGTATTTTGAAATAGTTTGTATTACATCTATTCTATTCCTTTTGGTCTCTTTAAATTTATGCCTATTTGAATAATAAAATGCAGCATTACTGTATCAAAAAATACACCTAGAAAATAAAAGTTTATTATAAAATATTGTGTTAACATTATTTAAAAATACAAATTCTTAATTCTTGCCCTTTCTGGTTTATTCATTTGTAAATTCAGGCATCATATTACTAAGCATATATAATTGAAAATCCTAGTTAAATGATATATATATATATATGTATGTATGTATGTATATATATTTTGTATGTGTGTAAGTATATATGTACATATATATGGCATTTGACAGAAGGCAAGTACCCATGATTCAACAGAAAAAAATTACAAAGTTTGGTTTACCGTAGACTGCTTTTTAAAAAATTTTTTTTGCCGTAGACTGCTTTTATTATATTAACATTTTTATTTCCCACTAAAAATAAATAACTTAGTTCTATTGTCTATTTCATAGTTTAATTATAAGGTAATGTCAGTCAGGGGAATTGGGTTTGGCTAATTTCTCCTAGAATTAGAAATATGTCTCCATTTATATGAGTATCACTTATTCTAGACATAGATATCTGAAGAAAAATAGAAATATTCTAATAATTGCAGGTAGAAAAGCTACTCCATTCCCTAAGCTTCTGCAGGGTTCTCTTACATAGCTGTATGTCCTCACTCTGAGAGACAATGGAGGCTAGAGAAAAACATAGACTCTGGCCTTATATTAATTGGACTCCTGGCTCTGCCACTTACTAACCATATGAGTATGAGAAAGTTACCTAGTCCACAGGAACATTAGTTTGCTTAAGTACAAAATGAGAATAATAATAGAACTTATTAGAGTTGTTTGGAGAATTAAATGAGCTAGTATTGATAAATCACATATCTATATTTGACACAGTAATAAAAAATATATTTTATCTTCCAATGCCGGGACAAAGCTCACAGGGAAATAAATGCCATCCCTGATGCATTCCTGCCTAAGACAGAATAACGTGAGATGACTCATCCCAGATAAAAACAGAGTACTGTCAGTACAATGGAAGAGGAGTCTGTTGAGTTTGCAATTGGAAAAATGTGGTTTTCTTCCTCAGTATGGATGTAGAAAGCACTATCTTTGAGAATTAATGGTTGTCCTTGAGGGGTGTGTGTGTGTGTGTGTGTGTGTGTGTGTGTGTGCGCGCGCGTGGCCTACTGCATGAGCCAGAAAGATGAATAAACATATCTTGCATCTCACATTAGGGGAGAGATCTTGAAAATCCAACTTCTAAGGCCAAACTACATATTAGATTGTTTAGTTGCCATTTGGGTGCCAAAGCCCACCCTGACTTGTTTTGTTAAAGACCCCATGGAGTCATATGAGGCTGAATAACTCAAACTTAAGGGAATGATATTTTCAAAGTGAACCTAGAGACAGACTAACCCTTAGGCTACCTGTCAGGTAGATGCCTCAGCAGTGGATATGAGATAAGCCTTCCTGAAAAGGCTTGTGTGCCTTATCCAGCTTTTTATTTAAGTGTTTGGCACAAGATAACCACCCTCCTGTGTATTAGTATGAGAATACTTTTGAACAAAGATATTTTAATTTTCCAAGTTGTTTTCCTGATTAGGAATACTCATTAATATACCTAAATAAAACAAGAAACAACCCTTCTTTCCAGTTTAAGACTACACAGACAGTTTAACACTCACAATGGTCCCTTTCCAGCTAGACAAAAAAGGAAGTTTCTATGGTGACCATGCTTATAGTCATTGCAGTCATTCCTTTTTCTTTCCTTGCCAATGCCCGATATACATCAAATTACTCATAATTACATACAAACTGCCTAGCACCTCTGAATCTTCTCAAAATTACACTTTCTACTGGTGATTTTTAAAAGTAACTGTTATTTTTCTCCTGAAAAATTAAAAAGATAAACCAAACAATTTTTCAATTAATTTATAGAGGGCTTTCATAATCAAATTTACTGTCAGAAACCATGGAGACTTAGTGAATCTTTCCAAATAGAAAAACTACTTCTAAAAAAGTATCCTGAGATTCATAGTCTGCAGAATTTAAAAGAATTCGTGAGATTTTTGTAAATCTAGAGAATCAACATTTTTTCCATTAATTGTATTCCCCATGTTGTACTTTTCATCTCCATGACTTATTTATTTTATAGCTCCAAATTTGTACCTCATAATCTCTTTTATCTATTTCACTCATTCCCCTACCTAACTCCCCTCTGGCAGATACTGTCTTGTTCTCTCTATTTAAGAGTAACTATTTTTGTCGTTGTTTCTTCATTTACTTGTTTTTAGATTCTGCATATAAGTAAAATCAGTTGGTATTTGTCTTTCTCTTACCTGTTTCACTTAGCATAATACCCTCTGGGTCCATCCATGTTGACACAAATAGCAAAATCTCATCCTTTTTTATAACTGAGTAATACTCTATTATACCACATTTTCTTTATCAGTTCATCTATCAGAGAACTCTTGGAATGCTTCCATATCTTGGCTATTGTACATAATACTGGAACAAACATAGAGGTGCATACATCTTTTTGAATTGGTGTTTTTTTTTTTTTTCCTTTGGGTAAATACACAGTAGTAGGTAAATCATATGGTATTTCTACCTTTAGTTTTTTGAGGAAACTTCACACTGTTTTCCAGACTGGCTGAACTAATTTTCATCCCCATCAACAGTGCACAAGTGCTCCTTTTTCTTCACATCCTTACCAACACTTTTATTTCTTGTCTTTTTGATTCTAGCCATTCTGACAGGTTTCAGTTAATATCTCATTGTGGTTTTGATTTGTATTTCCCTGATGATTACTGATGTTGAGCATCTTTTCATGTGTCTGTTGGCCATCTGTCTTCTTTGGAAAATGTCTGTTCAAGTCCTCTGCCTATTTTTTGATTGCACTGTTTGTTTTTGTTTTTGCTTTGCATAAGTTATTTATATATTTTGGATATTAGCCCCTTATCAAATATATCATTTGCAAATATCTTCTCCCATTCAGTAGGTTGCCTTTCATTTTGTTGATAGTTTCCTTCATGGTGGAAAACTCTCAATAGTTTATTTTTGCTTTTGTTGTACTTGCCTGAGGAAAGTGGTCTAAAAATATATTGCTAAGACTAGTGTTAAAGAAATTACTGCCTATGTTTACTTCTAGAAGTTTTATGGTTTCAGGTCTTACATTCCAGTCTTTAGTACATTTTGAATTTCTTTTTGTATAAGATAGTGGTCCAGTTTTCTCAACACTATTTGTTAAAGAGACAGTTTTTTCCTCATTGTATATTCTTGCCTCTTCTCTCATAGGTTAATTGACTACATAATCATGGGTTTATTTCTGGGCAGTCTATTCTATATGTCTGTTTTTGTGCCCTATGATACTGTTGTTATTACTATAGTTTTGTAATATAGTTTGAAATCAGGGAGCATTATTCTTTCAGTTTTGTTCTTATTTCTCAAGATTGCTTTGGTTATTTGGAGTCATTGTGATCTGTGAACACTTTAGGATTCTTTGTTTTAATTCTGTGAAAAATGCCACTAGCGTTTTGATGGGAATTGTATTGAATCTATAGAGGGTCTTGGGTAGTACGGATATTTTAATAAAATTAATTCTTTCAATTTATGAGCACAATATATCTTTCCATTTGTTTGTGTAGTATTTAATTTCTTTCCTCAGTGACAAAGTTTTCAGAGTACAGTCTTTCATTTCTTCAGTTAAATTTATGTCTATTTTGTTTTTTGGTACATTTATAAATGAGATTGTGTTCTTAATTTCTCTTTCTGCTACTTTGTTATTAGTGTATAGAAATGCAACGGATTTCTCTACATAATTTTGTATCCTGCAACTTTACTGAATTCATTTATCAATTCTAGTTGTTTTTTGCTGGAGTCTTCAGGGTTTTCTATATGTAGTATCATGTCATCTGCAAATAGTGAAAGTTTTACTTCTTCCTTATCAATTTGTATGCCTTTTTATTTTTCTTGTCTGATTGCTGCAGCTAGAACTTCCAGTACCATGCTGAATAGAAGTGGTGAGTGGGCATTCTTGTCTTGTTCTTGATCTTAGGGGAAAACCTCTCAATTTTTCACCATTGAGCATGATGTTAGCTGAGATATTTTCCATATATAGCCTTTATTATGTTGAAATATGTTCCCTCTAGACCTACTTTGCAGAGGGTTTTTAGCGATATTTTATGAAAAGCTTTTTCTCAATCTATTGAGATGATCATATGGTTATCCTATTATCCTATCTCTTATTAATGTATCACACTGATTGATTTGCAAATACTCAACTACCCTTGCATCCCTGGAATAAATCCCAATTTATTGTGGTGAATGATTTTTGTATTGTACTGTCAAATTCCGTTTTCTAATATTGTGTTGAGGATTTTACATCTATGTTCATCAGAGATATTGGCCCATAGTTTTCTTTTTTTGCAGTGTGTTTGTTTGGATTTGGTATCAGGATAATGCTGGACTCACAGAATGAACTTAAAAGCTTTCCTTCCTCTTCTATTTTTTGGAATAGTTTGAGAAGAACAGTTATTAGCTTTTCTTTAAATATTAGGTAGAATTCCCCTGTCAAGTTATCTGGTCCTGGACTCTTGTTTGATGGAGTTTTTTGACTACTAATTTGATTTCATTGCTAGTAATTGTTTTTTTTTTTTTTTTTCAAAATTTCTAAGAATTTATCCATTTAAATTGAAATTTCTTAAGGTAATGGTTTGGTAGTCCCTAGAAATGTTTAAAGGCATTTCCCAAGGTGGTGGATTGGGGGGGGGTTGATTTAAAAAATAATAAAAATAAAATGCTGGGTTAAACAAAGTTAGTCAGATTCTCTCAAAGCCTTAATGTGCTAATATGTTTTATTAATATTTGAAGCAGACATAGTCAAAATAATTTCTTAAACTCACTATTCCATGGAACCCATTTTTTTTTTCCCATATAACCTCTTAAGACACCACTGCATGTCAGGATACTTTGGGTAGTGTTGCTTCAGTGAATTTCCAGAGTAAAGGATTAATGTTCCATCTTGTCTGCTTAATTCTTCTAAAATTCCTTCTCCTTCAAATGGCTGTCAAGAGCTTTAAGTGAATTGTGTCAGTTCTCAGTTCATATTGTTATAAGCATGATTTTATTATTAAAGTGAGATGGGATTAAAAATAAGATTTTTGTAATGAGATAACATTTTAATTTTCAGCATTTATATATAAACACAAATTAATAAAACACATCACAAAACAGTAAAATTTCATAGTTAATATTTATAGGTGCATAGTTTCATGCTAACATGTTTCTATGTATTGTATATATTAACAAATTTCACAACACATCATTATTTTTTAAACAGAAATAATCATTAAAAGACACCTAGAAATCTTATAATATATGATAGTAAATCACAACTTCTCAATAACAGCAACAAAAAAATAGTGAAGATTTAGAAATAAGTGGTAGTCACTTAGGTGCTTTAATTTAACATTTTAGATTTGAAGCCACAATATCCACACAGCACACAAGGGAGGACCCTGCTACCATATAATCACTTCAGTGAGAGGGAAGCACTGAAATGCTGAGTAGGGGCTGGTACAGATAACTTCAATCACTGCTGATGGAAGAGTTTAAAATACACTGTAAAAATTTTGAGAAAATGTTATGACTGGGCATTTTGGAACTGAGTACTTGTAGAGGATGGAACATCTGTCAGTAGGTCTCAAGAAACTGGGAGCAAAAGTATTTCTTAGGCTTCGGGTTCATAGTCTTGATACCCTTCCTAATATAAAGAAAATCAGAAAGAAAACTATTATTAGTTTTAGTCATCAGTAATGAAGGATTTAGGGTGAATGAGATAGGACATGGCTCACCACCTTGAATGAAGGTTATAGTCATAATAGTTTTGTAACTATTCAGTTATATACAATATAATTCTGTGTTTTGTCTTCCTGTCAAATATAAAAGTGAATTATCCTGCTCAGAGTTCGGATATCTGAATTTTACTTTCACATGCCATTTAACAATCACATATTCTAGTCCTGTAGGACAAGTTAGTTGCTCTATCTTGCTCCCAGTTTCCTCAACTGTACTTTGTGAGAGTCAAATAAAGTAGCCTAAAAAAAAAAAAAAATTAAGTAGCCTAAAAAGCCTCTTCCAGGGCTAAGATGCCCTAATTCTTAAAAGGAGAAAGATATTAAAGGCAAGTGATGTTTTCTCTCCTTTTGCTCTCTCAATGAAAATCTCTTCATCCATGGCTTCAATTATTACTTCCATTCTAAACCCCCTCTCCCCATACAAAACATGGATAACATCCACAATAAAGATATTAATGGTGTTACCTAAAGTGCTCAGATTAGTCCTCCTAAAGAACAGCTCTTAATTAGAATCCTGCTTTATTTATTTATTTACTTATTTATTTTTTAGGATCCTGCTTTAAAATGAACAAATGTACCTTCCTCAATTCAAGTTGCTTTCTGAATATAGTACAAACTTAAATGGGAAAGTTCTTCTAGTATTCTACAACTTGCCTTTGACCCTCTCTGCAGCCTTAATCTGTCACTATTCTCTCTGTTCCCTAACCTCAAATCCTATTTACTCACTGTTCCTCAGACATATCCTTATGCATGTTCAGACATGCGTGCCTTGCTTCTGATATTACCTAGTGCTAGAATGTCTTCCTTTCATTTTGGCCTACCACATCTCCCCTCCCCTCCCACACAGATCAACACCAACTCTTCTATAAAAGTCCCGATCACTCTAACCAGATCCTGTAAATTATTATACTTTTTTATGTATCTTGAATATTTTTGCCTCTGTGATGCTTAATACATAGAAGATAGTCAACAATATTTAAAGGAATCATCATGAATAAACAATTAAATTTGTATTTGTTTTCATCAAGCCTATTAGAATGTAAATGCCTTATGTCCTGGTACTATCAACTAATCTTGTATTTTCTACAGTATTTAGTATTGTGCTATGCATAAAAAGATGCAAAAATTTTGGTAAAATCTAATTAAGTAAAGAAACAATTTAATTTCATTTGTGTAAATGAGATTATCAATATGCCTTTTACTGATGCCATGAAGAATAATATATAATCTAACTACAAAACATTTTAACTGAATTTTCAATGAATAATATATCTTCTTTGCTTGTGATGTCTTGTGCTGGTATTAGGGAAATGCGGTCCTCATGCAATTAATTGGAGAGTAATCTTTCCCCTTTTAGGGGAGAAGAGAAATTAATTGGTATTAATTGTAATTAATAGTTATTATCCCTTAAATGTTTGGTAGAATTCATCAGTGAATCTGTCTGGTCCTGGGATTTTCTTTGTGGGTATATTTTTTTTAAACAATAATCCAATCTTTTTACTTTGTTATAGATCTTTTCAGATTTTCTATTTCTTCTTGAGTCAGCTTCATTCATCTAAAAGTATTTTTAAATTTTCCTTATGATACATTTTTCTATTAAACTTATTTTCAAATCCAAATTAACCATCAAAATTCTAGATTGAAGTACATCAGTTGCTGCAAACCATGCATTTATCATATTTCTATTCTCTAAGTTTTGTGGGTAACTTATTTTACTATGAAAATAGTTTGCTGGAAATGTGTAGCAAATAATAATTTTCCTTAGGCATTCAATTGATTTCCCCAACCTTCCATTTTGAGATTTATTTTAGAAAGTAAGGTTTTTAATAGAATAATTTTCTAATTCAGGCATCAGCAAATGCTTTCTGTAAAGGGTAAGCAAGTACATCTATTAGGTTGTGTGAACAACATAGTATCTCTGTTTAAACAACTCTTTACAAATGTAAAAACCACTTTTAGCTTTCAAGTTGTCTGCACAATACATATTTTGGATTTGGCCAATTTGTCCCTCAAGAGAATAAATCACTTTCACTAAGGACAAATGGAAGGAAAATCTGATGGTGATAGATTTTTGGTACTGCTTAATAGAAAGACCCAACTTGAATTCCTGAAGTTTATTTTCAGAGTTGTAGGATACAAAATTTTACCTCAGAAGGCATTTCATATGCCTCATTGTCAGGATCAACAGGCATATCTTCCAGAATTCCTTCCTGTGGGCCTCCTTCTTCACTCTAAATGGGAAGCACAAAAGGAATATGATGAGGTACTAATTTTTACTTTTAGAAAATTAAGCACACTTTGAAAAACATCTTATATACATATAATACTGGTAATAATTTTGTAAAAATGCTACTCCTTAATATTACTGCTGGCATTCTAAACTATACAATACCTTTGCAGAAATATTATAGTAGTATGTGTTGTTAACCCTAAAAATGTACAAAATTTTTACCCAAGTAATTCACTACTCAGCAAGTAGTCCAAAGATGTTTTCACAGGATCAATGACAGCATTTTTCACACACACACACATAAAATGTTAACCTAAATGTTCAACAGAAGATAAAAAGTTTAGAAAATTATAATTCATCTACTCAATAGATTATTATGAAGATATGTATTAACTATGGCATGAAAATTATATAATAAAATGAGGAACCTTTTAGAAGACAAAGTTGTATATATTATGGACATAACCAATGTATTATTCAGATACAAAGCTAAAAAGATTGAAGAAAATCCAAAAAAATTAAAGCACTTTTTATTGGGTAGTTATGTTTTCACTTTTTTGTAAGTTAGCTTATATACCATTTATAATGTAAAAGCATATGTATTTTATAATTTATTTTTAAATGATGGCAAAGAAATTATTTTTTAAAATTTCAAAATTTAAACTATATGTATATATAGTTTCAATAGGAGAGAGAGAGAAAGGAAGACAGAGAGGAAGAAAAATCAAATACATGATCCACAAATTTTTTAGATCTCCCCCCTTAGAAATAAGATACCATAAAAGTCAACTTGAATTCATGTCTTTACTAATATCTTTCATTAAATACCCTTTGTTGCTTTGTATTTATTCCATTAAAGTTCACTGAAAATTGAAAAAGCAGAGAGGCAATGTGAGCCTAAAATGGAGTTACTCAAAAAGATCAAATAGTCTCTCAGCCAATATAGCTTATGTTTAAAAATATGCCTTGTGTAAGATCTCCTATCTTCATCATGAAAGTGACTGACAGGTAGGCAGAGAGACAAAGAAATGGCTTCCCACGTGAAAAGTCAAATTAATGTTCATTCTTAAATTAGCTGGACCAAGAAGTTTATAGATCATCTTCTCCTGCCCAATTCCCTCCTTACAAACAACGTCCAGGTTATATATAAATGAAATCAAATATAAAAACTTCCCAAAATAACTTACTTCTAAATGTGGAATAAAAATACTGTTTCCATAGTGCTTTACCTCTTACCACAAGACAAAAATATAGGCTCTCCTGTATAGTGGTTAGACATGAGGTCTGTAGTATAACAAGACTTGAGTTCAAATCTTAACTTCTCTAGATTCTAGATTTTTAAAATTGAAGTACAATTAACATATAATGTCATATTAGTTTCAGGTGTGCAACATAATGATTCAACAATTCTATACATTACTCAGTGCTTACCACAATGAATGTAATCACCATCTGTCACCAAACAATGTTATTATCTTATTGACTATATGCCCTATACTGTACATTTCATCTCTGTGACTTACTTATTTTATAACTGGAAGTTTTTAGTTTTAATCCACTTGAGTTCATTCCCCTACCTACTTTTCCTCTGGCAACCACCTGTTCTCTGAATTTCAGAGTCTGTCCTTTGTTCACTTCTTTTATTTCTTAGATTCCACATATGAGTGAAATCATATGGTATTTGTCATTCCCTGGTCTGACTTATTTAACTTAGCATTATATTCTCTAGGTCTTAGCAGTATTGCTGCAAATGGCAACATTTTATTCTTTTTATGGGTAATACTCCTCTGTGTGTGTGTGTGTGTATGTGTGTGTGTATACACAGGTAATAAATACCTCATTATGGTTTGGATTTGCATTTCCCTGATGCTCAGTGATGTTGAGCATCTTTTCATGTGTCTGTTAGCCATCTGTGTGTCTTCTTTGGAAGATGCCTACTCAGGTACTCTGATTTTTAAAATTGCACCTTTTTTAAAAAATATATTGTATAAGTTCTTTATATATTTTGGATATTAACTCCTATTGTATATATCATTTGCAAATATCTTCCTCATTCAGTAGCTTGCCTTTTTGTTTTGTTGATGGTGCAAAAAGTTTATTTTGGTATAGTCTCAATAGTTTTTTGTTTTGTTTTGTTTTTGTGTCTGTTGCCTAAGGGGACATATCTAAATGTTTCTACAGCTGATGCCAAGGAAATTACTGCCTATGTTTTCTTTTAGAAGTTTTATGGTTTCAGGTCTCACATTTAGGTTTTTAATTCATTGTGAGTTTATTTTTGTGCATGATATATGAAAGTGGTCTAGTTTCATTCTTTTGCATGTAACTATCCAGTTTTCCCAACACCATTTATTGAAGATACTGTCTTTTCCCCATTGTAAATTCTTGCATCCTTTGTTGGAGATTGATTGACCATATAAGCATGGGCTTATTTCTGGGTTCTCTATTCTCTTTGATTTATCCATGTGACTGTTTTTGTGTCAGTACCATACTGTTTTGATTACTATAGCTTTGTAATATATCTTGAAATCTGGGATTGATACCTCCAGCTTTATTCTTCCTCAAGATTGTTTTCATGTTTGGGATATCTTGTGATTCCATACCAATTTAAAAACTGTTTATTTCTGTGAAAAATGCCATTGGCATTTTGATAAGGATTGCACTGAATCTGTATAGTGCTTTAGGCTGCCTGCACATTTTAACAATACTAATTCTTCTATGAGAATGAATATTTTTCCATGTATTTATGTCATCATGAATATCTTTCATCAAAGTTTTACAGTT
Organism: Canis lupus familiaris; assembly: GCF_011100685.1. Classification (NCBI taxonomy): domain Eukaryota; kingdom Metazoa; phylum Chordata; class Mammalia; order Carnivora; family Canidae; genus Canis; species Canis lupus. Next base: position 27,033,227 of record NC_049253.1, on the reverse strand, counting down.
TTCAGAGTTCAGGTCTTTCATCTCCTTAATTAAGTTTATTCCTAGGTATCTAATTTTTCTTAGTGCAACTGTAAATGGGACTGTTTTCTTAATTTCTCTTTCTGCTACTTTGTTATCTGTGTATAGAAATGCAACAGATGGGCAGCCCAGGTGGCTCAGCAGTTTAGCGCCTCCTTCCACCCAGGGTGTGATCCTGGAGTTCCGGGATTGAGTCCCACATCAGGCTCCCTGCATGGGGCCTGCTTCTCCCTCTGCCTGTGTCTCTGCCTTCTCTCTCTCTCTCTGTGTCTCTCATGAATAAATAAATAAAATCTTAAAAAAAAAAAAAGAAATGCAACAGATTTCTGTACATAATTTTGTATCCTGCAACCTTATGGAATTCATTTATCAGTTCTAGTAGTTTTTTTGCTGGAGTCTTCAGGGTTTTCTATATGTAGTATCATGTCATCTGCAAATAGTGAAAGTTTTATTCTTCCTTATCAATTTGTATGCTTTTTATTTTTCTTGTCTGATTGCTGCAGCTAGAACTTCCAGTACCATGCTGAATAGAAGTAGTGAGTGGGCATTCTTGTCCTGTTCTTGATCTTAGGGGAAAAGCTGTCAGTTTTTCACCATTGAGTATGATGTTAGCTGAGGTATTTTCCATATATAGCCTTTATTATGTTGAAGTATGTTCGCTAAAAACATAATTTTGTTGAGAGTTTTTTTTTTATCATGAATGGATGTTGTATTTTGTCAATGTTTTTTGACATCGATTGAAAGGATCATATGGTTCTTATCCTTTCTCTAGTTAATATGATGTATTATATTGATTGATAAGCAAATACTGAACCACACCTGCATACCTCAAGAAATCCCAATTCATTGTGTTGAATGATTTTTCTAATGTATTGTCAAATTCCATTTGCTAATATTGTATTGAGGATTTTACATCTATGTTCATCAGATATATTGGCCTGTAGTTTTCTTTTTTGCAGTGTCTTTGTCTGGTTTTGGTATCAGAGTAATGCTGGCCTCATAGAATGAATTTGGAAGTGTTCCTTCTCCCTTGTTCCCCACTCTGGCCTCCCCTTCCTCCTCCTCCTTCTATTTTTAGATGGATTTTTTTTTAAGATTTTTATTTATTTATTTGAGAGAGAGAACACATAGAGGGAGAAGGAGAGAGAGAAGCAAACTTCCTACTGAGCAGAGAGCCTGTCTTGGGGCTCAATCCCAGGACCTCAGGCCCATGACCTGAGCTAAAGGCAGATGCTTAACTGACCAAGCCACCTGGGTGCCCCTATACACATTTATATATACATATATGTATGTATATATACATTAGATCCATCTTGCCTAATCTGTTGTTCAAAACCACTGTTTCCTTGTTGACTTTCTGTCTGGATGATCTATCCATTGTGTAATGAAGCGTTAAAAGTCCCCTACTCTTACTGTATTACTGTAAGTAACCCAGGATTGAGTCCCACCTGGGGCTCCCCGTGAGGAGCCTGCTTCTCCCTCTGCCTGTGCCTCTCTCTCTCTCTCTCTCTCTCTGAGTCTTTCATGAATAAATAAATAAAATCTTTAAAAAAATAAAGTCTATTTTGTCTGATAAATATTAATACCCCAGATTTTTAGTTTCCATTTCCATGGTAAATGTCTTTCTGTTTCTTCAATCTGCATGTATCTTTAGGTCTGAAGTAAGTATCTTGTAGATAGCATATAGATGGGTCTTATTTTCTATCTGTTCAATCACCCTGTGTCTTTTCATTGGAGCATTTAGACCATTTACATTTAAAGTAAGTATTGAGAGGTATGTACTTCCTGCCATTTTGTAACTTGTTTTATGTTTTTTTGTTTGTTTGTTTGTTTGTTTTTTGTTTTTTTGTTTTTTTGTTTTTTTTTGTCATTCTTCTCTGTTTCTTTCTTCTTCCCTTCCTCTCTTCCCTTTTGGTTTGATTGGCTTTCTTTAGTGTTATGCCTGGATTCCTTTCTTCTTGTGTGCATGCTTATTATAAGTTGAAGATTTGTGATTACCATTAGGTTCATATATAACATCTTATGTGTATAGCAGTTTATATTAAGTTGATGGTCAGTTAAGTTTGAACACATTCTAAAAGCACTAAATGTTTACAACACCTCCCCCTTTCTATGTATATGGTGTCATATTTTATATCCTTTTACTTATAAATCCCTTGACTGACTTTTGTAGATATAATTGGCTTAACTGTTTTTGCATTTTAATCTCCATTCAGGTTTTACAAATAATTAATCTACTATCTTTATTATGTTTGCTTTTTATTTAAAAACTTTTATTTATTTATTTGAGAGAGAAAGAGAGAGAGAGAGAGAGAATGAGTGAGAGAGAGCATGGGGCAGAAAGAGATGGAGAAGCAGCCTCCCGCTGAGCCAGGACCCTGAGATCATGACCTGAGCTGAAGGCAGATGCCTAACCAAATGAGCCACCCATGTGCCCTTACATGTTAGCATTTGCCTGTCAATGTTTTTTTTTTTTTTTTTTAATGTTTTTCTTTCATACTTTTCTTACTTTAGTTATGGCTTTTTCTTTCCATTCAAAGAATTCCATTTAGTGTTTCTTAGAAGGCTGGTTTAGTAGTGATTAACTCCTTTAACTTTTTTTGTCCAGGAAACTCCTTATCCCTCCTTCTGTTCTGAATGATGACTTTGCTGGATAGAGTATATATCCTTGGTTGTAGGTTTCTTTCTTTCAGCGCTTATAATATATCATGCCACTCTTTTCTGGCTTGCAAAGTTTCTGCTGAAAAATCAGCTGATAGCTTTAGTGGTTCCCTGCTCTTTTTTTTTTTTTTTTAAAGGTTTTATTTATTTATTTGAGGGGGGAAAGTAGGGAGAGAAGCAGAAGGAGGGGGACAAGCAGACTCCACATAAACACAGAGCCAGATGCAGGGCTCAATCTCACAATCCTGAGTTACTACCTGAGTCAAAACCAAGAGTCTACACTTAACCAACTGTGCCAAACAGGTGCCCCATGTTTACTTTTCCCCTTGTATGTAACCATTTTCTCTTCTCTTGCTGATTTTAAAATTCTCTGTTTATAACATTTTCTTGCCATTTTAATATGTTGTCTTGGTGTAGATCTCCTTGGTTAGTCTTGTTAGTTGTTCTCTGTATTCCCTAGATCTGAATGTCTGTCTCTGTCCCCAGATTAGGAGAGTTTTCAGCTATTATTTCTTCAAAAAATGTTTTGCCTCCTTCTCTACTCTCCTTCTGCTATTTCTATAATGCAAATGTTATTATACTTGAAATCGCTACATTTCCTCAACATATTCTTTTTTCTTTTTTTTTTTTTTTTGAGATGGGGGGAGTAGAGGGAGAAAATCTTAAGCAAGCTCCGTACCCAGTGCAGAGCCTTACAGTATAGGCTTGATCTCACAACCTGAAATCACTTGAAATTACTACATTTCCTCAACCTATTCTTTTTTCTTTCTTTCTTTCTTTTTTTTTTTTTTTGAGATGGGGGGAGTAGAGGGAGAGAATCTTAAGCAAGCTCCATACCCAGTGCAGAGCCTTACAGTACAGGCTTGATCTCACAACCCTGAGAGCATGACTTGAGCCAAAATCAAGAGTTGGCCACTTAACTGACAGAGCTACCAGGTGCCCCAAAATCTATTCTTATTTTTAATTTTTCTTTTTGTTGTTTAGCTTGGTTTCTTTCCCTTAGCCTATTTTCCAGATCATTGACTCATTCTTCTGCATCTTCTAATTTGCTCTTGATTCCCTCTACTATATGTATGTTTTGTTTTGTTTTGTTTTGTTTTAATTTCAGTTACTGAGTTCTCCATCTCTGACTGGTTCTTTTTTTATATTTTCTTTTTGCTAAAAGTCTCACTGAGATTATCCACTATTTTTCAAAGTGCAATGGGTATCTTTATGACTATTACTTTGAGTTCTTTATTAGGCATATTGTTTATCTCTACTTCATTTAGCTTTTTTTTACTGTGTATTTGTCCATTATTTCATTTGGGATATATTCCTCTGTTTCCTCATTTTGTCTCATTCTGTGTTTGTTTCAGTGTATTAGGATGGCAGCTATGTCTCTCAGTCTTGAAAAATAGTGGCCTTATGAAGAAGTCCTGTGGCACAATGTCCCCTGCCCACCAGAACCAGGCATTTCAAAGGTGTCTCTTCTGTGGGATGTGTGTACCCTACTGTTGGGGTTGAGCTACAGACTGAAGCTATTTGTCTTCAGTCCTGTCAGCTGCAATGACCCACTTTGCCTCCTGTGGATGTACCATTCAAGACTTGGTCCCTGTGCTGTTGAGGGGTCTGTCTGAGGATGCCCCGGCTTTTAGGTGGGGCATATCAGCAGTTGGGCTAGCTGTCTGCACTCACTCTGTCTGCCACAGGTATAAATATACCAAACAGCAAAATGCTCTCCTGATTGGGCCCCTGAGAGGCTTCCAATGATGGGCAAGGTTAGCAGTCAGACCAGATTTCTTTTTTTTTTTTTTTTTTTTTTTTTTTTTATGATAGACACAGAGAGAGAGAGAGAGAGAGGCAGAGACACAGGCAGAGGGAGAAGCAGGCTCCATGCACTGGGAGCCTGATGTGGGATTCGATCCCGGGTCTCCAGGATCGCGCCCTGGGCCAAAGGCAGGCGCCAAACCACTGCGCCACCCAGGGATCCCCCAGACCAGATTTCTATACCTAGTCTGTCTGCCAGGAATGCAGGTGCACCAAAAGGCAAAATGCTATTCCTGCACATCATCTAAAAGGCTCAGCTGCTGGAACTGTGGGTGTGCTGTTGTATGTAGTTTTCTTCCCCTCCTGCCAGGGAAAGAATCACTTTGGAATGGCAACAGCCTTTGCTGGAGCTACTTACAGTGTGTGTTGATGCAGGAGCTTCTTTGGAAGGATGTCTTGCTGACACAGGTGAGTTAAACAGGTTAGGTCTGCAGGGGAATGTGGGCATCACGCATATGGTGCTAGCAAGGGAGTCAGACACTGTTCACACTGATTCTTGCAAGTGTCCTCTTCCATCTAGTCTGGGAGATGGGAAGATAAATGGTACCCACTGGCACTTTTATTCTTGGATAAGTCTCCTGAAGATCCCTGTCCCTTCAACACAGATTCTGGGACTAGTAAGTAACTCTCCTTCATATATATCACAGATTTTCTTAAACAGCTACATCTATGCCTTTTCTCCCTGGGTTATTTACTATGCTGGTTCTTTAAGGGCAGAGACTCAGTTTCTTATCACCCTCTAGCTCTCCCAGAACTAAGCCTGCTGATTTTAAAAGTACTTGGAGTTAAGCTCCACCGATAGCAAAAGCTCACCAAGTTAAGCCCCACTGTTTTTCAAGGCCAAATGTTATAGGAACTCATCTTCCTAGTGCTGGTTCCCCAGGCTTGGGTGGGGTTTTATCTTGTTTCTTTTGTTTGTGATGCCCCCCCAATTTGTGATTAGTCCTCACTGGGGGTTTGGTTCCCAATTATGTATCTGCCCCTCCAATACTGTTCCATGTGACCCCTTCTTCATGATTAGCTGTGGAAAGTCTGTTCTTCCAGTCTTTGGGATAACAGATGTAGCTGTTACCTTGGTGTGTCCATGGGACCAGCTGAATTCAAGATCTTCCTGGTCTCCCAGGTTCTAGTTGTGATGTTGGGCAATTTTCTTAAGGTTTTTCTAAGCACCAAATAGCCTCAGTGAAAAAATGGGGCAGCAATTCATCTTTTAATTAGGAGGAGCAAGTGACATCATTAATCTATTAGTATTTAGGTAACTTTTAGTGATAGTCAAGTATGAGGAAAATAAAGTAAACCTGTTGTTAAAAAGAAAACCACAGGCCTAAAATAGAATCACTTATGTTAAGGACCCAAGTCTTAATGCCTAACCTAATTGTAGTTTTAACATCCCCAAGAATATGAACTTTAACCTGCCAAACTAATTTCCTGGCCAACACTAGGAGGCAATCTGCTCTTAGACCATTTCTGTTCCCCTTAGGAGTGTGATCTTGCCTAAAATAATTCATTCACTGTTAATAATTTCCTTTCCCCCCATTCCTTCTCTGTCTTTAAATTTTTTTCCTTTTCTGAAGCTTGATGGAACTCTTTTCTATTTGCTTGACTCATAAATCACTGAGTAAAGCCAATTGCATCATCAAATTTGCCCAGTTGATTTTTTTTTTTTTTTATAACAGATTTGGTGGCAGTATTGACAACTGAAATGAACTTCTGACAGCATTCAGGGACAAGAAACAGAGGCACAATGCCTCACCAATCCTTTTGAGTTTCTTGTCTTTTTTTACTATTTCTGAGGACCATTGGTGAGTTCCTTTCAATTTGAACTCTGTTCTTTTTACGTCAAGGTTCCAATCTAAATGGCTTTACACTGTAGAGTTAATAGGCCAGTGTAGGCTGACAGGAAACTCTCTAACAGAATGCCCATCCTCAGCCCTTGTTTCCATCTGCAATTTCAGTTTGGAATCCCTTCCCCAGTTTCAGTCCACAGTCTCCATTAATGGAATCTGCTGGTTTAGTTCACATTAGGAATTGCTGGTGGTGCATATAGAAACTTTCACTGGCAAGTCCACAGCAACTTCTTAAATCCAGCTCTTGGTGCTATCCTCAGATTCCATATGGAAAACTGCAGCTGCCACCAGAAGTCCTTAATTTGTTTAGAATCAGTCCAGAGTCCCCATTCTTTGTGGTCTGCTGGTTTAATCCTTTTCCTAGCATCTAGTTCTTTGCTTACTGCTGGTGTCATGGTTCTATTTACTTGGTAAATATTGGTTTCTGTTAATGGACACCTGAGGTAAAGGCTAATTGCTAAAGGGAATCTTGGATGCCAAAGAGCAGCAAAAATTTGTGGACATAGATTGAGCATTTAAGAAATCTAAGCCTCTCACATTAGGATAAGTTGGTTTAAAAAAAAAAAAAAGGATAAGTTGGTTACACAATGGGTTAGGTAGACCCTAGGTCACCCAACTTCAAGACAGCTTTCCGTGCAACATGGTACACTGTAAAACATGCATAATTCCCACCCCAACTGCATATCCCTTTTAGATATGAGTTTGGCCCTGAGAAATGCAAAGACTTGGCTAATGGGATCTTTAAACTCTAAACATTTCTAAAAACTATGGTCTCAGAATCTGTGAATATCTACAGAAGTGGCAAAATTTTACTAAAAACAATCTAGAATTACAATGGCTGTTATGAGGAATGTTCCAATTAGGTAAGATCACTTACGAAGTGTCCTTGAAGGTAAAGCCTTCAAAATTCCAAAAATAGCTTCATTGAAAAATTTACTACAAAAAAAAAATGATAAAAAAATTAAAAAGATACAAAAGATAACTAGTACAAAAGACTATAAGATTCATGTAACTGTTGGGATGCCTGGATGGCTCAGCAGTTTAGTGCCTGCCTTCAGCCCAGGGCGTGGTCCTGGAGTCCCGGGATCGAGTCCCACATCGGGTTCCCTGCATGGAGCCTGCTTCTCCCTCTGCCTGTGTCTCTGCCTCTCTCTCTCTCTCTCTCTCTCTCTGTCTGTCTCTCATGAATAAATGAATAAAATCTTAAAAAAAAAAAGGAAAGAAAGAAATCCACCAATAACCTTATAGACACCCCTGTATCTACCTTAGAATGAGGGCCCCCATATAAGTTTTGCATTATCATATCTGTCTCATGGTTAAACACTTTTAAACAAGATCTCTGATTATATGTTTATGTGTGTCTACTATAGAGTGTGGCATTTTCTACCTCTGGATGGCATTACTAAAATTTGTATATAGCTCCGTTTAATTGGCATAACAATAAGCACTTATAACTTAAGAATTTTTTAGAAAAAAAATCTCAGAGAGTAAAACAAATGCTTTTTGGATTCACAGGACTGGGAAATATTCAGTATTAAGGGTAATTTCAGGTTGCTGGTTGATTATAATAAATATATCTTAGACTTACCAACACTGACTACAAGGCAAACATATAACCTTTTATTCTGTGCAGGCTTACTAGTCAAATAAGTTCATGTGTGTCTACTGCAAAATTTTTCAGGAAAAAAACCCAGAAAACCTTAGAATAATGGCTGATTTTGTCTAATGTTTCAGGTCTAAACATAATCAAGAATAAGGAAATTAATAAGTATAAATAAAATTAAAATGTCTTAAGTGAATTTCCTCAAATAATTTTGGTAACCTGATACTTTAAAGTTTTACTAAGAGATGAGTTAAGGTAAATTCATTAAGTATCAAGATTATTTCCAAATATAAAATGTTAACCACTGAAAATAAGCTTAGTCCCTTTTTACTTGCTTTTATAGAGGAATCAAAATATTTGTACCTAATAGTAAACATGTTTTATGCCACATTGAGAAATTTTCTATGAAAAAAAGCAGAAATTATAAAAAGTATATTTCTAGAAATAAAAAGCATAAGTTTGTCTTCACAGAATGCCAGTGTAAAAGAGCTTTCATAATTGTTTACTTCTTAGTTAAGGTTCCTGAGAGTTGATAATTCTAATTGATATATGTAATTAAAGCTAATAGAAATAATAAGGGAAGCAACTCTGTATGCAAGAGAAGAAAGATGCTTGCTTTTGGTAAAAGAAGGTATGAAGAATGGAGATACATTCTAGGTCAAGGGGGAAAAAAAAGCGATTTTGACTTAAAGTAAGACTGCTTATTGAAAGGCAAAAAATATAGGACAAAATTCAAATGTAAAAAAGATAGTTGAAGAAGATTGTGGAACAAAATGTATGAAATTTTAATGTATAATCAAGCTAAAATCAATATGAACTTATTAAAGAATGAGTTTAAATATTAAAAGTACACAACTCTAAAATTAGAATGTGGCTTTCTTTTCTGTTAAGACAGAATTTTCTTAGATTATTCTTGTGCTCATTGTTTACAATTTCCAGTTAAGGTTTTTCTTTAATATAATCTGCTCAGAAAAATAAAGATTGTATGTTTTGCATTTATCAGGTCTTTGATTACTTAGGGTTCCCCCCCCCTTAGGAATCTTTTCAATATTAAAAGAGCTAAGGCTTGACTTCTAAAGAAGATGAAGTAGGAGGATTCTAAGCTCCCTGTCCTATAGATACAGCTACGTAACACCCACATCAGTGTAATTGACTCAGAAAATGGCTCAAAGACTGGCAGGACAGACTCTACAAATAAATGTAGAGAAGAGGCCACACTGAAGAGAGTAAGAAGGGCTGAGACTTGTTAGGAGCAAACTAACCCACTGTCTATGGGAGGAACGGACCGTGCTGCCATGGAGAAAGGAGAGAAACAGACCCTCACACCAGGCACCCCAGGCACAGGGATCCCACATGGGGAACACGAATATCCCTAACATTTAGCTTTGAAAACCAGAGGGACTTAATTTCACGGGTTCTTACAAATAGCAGGGCTTAACACCTGGAACTTTAAAAATGAGCATGCTTGGCCCTAGGAGAGCCAGGAGGGTGATGGGACAGTCCATTCCCTTAATGAGATAAGACAGTAAACAGCCGCATGGTGATACAGCAGAGAACAGCAGTTTGAAAAACACCTGGGGTGTACACAGGAGGGAGATTTGTTTATTAATCTCAGAGCTTATGCTCAAGGGGCAAGGGTCTTTGGGAGACTTATCCAGTAACAAAAGAGATGGCAGGTGCCATTTCCCTACCTTGCCCTCCAACCTAGATACATAGACAGCTGCAAGAACCAGCAAAGTGCCAACCAACAGGGTGCCCCGCCACTGGAGGCTTCTGCAGTTCCACCTCATCCAACCTTGCCAGCCTGAGCAGTTTCCTGGGTGCCTTCAGGTCCCTTCCTGCAGGGGATCTGCACAGACCTTGCTGGCACTGTGCACACCACCCCCACACTCTCCTGTGAACTCTCCGATTGCAGCCCTGTGGCAGGAGGATTCTAAGTGGCTTCAGGTCTCCTCTTGCTGCAATCATGCATACACCTCACTAACACCATGAGCCCAATTGCTATATTCTCCTATGGACCTGGCCTCTCCAATATGCCTTTGGCCAGAGTCTATCCAGAGTCTATCCAGAGCAGTGCCACGAGCCTGGCAGTGTGCAAGCAGCCCTGATGGGGGTCAGCACCACGTCACTGTGATTCCTACCCCAGGTAGAGGGGAAGATAACCACACATACACACCACTCTGGCTATGGCCCTAGCAATGCACTGGGGGCAGACACGTGGTCTGACTGCAGGCCTTGCCCAACTATGAAAGCTTCTCAGGGAACAATACAAGGAAAGTGCCCTCAGTTTAGTACAACCACAGCTCTAGTAAATGTCTAATCTGATTCAACTCAAGCCCAGAGTGGCCATGTATGAGCCCACTAAATTTGGACAGGAACCAAAATGTCCACAACCGGCAAAGAAAGACATTACAGACAACTGGACTGAAGGCAAAAGTAGCTCAGCCACAATAGTAGGGTATACACAAGACACACAGGAGACACTCTTGAAGTGCCAGGTTCTGATGAACAGGGGACACTGTACTGCGGAAAACCACAGGTCCTCTTCTCCATAAGGCCACTACTTCCAAAAGCAAGGGTCCTAGCTGACTTTCCTAACACACAACAACAGACACAGAGGTTTAGACAAAATAGGGAGACAAGGGAATATATCCCAAATGAAATGAAAGAGCAGGAAAAAAAAATCACAGCATGAGAGCTAAATGGATGGAGATAAGTAATATGCCTGATAGAGAATTTAAAGTACTGATCATAAAGATACTTACTGAACCTTGAGAAGAGTGGAGGACCTCACAAAGAGAAAGAAAACAGAAGAAAGAACGATTCAGAAGGAAAGAACCCAATAACTGAAATTAAATATACACTAGATGGAATAAATACAGACCAGAGAAAGCACAAGAACAGTTCCGCAATCTGCAGGACAGAGTAATGGAAGGCAAAACAGCAGATGTATGTAAAAAAAGCACTTGATAAAGCACAACATCCATTCATGATAAAAACTCTCAACAAGGTAGGTTTAGAGGAAACCTACCTCAGCATAATGAAGGCTTTTATGAACTTTCAGGTTGGGAGGGAGCCAAAGAGAGCACAATCTTCCAAGGTATTTTGGAAACAAGGTTTCCAGAACCGTGAAGGTGCTAGCTATTGTTAGGAAAATGTCATTTATTATTGTTTAGTAAAAACCCAGTCATGGGACCCTTCAGATGTATATCAATGGACCATATGCTTGGATGATGACTGCTAATATATATCTTGGGGTATAGAGAAAAGGAAGTTTCCAAAAGAATTTCTCTATGTTTAAAGTAGACTCATAGGATTCTGAGGGACTAAGGTTGCCTTTTGCCCTTAGCAGTGTCAACATCCAGGCAGCTTTCAAGGACTTGTCAATGGGCTGTCTGCCTCAAGGAAATTTACTTATTTATTTATTTATTTATTTATTTATTTATTTTACTTTGTTTCCCACATCACTATGATCCAGCAATTATGCTACTGAGTATTTACCCAAGGAACACAAAAACACTAGTTCAAAGGGATACGTACATCCCTATGTTCATTGCAGCATTATTTACAATAGCCAAAATGTGAAACAATCTAAGTGTCCATCAGTATTATTATTATTCAGGTATAAAAAAAGAAATCTTGCCATTTGTAATGACATAGATGGAGATAGAGAGTATAATGCTAAGTGAGATAAGTCAGTCAGAGAAAGGCAAGTACCATATGATTTTACTCATAATGGAATTTAAGGAACTATAGAGAACTGATGGTTACCAGACGGGCAGCGGTGGGGGGAATGGGTGAAAATGTTATTAAGGGGTGCACTTGCTGAGATGAGCACCAGGCGATTAAATAAAAACTTAAAAATTTTTTTTTAAAAAATTAAAAAATAAATTAAAAAATTTTTTTAATTTTAAAAAATTAAAAAAAAATAAAAACTAAAAAAAAACATGTTTGTTATCCCTTCTGGTTCAAAGTTAAGACATATTAGTTTTTGATTCTTTCTTTCCAGGGAATAAGTATTTTCTTTTTGTTTTTCTCATTTTATATCTTAAGGATATGGCTTGACTTTCTGTCTGCCTGGAATATGTAGGCTGTCAGTTCTTTTTTTGGCTATCTTTGGGAGTAATTACAGATATTTTAAAAAAATAATATCTTTTACACCTTTTTTGAGGATACCTCTTAGGTCCATGAAGTTGTTTAATACTTCCAGAAATATTTACTGTTTGTCCTACCTAAAACCTGACAAGATATTTTTAAAAGACTTAACAACTCTATAATCAGAAATTTGGCCAAATTGGAAGCTGGTATTCAGAACCTGATATAAAAATTTTAAGCCTTCTCACCTAAGGTAAATATACTCAGAAAAGACATTCTCATGAGTGGATGGGTGTGTCAGTCCTTTGATATCACTACACAGCAACCCCATTCTTTGAGGAATTAAAAACAGCTGTCCTTTTTTTTTTTTTTTTAAAGCAAATGTAGTCTTTACAGGACCAGAAGTACAATTATAGAACCAATTCAAAGACTACCAATATTTTTGACCAATCGCACAACCTCCCCTATTTATCTCAAAATGTGTAGTGTGTTTAAGTATCATAAAAATCCTGGCTTTGAGGGAAAGAGAGTCATTCTAGAAAGTACTTGCATTTTTTCCCTGTGCTATTGAAATGTAAATGTTCAGTGGTCTAACTGGTCCTTTCCAGGAATTTAGTCCATCTCTTTATTTTTTTTTTTTTTATTTATTTATGATAGTCACAGAGAGAGAGAGAGAGGCAGAGACACAGGCAGAGGGAGAAGCAGGCTCCATGCACTGGGAGCTAGTCCATCTCTTTAAAATGCAAATTCCAGGGAGGTAATTTTTATCAAGAAAAAACAAGGGGGAAAGTCATTTAGAACTTGACTTGTCAAGGACAAATACAAATCTTTTAAGTGTCTTCTCTACAAATATTAAAAGAAACCATTAGCCACCTAGGCCAATAACCTTAGATTCATCTAACAGAGCAACAAACTCATCCAACATTTATAGCCAGTAAATTTTGTACCTACTGCATGGCTGTGATATTATTATTAATTATTATTATTATTATTATTTAAATAGTTTATTTATTTACTCATGAGAGACACAGAGAGGCAGAGACATAGAGGGAGAAGCAGGTTCCCTGCAAGGAGCCTGATGCAGGACTAGATCCCAGGACCTTGGGATCATGACCTGAGCCAAACTGAGCCACACAGCCTCCTGGCTGTGATTTAAAAATAGAGTTATAAAGTCTTCATCTGTGGGTATAGTTATGTGTGTCTATAAAAGTGTTGTAAATGTGTTTCTCCCTCTGGATGGCATTGCTAAAATTTGTAAGAGTGGACTTTTGAAGTTAGGCTCTTTTAAGGATTGGCATTCTATAATTCAGGGACAGAAATTAATCCAAATGTTTTTTCAAATTCATGTGAGCTGAAAAAATATTTGAAATACACCAAGTTTAAAGTTGATAGTTTAATTAAAACAAACATGTCTTTAGAGTTAATATAAATTTTCATTCTACCTGACTTGAGTAGCCAAAATAAGTTTATTATCTTTTACAAGATCTATCAACAACAGCACAAAATAGATTAGTATAATGACTAACCTGTGTAATGTTTAATAAAGTTTTTGTAAGTAATCTAAACAGAATTATTAAGAACAAGTAGATGAAATAAAAGATATTTGGAAATGTTAATGTTACATTTGAAAATTTTAAGAGATATGCTTCTAGAAATTTTAAAATGTATTCAAAAATTTGAAAACTTTTTAAATGCTAATATGACCATTCACAACTGCTTACTTCCTAGTTTTCATGAAAAGTCAAGGTTCATAAGGATTAAAGTTCTAATTCATATATGTAATTAAAACTACTAAAAATAAGGGAAACTTCTCTATATTCCAGAAAAGTAGGATATGATTTTCAGAAAAAAAAAGAGATATGAGAAATTAAGATGCACTTTTTGTTGAGGGGGGGAAAAGTAGCTTTGTCCTGAATTGAAGTTAAAGAGAGAAAAAAAAAAAGTCAGAATATATTTTAAAAATTATAATACATAAGAAAAAAAATTATAAAATGTTTATGAACAAGAAACCTTTTAAAATTAATAGGTGGTCAAGCTGGTTAATATTAAATAAATTTATTTTTAAAATAAGTTTTAATATCAAAATAAGCTGCTGCAAAGTTAAAATTTTGTTTTCTCTCCGTTAAAAGGGCAGTTTTCTTGGCCTTTTGGTCTGGTTTTGGTAAGATTATTGTAAAAGATTCTTTACCTCTTAAATACCCAGTTTCATAATGATGTTGATCCTATTTAAATAAATGCTGTATTTTTTTTTAAGATTTTATTTATTTATTAGTAAGAGACACAAAGAGAGAGCCTGATGTGGGACTCAATCCCAGGACCCCAGGACCATACCCTGAGCCAAAGGCAGATGCTCAACCACTGAGCCAGCAAGGCATCCCTTGATAAGTGGTTTAAAATTTTTTTTTTTTTGGGTGGTGGTGGGGGGGGGGGGGCATTTTTTACAAACTTTCCAAATCAAATTCTTTTAAAAATGCCTGTTTACTTGGAAATTCCAAAAAGATTTTTCAAACAAATTGGGCACTGGATAAGTAATTCGCATGGAAACATTGTCAAATGAGTAATACCAAGCCTCCTTTTATTATAGTTATAGGATTGTAGTACATGTAGATAAAGTTCATTCTTCTTCTGAAAAAATGGCCCCTTATTGGCAGATTTTGGTCACCTTCCTGTCCTTGTGATATGGCAACAGTCTACTTCTGATCAGAAAAATTGATACAGCAAATAATGGCTGTAAATTCAATGGAACACCTGTAACTAGACTTCATTAAACTACTAGTTAGTATGGGTTATAAGTATGTTCTTTTTATTGCATATGCATTTTCTGGATAGGTTAAAGCCTTTCCTTGCTCCAGGTCTGATGCCTTCACAGGAAAAACAAAAAACTTAAATGGGGCTGCCCCGATGGCGCAGCAGGTTTAGCACCACCTGCAGCCCGGGGTGTGATCCTGGAGACCCAGGATCGAGTTCCATGTCGGGTTCCCTGGATGGAGCCTGCTTCTCCCTCTGCCTGTGTCTCTGCCTCTCTCTCTCTCTCTCTCTGTCTCTCATGAATAAATAAATAAAATCTTAAAAAAAAAACAACAAAACTTAAATGTACTTCCCACTTGAAGTGTATTTTCCACTATCTCCACTGATCGAGGCACCCATTTCACTGGGCTAATTCTAGGAGCCTTAACAAAAGCTTTACCAACTTGAAATTCTATCAGTATATATAGTCTTTTGCTGATCCCTACCTGTCTCATGCTAGTATGATCAGCTACTCTAAGTCTCTAAGGTTTTATGCTTAAGCCAGTCATCAGTAGGCTAAAGGAGGTTTTCTAGATCCTAATTTTAGAGGAACCTATCAATCATCCTCTGGAATGTAGTGACTGGGTATTCTAAAATGGCACTAATTGAGCACCATTGAAAGAAACTTTAACACATGCCCCTGACCACTGACACTGCTGCAAAACTAAAAGATACTAGAGACCTCTAAACCAAATCCACAAGAAGAGGTATCCTGCTTCCACCCAAGATGCTGGATTAAGAATTCATAGTTTAACTGAAGAGAAAACCCCTTCTCCCTCTTTTCCTTTCCTTTGCTCTGGCATAGGCCTAGAAAGATGATACTCTCATCTGTATCTCCCAGCCCATTGCTAAGGCAGGGACTAACATCTTTGACTTCAGGCTAGAAGAAAACCTAAATGTTCCCTTAATTTTTCACAAGCAGAATAAGACATTGTATTGGTTTATTCTCCTAAATTTATGTTGTTGAGTTAAAAAGGACCTCTCAGGAGGCTTTTGTGATTCAGGATTCACTCATTTTGGTAGGTCCTTATTTCCCTGGTTAGGGATAAATATAAATGAGGCTATAATCAAAAATGTCTCCTTACTTCCTAAAATTATTACAAAATCTTCTAAAGTAATAGTAGCCTAACAAGGGTCCTTAAACTCTCTGGCCAAAGTTCTTCTTGATAATGAAAGAAGCTCTTGGTTATCTTGTAGGTGAGCAAGGAGGTGTTGGCTTTGTCAAATACCACTTGCCATGCCTAGATTTATGCTTTTGAGGAAGCTAACACTCAGATAAGGACAAGCTGCTTGGCTTTTAAAAAGGTGACTTATTTTATTGTGTTTTTCTTCAACTTATTTGATTTTGATTGGTTTGGGTCCTTGGGGACCATGGTTCCAGAGTATACTCTAAATATTGGGGATTATTCTGCTTATATTAATCATAATAATCTCCCTCATGTATTATATTCTCCGGAAAACTTTATTTTTTTACTTTTATTTTTAAAAGATTTTATTTATTTATTCATGAGAGACACAGAAAGAGAGGCAGAGACAGAAGCAGGCTCCCTGCGAGGAGCCCAATGTGGGACTCAATCCCAGGACCCCGGGATCACAACCAGAACCAAAGGCAGACGCTCAACCACTGAGCCACCCAGGTGCCCTTCTCTGGAAAACTTTAAATGTATGTTTGTAGTCACTAACCACCTAGCAAATGACCTCTCTATGACTGGAACACCTAAGGATCAACAACAAAAATTATCAACTTAAAAAATGTCAACTGGAAAACATGATCTACGAATATCACAGAGGTGAAGTAAAAATGTCATGAACGATGGACACCTCACAGAAGAGGGGAAAAGGCCGTGGGAACTTCATTAGCTTAGAGAGATGCTAATGTTTTAAAGTTTGATCACATCTGTCAGTTAAGCTGGGAGTCTGCTCAAAAGAGAGGGGATTGTTAGGAAGAAAACCACAGGCCCAAAATGATGTCACTTCGAGTAAGCTCCCAAAGCGGGGCTTGATACCTATTCTGATGGTAACTTCAACCTCCCCCAGAAATGTCATCTCTATTAATCATTCAAGAATATTTGTCAGTCTGCCACCTGACCACCCTCCCTCCACTTGCTGAATGGGATGCTGCCTCACTTTTATTTAATAAAAGCAATTAGATCTTTAAAGCATACGTAGCTGGATCTTTGTCATTTAACAAATGAAGAAAGAGGGGGAAAATAAGAAGCATAAGCAATCAAAAATAAATCCCAAGATGTTCAATAATTATCAGCACATAGCAAGAATAGGCGTATGCTTTCAGAAAACTTTAACTCATTAAATGCATAAATATATTGTATTTACAAGTCTGACTGCTGAACTTTTTAAGTGTTTTCTGGAGAATGAGATTATTGAATACTTTCTTTTTTTTTTTTTTTTTGAGAGAGAGAGAGAGAGCACTCACAAGCGGGGGTAGGGGTGGGAGGAGCAGAGGGAGAGAGAAATCTCAGCAGTCTCCACACCCAGCATGGAGACTAATGTGGGGCTCAATCTCAGGACCCCAAGACCATGTCCTGAGGCGAGATCAAGACACAGACGCTTAGCTAACTAAGCCATCCAGGTGGCCAAATACATTCATATTTTAATAAATTATTAAACGTAAAAATCTTAAGTAACTATATTATGTTAAATACAGTGGGACAGCCCAGAGAATCACTGGCAGGCACACTATCCTTAGCCACATCTTCCCTAGAAAACTCATTCTTAGGGAGGTTTAGTGATTTGCTCAGAGCTGAATTGGCAGAGGGGACTTCTGACTGTGCTCTTAAGCACTATTCTGAAGTTCTCCAAGAGTTCTGGCATTCAACTGCTTTAATTGAAACATCGATAGATTTCTGTAACTGAGAAATTAGACCTTCTGTCATATCCCTATGTCCAATCTTTTAAGACTTAGTTAAAAACCTATTCCTTATAAATGAAATCCTTATGATTTGATTGCTGAAACCCATCAAAGTATTTTATTCACTAACATTATATGTTCTATGGGGCCGTTGCATCTTATAGAAGCTTACTCAGAAGGAAAAACAATATTAGTTAAAGCACAGGTGAGAATTATCTCTATCACACTACTCTGATGAGTCACCTGTGTGTAGAAAAATCCACCTCGAGGACATAGTGGGCAGGGAACTGGTGAAAGTCGAGGAACTAGTGGGGATGAAGTGACAGTGTAAAAGTTAGGCCTACTCCCATGATGATTCCTGCTACGTTAAGCAAAATCTGTTTTGGTCAAAAAAAAAAAAAAAAAACTGATAGTTTCCTATTTTCAGTTGAGTCCTGTGCTGCAAATTAATTTCACTGTCCCACCCTGCCCCTCACACATAGCCTGTTGTCCCAAAATCTTCACTGAAGTTTACTATACAGAGGTTAGAATAGGATGCTGTGGGATGAGAAAGGTGCACAGAATAGGTTGGAGATGGATTATTTTATGGAAAAAATTAGAGCCAGAATTGACAAGAAGAAATGAAATTTCAAAATCATCAGGTATGTATATTGCCTTTCTTGTACTAACTCTACGTTAGGTTAAACAAAGAGTTGGTAAGTACAAGTTTTTCTCTCTAATCTAGCTAACAAAGGAAAAATAGAGAATCATTTTTTTTTTCATAAGGAATCTAGGCAATGATCGGCAATGGCTGTGAACATGACATGAATCAATAAGCACGTATTCTGTGCTCCTTATAGGGTATCCTTGCTAAACATCTGAATTGGATTCACATTTATTACTTGATCTGAAAATTTACAGCAATGTAAGGGGCTGAAGAACACGTTCACATTTAGATGCATCTGGCAAAATTTCTGGCTCTGGGGAATGATATAAGACTAATAATATAGCTACTTCAAACAAAGTAAATTTCAAGAAAAACAAAAAAGTTTTGAGGAAACTATAGATTAAAGCAGATGAGAGAGTATCTGAAAATTGCAACAATGATATTTTCTTGTTTTTTTTTTAAAGAATGCTATTTTTTCTTATTTGAAGCCTGATTTAAGCAAATATGAAATATTTGGAGAAGTTTGAACACTGAGTAGGCATTTAACTAAAGAGTTATTTTTAAAGTATGATATTATATTGGAGTTTTTCATTTAAAAAGTATCTTTAACAAAAATAATAAAAATTAAAAAAAATAAAAAATAAAAAGTATCTTTAACTTTTAGAAATTAAATGATCAAATGTTTACTTATCAAATAAGATATCTAGGTATTTGCTTTGAAATTATCCAGATTTGGATAATTTATCCAGATTTGGGTGGGGAGAAATGGATGGAATATAGAAAAGAGTATCTATCTGTTGATCAGTCATATATGTCATTTATCATATCGAATGTAATCAAATGTACACATTCATTTCAATAGTCTCTAACGCTGATATGTTTTTCAGGATGTGATTATGTGACCTATATTTGTCAACTCCATGTATTAATAGATTTTTAAGCATACTAAAATATTTGCCAGCTATTTCAAAGAGAATGTCACAAGAAATACTTTAATCACTAGATATCATTTTATCCTTAATTTGTATATTTACCATTTTATAAACATCTCTAAAAACAGTGAGTATTATCTAGAAATACCTCTTAGTAAATTTCAATTTCTAACTCCAATTTAGAACTGTACCTAGTTATGCTTTGAGAGTTAATTAACATCAAGATGTTGTATTCACGGATATTAAGGGCTTGTTTTCAAAACACAATCCCTATCAGAAAATACAAAATTCAGGTTCCGTTCATTTTTACCACAGAGAAAAAATAGCAATATAACAAATGTTGAACATCTTTGAAAAAACATTTTGTTCTCAAGTTTTCATTACAATATATCAAGCCAGAATATATTAAGTAATAAAATAGATGAGGACGAATTACCTAGATTATGGCATATGTCTGCATGTTTAGGAAGAGAACTTGTGTGCAAAGTTCAATAGAGTATACAGATAAAGTAAGAGAATATCCCTTTTTCCCTCTATTATAGACCCTACCTCCAGAGTACCTATAGTTTCCTTTTTCAAGTAAGATTGTCTTAAGAACAATGAAATAGAGTAAGTTTCGTATCTTACTTCTGCATATGACCCATGGAAAGAAAAATGGTTGTCAAAAATATTATTGGGGAATGACTCTCCTTTGCTAAGTAAAGGTATAGATTTAGAAAGGCTGTGACCTCCTCCACCCTAAAACACAAGCTCAAGTTCTTTTTAAATTTACCTCTCAGGCAGCCCAGGTGGCTCAGCGGTTTAGTGCCACCTTCAGCCAAGGGCGTGATCCTGGAGACCAGGGATGGAGTCCCATGTCAGGCTCCCTGCGGGGGGCCTGCTTCTCCCTCTGCTGTGTCTCTGCCTCTTTCTATCTGTCTGTCTGTCTCCCATGAATGAATAAATAAAATCTTTAGAAAAATAAATAAATTTACCTGTCATGTCAATCAGCTGATATATGATCAATTACCAACTGGGACGTGCAATTCTAGGAAAGTGAAAGTGAGAGGAAAGTACAACAAGCTAAGGAGGAATGAAAAGCAATAGTAGCGTGAGGAAAGAGTCATGGCTAACTGCTCCCTTTGCTCTAAGGCAAGGGCATGAGAACCACCCAAACTGCTGATGCATCCCCAGCAAGTTGGTGGCAGCTTCCCTGACTCTCAGTACCTCTAACAGTCTTTCTGTTGGTTATGAAAGGGGATAATTCAATGTATTAAAAACTTTCGTAGGGATCCCTGGGTGGCGCAGTGGTTTGGCGCCTGCCTTTGGCCCAGGGCATGATCCTGGAGACCCAGGATCGAATCCCACGTCGGGCTCCCAGTGCATGGAGCCTGCTTCTCCCTCTGCCTATGTCTCTGCCTCTCTCTCTCTCTCTCTCTCTGTGACTATCATAAATAAATTTAAAAAATTAAAAAAAATACTTGGTTGGTTACTGTTTAAAAAAAAATAAAATAAAAACTTTCATATTTGGAAAACATTAGAGAGTCTGTCTCCCTCGGTCAAACTGTGATTCACAAGGCAACTCAAATTTCATCAACTTTGCTTATATTTACATCTGCCAGTTTTGTTTCACATTGTTATATAACTTTTGGTTAGCATACTTTTCTTTATGAACACAACTATATACGCACTAATACATTTTATGTTTTACTCCTGTTATACTTAGATATGTTAGGAAACCAGACAATAGGCTCAAAATGAAGTCACTTAGGTGAAGACTTACTGAGAGTTTCTGTTTTCCTAGAAACAGTATCTTACACCAGTCCATCACGAATCCCTGGATCAGCATTAGTTTACTGGTTAACTGCCTCATAGACTCCTGCCATCGCTGAAAGGAAAGTATCTTTTTTTTTTTTTTTTAATCTATTCGTGAGAGACACACAGAGAGAGGCAGAGACACAGGCAGAGGGAGAAGCAGGCTCCCAGCAGGGAGCCCAATGCAGGACTTGATCCCAGGACCCCAGGATCACACTCTCTGAGCCCAAGGCAGACGCTCAACCACTGAGCCGCTCAGGTGTCCCAGGAAAGTAACTTTACAATCACCAACTTGCTTTGTGGCTTCAGTATAACTTCTTGTTCTCACTCCCTTCCTCCCAAAAGGCATTTATTTTGTACAGTGAATCAAGTTTCTTTCTAGTTTGGATGCTGACTGATTTAAATAAATTTTTGCCCAAATAAACACTTAAATTTTTAGATATGCTTTGGCTTATCTTTTAGCAGTTCTGTTGTCAGAAGCGGGAACCAGAGGAGACCTTGGAAAGCCCCAGGACAAGAAAGTAAGCAGGCACATGGACCCAATGAGCCTTTTGTTTCTATTGAGCTCACAACATTCTTGCCATGTCTGGAGGTCCTGGCAAGTCCCTTTGGGATCCTTGCTCTGCAGTTTGGATTATAAGCTTTCAGACTCTGAACATTATCTTTCTCTGGAATGGGCCTAGAAACTGACTGGAATTGAACTGGGTCTGAGTTAAGCTGGACTGGGCCTAGTGTGAGGCCTCAGGTAAATAAAACTTTATTTTAAGGCTGGACAAGCCAGTCAATCTTATTAAAGAGAATCTTGAATTTTAGTGACTACAGTAGAGAACTTTTAGCATACATCACTTAATCCATTTATGAGATGTGCTAGAGGAAAAGGGGTTTCCGCCACCCACTCACCATTAAGGGCAGAGGGAAAATTATTTTTCTTCCATTAGTTTCTGGTGATCCGCATGAGACTTGCTAGGACACCTCACTCAGTTCAGTGTGCAGACTAGA
Source organism: Canis lupus familiaris (assembly GCF_011100685.1). NCBI lineage: Eukaryota > Metazoa > Chordata > Mammalia > Carnivora > Canidae > Canis > Canis lupus. The sequence continues at coordinate 27,011,170 of NC_049253.1, read as the reverse complement.
TCCTGGGAAAAGTGGCAGAAGTCACCAAAGCCTGAGAATTCTTATCAAAATCAGTTCTCCCAGATCTGTATCTGTAGTGCCTGGTCAAGACAGGAAGGTAAAATTTCACATTGCCCCTTTACTCTCAAATTGAGATTGGAAGGCAAAAAAAGAAAAAAAAAAAAAAAACTATAAATAAGAATGAGGTGTTTGAGGGACACCTAGGTTGCTCAGCGGTTGAGCGCCTGCCTTCGGCCCAGGGCATGATCCTAGAGACCTGGGATCAAGTCTCACATCAGGCTCCCTGCAGAAAGCCTGCTTCTCCCTCAGCCTGTGTCTCTGCCTCTCTCTCTGCGTGTCTCATGAATGAATAAATAAAAATCTTAAAAAAAAAAAATCAAGATCAAGGTCTTTGAATTGTGACTCGTGAATTTGCTTTCTCTGTTGTTTGTAATTTTTTGATCTTTTCTCTTCCAGGTGTTACTATAACCTTCTTATTTGTCTTATTTTATGTACTGAGAACTTTGCTTAGCAGCCTTCAGGTTGGGGTCTTCAATAATATGGCTGGACAGAAATGCAGGTTGCACCCCATTTGTGCCTATGGTCCCACTGACTCTTGCCAGATCTTGGGGATATTGTCTCATCTTTCTTTGACTCTCTCTGGGAGTGGCTCTTGTTCTTAGGAGGTTAGTGTCTTTTGCACCTTCTTTGGGGAAACCCCTTTGTCCACGGGGTTGCACAGTACTTCTTGGAATAATGTCTGTCCCAGCTGAAACCGGACAAGATATTCAAATCTTGTTTTTTTTTTTTTAAGCTTTATGCTCAGAAATTGGACAAATTAGAAGCTGATACTCATAGCCTGATTAGAACTTTTATAAAGGTGCTCCCCTAAGCTAAAATGAAACTATGTGCCCAGAGGGAAACACTCTGAAACTTTTGTGGAAGGATTTATGAAAACATTCCAAGACACACAACTCTAAATCTAGAACATAGGGTTCTTTTTGATTTACCTCTTAGTTGAAGCTCTTTCTGATATAAAGAAGCAAACTGAGGATAATGTAGTTTGATGGGTGGGTCAATCTCTTAATATCATTTAAAGAGTTGCAACCCAATTCTTTGCGGAATTAAAAACTGTAGTTGTCTTACACATTCAGTCTTCACAAGAACAAAAATGGGGCTCTGGAAACAATTTAAAGCCCACCTCTTCTTCTTCTTCTTCTTCTTCTTCTTCTTCTTCTTCTTCTTCTTCTTCTTCTTCTTCTTCTTCTTCTTTTTAAGATTTTTTTTTATTTATTCATGAGAGACACAGAAAGAAAGAGGCAGAGACACAGGCAGAGGGAGAAGCAGGCTCCATGCAGGGAGCCTGATGTGGGACTCGATCCCGGGTCTCCAGGATCACGCCCTGGGCCAAAGGCAGGCGCCAAACCGCTGAACCACCCAGGGATTCCCCCACCTCTTCTTTTTTACCAATCCCCAAACCTCACCTATTCATCTCAAAAGGCTTGCAGATTATTATAAAACATCTGAACATAAGGTACAAAAGTCTTCTTGGTGGAAATTGTATTCTTTCTCTGTGCCTTTTGAGATGTAATTATTCTACGTGGTCTTCTTTAAGAACCAAGAAAATTCTTATCAGAAGAAAAAATATATTAGTAAAATCTGAGGCATCTAAGCAAGCAGGTAACCTTAACCTATTCTTTCTGCCAGAAACACAATTTGTATTCAACTATTGTTTGATAAACTAGTGAGTTCTGCATTACCTTACCTGTTTCATGGCTAAAATTTTAAAACAAAAGCTATAAGATCTCTGTTGCATTTATACATGGGTTTATGTCTACACATGTATGTTATATATGTGTGATTTTTTTTCTATTTCCAGATTGTATTGCCACAATTAATTTGTAAACAGCTCTATTTAATTGGCCTAAAGACAAATAACCATTTATATAAATGATGTATACTCTCAGAAATATAGAAACTAATCCCAAATTTTTTCCAGTACACAGGATCTAGGATAATCTTTAGTAAATGGAAGCTACTTAAACTTTGTTAGTTTAATTAAAACAGGCATGTCTTTAGAGTTATCAGCATTAAATATAATACTTTTATTCTACCTAGATTTACTAAGTCAAATAAGCTTACATTGTCTCTGTTACAGAATTTGTTAGCAAGAAAGATAACATAATACGATGGTTAGTTGCTTAATGTCTCAAAAACTTTTCATGACAATCTAAACATAATTGTTAAGAACAAGTAAATTAAATTGATGTAAGTAAAATTTTACAAATAGAAAATTCAAGAATAACTATGCTTTGTCATATGTCTACTTTAACAAAGTTTATGAAATGTTTTTGGTAACTTGAAACCTTAAAGTTATACTGAGACAAATTAAAATGCATATTTATTGACTACATATTTTCCAAATAAGAAATACTAAAACATTAATTACTGATCACAAATGTATCTACTTTTGGCCTCCTTTTACAGAGGAACTAAAGATAAATGGGCCCATTAATAAACATACCACATTGGAAAATTTACTATGAGAAAGAATATGCTTCTGGAGATTATTAAATGTATTTTTAAATTTGTCAGTCCAGAGAACGCTGGTGTAACAATCCACAATTGCTGACTTCTTAGTTTTCACTAGGAATGAAGAATTTTAAGAGTTAAGAATTCTAATCAATATATTTTGTTAAAACTACTTAGAAATAATAAAGGTAAAAAAAAATAAAGGTGAAGGGAAATCACCATATATAAAAATTTGGTAAGGAAAGTAAAATGATTGTCTCAGAATGTGAAAGAGGAAAAAGCACAGGACAAAATCTGAATGGTATACAAAAGTTGTAGAAGGTTTGTGGAAAGGGAATTTTGGAAAAAGAATTTTATATGTGGTCAATCTGGCTAGGAATAGAATGATTTTTTTTATTTAAAAAAATGAATTTTTATATCAAAAGTACACTGGTACAAGAATGGAAATTGGTTTTCTTTGTTAAAAGAACAAAATTTAAAAATAAAATAAAAGAAAAGAACAAAATTTTCTTAGATTATTGGTCTGTTCGGAATAAGACATTTTAAACAAAGGTTTCTCTTTATTTTTTAAGTAATCTGCCTGGTCAGCAAAGATTTTGTGTTTTACTAAATAACTTACCATGCTTCACATACTGTCTTTTTCAGGTCTTTGATTACTTAATAAGACCCAATTTTCTCACTATTAAGAGAACTAAATTTTGTTTGTAACTATATAGCCTTCTGTATTTACCTTTGACATAATCTTTTGTCGAATAGATAATTATTATTTCATAATGATTTGTGATCCTAATTAATCAGATGCTCAAACCTTTTGACATTTTCTTAAAATCAAATTCTAACTTTGAAGTAATTTTGGGATTTCCTAGCAGAACCCTGGAAACTCTAAGGATTTGTCTCTTGGCTTGTAAAAGAGAGATGTTAAATAAATTGGGTTTATTTGGTATGTTAAATTATGTGTTAAGCATTATTAAATAAGTGATGATAAACCTTCTTAGGTTATATTTTTGGACATAGATAGGTATTTGTGTATGTGTATGTACACCCATCTATGTCTACACTCATATATACATACATATACACACACACACCTCTCTATAAATAGATGCACGTTATTAGTATAAATGTTCTCAAATTTATATAAAATTCATAAAATATATAGTATGTTCTGGTATAATGTTGTCAATCATAATTTCAATTATCTTAAAATCTAAGTCACAGAAATAAGCAAGTTTCCTCATCAATTCTATTATAATGAACTCTCATCAGATCTTTAACCATGGGCATTTTAAAGTTTTTTGTCATGTATGGATCATTTTGTTACTCTAATGCTTTTGTAAAAATGAGATTCATGGAAAAAACTCTACCAAGTACTCTTGACCACTAATAATGCAGACAATTCCAAGGTATTAAAATTCAGGTCCATGTTTTACACCTGAAGCCAACTCCACCTGATATCTGGTCCTATGCAAAAACTGAAGACCTCAAAATCAAAGTGGCTAGGAAGAGAGGAAGCTGACATTGAGGCAGACTGCCTCCTCCTAATATGTCAAATCTAGAGCATTTCTTTCTAGATCTTTCTTCTCTTACCACATAGAATATCTTTATGATTCTTTTGTCTACCTTTTCTTTGCTCTGGCCTGGAAAGATAATGCCACTATTCATGTATCTTAGGCCACTGCAAAGGAGGGTAATCCAACCTCCAAACGACTGTAGATTTGCCACAATGCTGGTGGATCCAGTAGTTCTTCCCATCATAAACTTCTCTCTGATTTTTCAATGCTTCAGTTTCTCTGGCACAAACTCAGCCTCATCTCTATAGTGTCAGACTCCCTAATCTTAGAGAAGTCCATTTCCCTATCTCCAGTTAACAATCCCAAATCTGGGAAACTTTGCATCAAGGCTCTATACAATGAAAGGGAGACAAGAAAAGGGTAAACAAAATAAAACCACTTTTCTGGGCTTATAGAGTATTACTTACAATTTATCAGCCTCCATGGCTGTTGTCTTTCAGTCCTGAGCCACAGACTCAAATGGGAATTACCAGGGGGCATTCATGATTTAAGATTCACTTTCTTTGGCAGATCCCTACTCCCCTGGCTAACAGTACAAGCTATGATCAAGAACTTCTCCTTTATTCTTGAAGATGTTGCAGAATCTGCTGCTAAAGAAATACCTGCCCAACAAAAGCCCTCAGATTCCCTGGCCCACATTGTTCATGATAATAGAATAATCTTTAATTATGTTTTAGCTAAGCAAGGAGATGTCTGTGCTATGGCCAGCAGCACATGCTGCACTTAGATTAGCCTCTATAGAGAAGTTGAGACTCAGCTACATAAGATCACTGAACAAGCCAGTTGGCTAAAGAAAGTGACCTCTTCAAAGGGTCTTTCTTTGCCTTATTTGAATCTCATTGTTTGGGTCTTGCAGATCATGGCTATAAAGTACACTCATACATTGGGAATGATCCTGTCCATAATAATAATAGCAGTCTCCCCAGTATACTGTATTCTCTCAAAAGCTTTAAATGCATATTCACAGCTCCTAACCACCAAGCAAATGACCTCCCTAACAACAGAACTTCATAAAAGGAACAAAGACAATGACCAACTTAAAAAATGTGAACCTGACATCATGAACTGTACTACACAGAGATTCAGCAAAAAAACATGAGAGCTCCAGAGTGATAATGGGAGTAGTGCTAATGGCTTAGATTTATTATCAAGTCACTCAATTAGGCTGAGATCCTGACCAAAAGGAGGAAATTGTTTAAAAAAAAAGATGGGCCCAAAATGGAGTCATTTCAGCTTAGTCTCACATCATCAAATGAAGACTTAATTACAATTTCAGCTCTACCAGAAATGGAACTTAAACGAGTCAATCAGCACTGATCAGCACTAGCTAGGTTAACTGCCTAATAGATGCCCCACTGTCCCTTAAAGGAAAGTAACCTTGCCATAACCAACCTGCTTTTTTCTGTATAACTTCCTTGTTTCTACTCCTTTCTGCCTACCAGTCTTTCATTTTACACAGCATCTTGAAATTCCTTTTATCTGCTAGATTGGATAATTCTGGATTTGAATCAAGGTTTTCCTCAAATAAACTCTTAAAATTTTTAATATGCCCCAGTTTATCTTTTAACAAATGTAAATTAATACTCTGTATAACAAAATTATTTTTGTTCAATTGCATGACTTTTATTTTTATTGTACGTTTATTCTAATGCACAATGGAGATGAAAATTATTTCCCCAAACCACCCTCTTAAGCAAAACCTACAATCATCTGGGTTCCTTGTTAAAAATGTGGGTTTCTAGGGCCCCATATGTTTCTTGGAAATTATTACTCAACATCATCAACTGTAAATTTTGTGGCATCATTTGGTTTAGAGTAATGTACTTGCTTTCAGTGTCAATACATCAAAAAAACACCCTTTTCTGAAAACCTTTCATTTTGAAATCAATAAAAGATTGTTGGCAAAGGGATAGGGACAATTTATAATAGTATAAATATTATATTATATAAATATAAATAATAATAAATATAAAAATAACATAATTTATAATAACATAATAAGGCATCTATGCCTTAAACATTTTCCACTGTTTTTACACTGAAGGATATTTTGGGGTGGAACTATTGTTTTCCTGCACTGTTGAACAATGTTAATAAACCCCAAATACCTCAACAGATCAAACAGTGGGGACAGCAAAGATAGTAACCCTAATGATTAAGAAACTAAACAAAGTACCCCAACTTAAGAGGGGAAAAAACTTAGCACTCATCTTAAAGAATCCAACGTTTCTGATACAAAATCAAGCTCAGAACTCCTATTCCAGTGAAAATAACATAAACTTTTAAAATAATGTGCATATCATGTACTCAATTTTTTAAAAAGGGAGAAAATGATATAGTGTAGATAGTGCTAACTACCATTCAAATTTTGTCGTCAATTCTTAGTGCTTTAATAATGCCATTTGAAATGGAGAGCAAATGGCATATGATTGAAAATCAGATTAATTTCAATTCTTTTTTTTAAACAGCTAAGGAAGTTTAAAAGTAAAAGAAATTGAGTAATAATAAAAACATTGGACAATGTTATGTTATTTAAACTTTAAAACCAAAACAATATATGTATTTCAGAAATACCACTAATATCTTAAATCTTAATGTTATGAATAGGGAATTCAAAAATAATGTAATGATCATATTTATTGTTTACAGACTACAGAGTGTTTCAATGCATTTTAGTAAGTGTTATGCTATGAGAAATCATGTAAATTGACATATTCTAGTATAACCAACACCCAAAGAATAATTAATATTGTTGAAGAGACAATAAACTCTTACCTTTCTTTCTAATTATGTATGGTTAAATTAAAATTCAATTTTTATTTTTGGATAAAGTACAGTTTAGATCTAGGGCAGAATTAAAGTGACCAACAGAATTGGTCTATTCAATGCTATACTTTTAGAAATGTATCAAATATGGCAGGACCAGCATTAATGGGCTATCTGCTACTAAAGACCTTGTGAAGCCTATTGAACTAATCTGGCCCTTTCAAGGCAAAGAGGCAAAGAGTTGCAACACTGTGAAGTGAGACAGATATAAAAGAGAATGAATGGATAAGTGGGAGGGCAAGGCATCATCAGCAGGAATTAAAAGGTGATAGGCCTGATACAATCATAGAGACAAGTCTATCTACAATATTTTGAAATTTTTGCACTCCTATTTCAATGTAGAGGTATTTTAGATTCTGTTGGCCTAACTTTTCAACACGATACAAAGGTTTAAGTTTTGACAATATAGTATCCTGCTGTGTTTTAGGTATCCTAGTCCATAATTTTTCTATCAACATTTACTACTCACTTGTATAAGACATGCTTTAGAGTGTGGGAAAACACACACATACCACACACATTATACTAGACCACTGATTTTACCTCTGGGGCTACCTCCTCAGGCAATCTTGATTCTCTTAATTAAAAAGTGCAACTATAGCACATGATTTTCATCATAAATTGCATATATATACAATAAACATAACATAGCAACAAGGCTGAGTGAAGATATACCTCCTGGTCATCTGCTAGGCTTTTTTACTGGCAAAGCAATCTATGCTCTTCATGCGTTATACACCAGCTCAGATTGATTGTGTCTCAGCAAATTTACAGTTTACTATGTCAACAACCATCTGGAGCACTTGGGAATCGTCAAATTGATGAATGCCATTAAGTCTATAGTAAACACATTATACTACTATACATAGTTCATACCTGCAGGGGATCTTTTCAAATTAAAAATGCAAATCTATTTTAATTCAAGGATATTTTTAGAGAAACCAGTCTTCCATAGAAATATGTATTTAGAAGCCATTTATACCCTACTTTAGATAATTAATTAGCATACTACTTATTTTATTGACATTTGCCCTCCTAGTTCTTTAGTCTTGGCAATCCCCTCAGAGAGGGAGAGAAAGATCAAGGGAACAGATACAATTAAAATTAATTTGACTGTTTTTAAAAGGTTTAAAATGAAGGAGAAAGTAAAGTTAATACAATAAATCTATTTGGGGTTTATTTTTTGGATGCTATTTGTCAGTATTATCCCTGAAGCCAGTTTTAAATACATTCAACCATAAATTACAAAGTAACTAGTCTATAAAACAGGAATCAGAATGAAATGATTTTTTTAGAGAAATTTCCATAATATAGTAAAGTGGTAATATCCTATCTTAAAACTTTATTCTTTGTAAACATTAACAAGCAGCTCAGCAACTGGCAAATTTATGACAGTGCCATGTAATTAGTTGACTCACCTAATAAGACTGCACAGCAGAGCAACACTGCCAGCTTTTTTTCCTGCTACATGGTTATACACCTAGTTCTAAATACTAATATACAATGGGAAGTCTGGGAATGAACTATTTTCTGTTTTCATGTCTAAAAATGAATCTTCTATTAATGAAAAATACCACTGTACATATTTAATATATATTTAAATGTGCTTATTATTTTAAGTTTGCATAGATAGGATTTTTGAAGATCTGTCCCTTGGGTAGTGACTAGATGAGAGATATCACAGTAAAAGTGGGTCAACCTGAAAAAGATCTACTCTCGTGTTGAGCTCAAAAGCAGCCAGTCATTTCATCTTTGCAAATGCATTGATATTTGTAGGCAAGTCTTAGAACTAGCAACTGGGTATAGAATCAGTGAACAGTAAGGGTTAGAAAGAGATGAGGAGTCTGCTTCTATATTTTAGGGATCTTGGGAATGCTGAAAGTCTCCCAGAAAGAGGAATCTGCCATTAAAATCTTAGCAATCCAAGCAAGGCCCAGGTGTTTGCATTCAAAACTAAGTGGGAAACTGGGCTTAGTATCTGACTGGGAGAAAGTATGTCAGGGAAAATGAGCTGCTTGTACACAAAGGGTGGCTAGGATTTAATAAGGCTCTGAAGCAGGGAGTGAAGACAGTAGCCCCAAGGTCAATGGACATGAAATCTAGGAGGAGAATGATAAAGATGTGTCTTCTTATCTAAGAAAGTTAAGACTAGGAAAGACTATGAAAGCAGGAGCAAAGTACATGTAGTCAGGTGCATGTGATACCTGAGCATCCAGGAGTCCTTACTACTGGGAACAGATGTCAGTTACATGTGAAAGACTTTGAAGATCTGGAAGGAAATCTCTTCAAGGGGATCTCAGCTTTCAAGTTGGAATATCTCTGTTTAGCATCTATGACAGACAGAAGGGGCTCAGGAACAATGCCCCCAGGCCATGGCAGTCACTAGTCTACCCTGTAAATTCTTTCATTGTTAAGCTTTGTCATACAATTGTTGTTGCTTTCTTTTAGTTACTTAGAAAAGGTTTCCTCTGAAAACCTCTATCCATGTTTCAACAGATCTGAGATAAAAGGAAATCTACTTAAAAGATTATCAAGAAAGGTAGTGGCCTGGGTGTATCATTAGAAGGTGATTCAGATAAAATATTAAAATGCTTAATTTTCCATCTTACAGCTAAGGTTTATTTAGTGCTTACTCTATATTTGGTACTGTTCCAAGAGTTTCACAAGTATTATTTAATCTTAAAAAACAACTTTATGAGAAAGTTACTACTATCATCTCTATTTTATCAGTGCATAAACAGAGAGAGTCTGGCTCCAAAGGCACTCAGCTATTAGGTCTATGTCGTGCATAGAAAGAATGTAGTTTTTACTACATGGTTATTAAATCTGTAAATCCTAAGCTAATTATTTTTTTCTTACAGAGAAAAATAGCTTATTATGAATTCAATGCATAGCATTTTTCTGGTTTAAACTTTTTCATTAGTGTCTTCTGACAAAATAAAGATGATAAAATTGTCAGAAATAAATTGTTCATTTTCCACCCCCCAAATGTGTGGCACAGAAAACTACGGTGTTTTTTAGAATGCTTTGCTATATCATCCCTTGAGCTTCTTTCCTTAATCTTTTTTTTTTTTTTAAGATAGATTTATTTATCTCAGAGAGAGAGAGAGAGTGCGAATGTGAGTGGTTGGGAAGAGGGGCAGCAGGAGAGGGAGAATCTCAAGCAGGTTCCCAGTGCTCAGCTGAGCATACGTGAGAGCGGCACCTGGGGTATGATCTCAGGACCCTGAGTTCTGGACCTGAGCTGAAAACAAGAGTCAGATGCTTCACTGACTGCACCCCCCAGGCATTCCCTTCCTCAATCCTTTTGAGCAACCAATAAAACTTTAGCCTGGGTGGCAGGCCTTGTCTTCTGGAGCTTTATTCTGGAAGTGGCAATTTCTCCCAAGCCCTTGCACCAAGTTCATTTCAATTATCACAATAAAACATAATGGCCAGGTAAGTCCATGAGGCAGGTATTACACTGACTCATGATGTCTACTTATTTATTCTGTCTTATCCCACAGAGAATTTGAAGAGAAATTAAATATTTCCTCACTGCAACAAATGAATATGCTTTGCTCTGTTTAATGTCTTTTTCTTCTTTATTTAGACACTAAATATTTCTTTGTGTTCTTTAATTACTTTTAAAGCATCCATTACTGCTGGATTACATCACTGAACTCTCAATACAAAGTTCTGTATTTATTTGTCAACCACTCTCCTTTCTTTTGTTTTTTAAAGATTTTTTTTTTTTATTTTAGAGAGAGACACAGAGAGAGAGTCAGAGAGTGGGGTGGAGGGTAGAGGAACAGGAAGAGAGAAACTCAAGCTGACTAAACACTGAGCATGGAGTCCCACATGGGGCTCAATCTCATGACTTTGAGATCAGACCTGAGCCAAAACCAAGAGTCAGATGCTTAACCGACTGCACCACCCAGGTGCCCCAACCATTCTCTTTTCTTTAATTTTATTAGCTTATACCTCTGGTTTTTATTGAGTGGAAAGTCCTCAATTTCTGTAAAACAGGCAGAAAAACAAAGAACATACAGAATATTGTGTATTTAAGATGCTGCGAGCATTTCTATCTTTGCAAGGAGAAGTTGATGTGGGTTCACACATGAGTCTGTGTGTTGGAAAACTATATTGAGGATTATTCCTAATTCTATTATTCCTGAAGAACTGAAAGAGTTGTTGTACAAATCACTCTAAATACTTTGTGTCACAGTCCCCTCCCTCCAACAACATGTATACATTATCTGCTGTTGAGAAAACAAGGAGAAAATATGCTTTTAAGAGCATGGGATTTGGTGGCTGATTGACCCAGTGGCAGATGGTATCCGTGATATTTTAAGCAATTTGAGATTTCCTCAACTGGAAAATGGTAATAATAAAACTTTTCTCAGACTGTTGTTGCATTAAGTGAAATGATATACATAAAATAGCCTATAATGACCAGTACACAGTCAGAATAATACAAATATTTACTAAGCATCTACCAGGTTCTTGACTGTCTTAAGCATTTTATTTTTGTAATCTAAGTATCCCAATAAATGTATATCCTATATTATCTCAGTATATATTACTTGCTGTTATTATATTTTCATATTTCTGCTAATTTTTATAAAGCTTTTCTGGGGGAACAGATTGTTGACTTTTTCATTGACTAACTACATTTGACTCTCTATTAGATGTCAGTGTTTTGGCATTTCTCAAACTGGTTCACAAGTCCTCTTTTCTGTTCCCTCTCAGCTGTTTAGAAAGCTGAAAACTTTTAGTACTAAGTGATAGATAGGCCTGAGATATGTTCTGAGACCATCAAGTGAGATAGCTCTATAGAATTTAGTTTTTATCTATCAGTGCAAATCCTGCAAGTACAATACCCTAATTGTTTTTAACCAAAGACATATAAATATAAGCAGTGTTTTATTTAGACCTATACTGAGGGTGAGAAATACAGCATCAGTACTTAAAGATAAATGTGCTTTTCTTGATGTCTATAATGCTGGTAAAGAAGCACCTCTTATCCTTTCAATAACTGGCTTCTCATAATTGAAGCAAAATAAGATGTATGTTTTTTGTAGACTCTTGGGTCAACCTCACAAAGGACTTCATACTGTGCCTATGAAACTCTAGGCTGTTACATCAGCCAATTATAACCTTGACATAAGAGACATATATGGGGAAAAATATAGAGTACAGAGGTCTTAGAAATGGCAAATACCAATAGTGTAGCATTAGTATTGATGACAATATGTCACAATAACTAGTAACACCATGACTTACTTCCAAAACTGTGCAATATATTTGTGTTTAAGGGATTATAAGATCTGGGAAGGCAAACATAGAACTAACACTGTTTTGCACAAATAATTGAGCAACTAATGATAATTTTTATATTATTTATCAATAAATGCCTCTAAATTATAAATTATGAAACAGAAAATATTGTTTCTTTATAGTCTAATTCAGAGTTAGAGCTTCATACATTTTGTGTTAGATTGTTATGAAGTACACAATCTTAGCCAACTACAACCCAGTCAGCTAATGGGAATTAGTATTAAATGAATGGATCATGAAGTAGATTAGCTACAGCAATAATCTGGAGAGAGGTAGTCAGGTGACTAGAAGAATGGAAATGTAGCAAAGGGATTGCTTTGGTGAGATGTTGTAGAAGTTTAATGGACAAAATTTAGCAACTGATGTTTAAGAACTGTGATACATCTGAGATTTTATCCTACTTGCAAGGTAATGAGTTAGTCTACCACAGTTTTATAGATGCTGTCTAAAAACATAAGAGTCCTGGGTCAGAGGTGAATGCCTTTATTACCTATAACAATAACAGCAGTCAGAGTGTCATCATTTCCTTGAGTTGATTCTCTAAGCCCCAATTCCCATAGGGAAGGTCAGGTGACACCTACATAGGCAGTGGATTGCATTACAGAAGAGGAATTCAGGATTTAGAGAACTTGAATCTTTTATAGTAGGCAGTAAATATGTCTTTCCTTTGCTTCAGAATGAGACACAATCTCTAACCAAGGCTATAAGCACACTTGCCCTTTGCTTTAGACAAAGAAACTATTTTTATCTTCCAAGACTGTTCACTCTACAAAAATCCTTGAAATACAGTCTCAAACAAAAAGCAGTTAATGCCTTGCCTCTAAAATGTACAGAAATGTGAGACTCTTAAGCTCCCAACTCTGCCTGAATGTAGGCAGATGACACAGGGACAAAAGATAAAAACAGTAAGGTTTGAATATGACTAGGAAGATGGGGCTATTATTAGTAGTAATAGAGAAAAAGAGGACAAAGCAAATTTTAGTGCAAGTCATTTTTTATTATGTTGAGTCTGAGGTGCCTCCATAAATATAAATATATGTTGAAAGTATGAGATTGGAGTTGAAACTTTGGATATTATGTATATATATAATATATATATAATTATATATAAATATATATATATTTGAATATTTACTCCATAGAGATAATAGAAGTCATCAGAGTTCACAAATTAAGAGAAATATAGATGAGTGAAAGAAAACCTTATGGTATCAGACAAAGAAACTTTTTAGCTAAGAGGCAAGGTAGGAAAAAGAGGAAAAAGCAAAGGCAAACAGTAAATAATGTTTTAGAGGATAAATGAAAAGCTGTTTTACTAACAGTGGTACTATTACTGGCAGTTTCAAGAACTGAAAAAATAAAATAAGTACACATGTGCACCTTTAGTACTAAGTCTTTTATGCATGGGTGATGCATATATTTATCAAATATTCAAGTTTGTTGAAGAATCCAGAAAAGATGAAGAAGTCAGATTCCAGGGAAAATAAAAATAAACGGGACCACTGGAAACCAGTATGGTAGACAAAATTGAGAAGTGATGAGTAGAGAAAGTTGCTGGGACAATTCATTTTTAGGGTAATGGGATCTGCAATGACTACTAGTCTTTTTGTTTTTCTTTTTAAAGAAATAAAGAGATTAATTAATGTTTTTAATAGGAGGAGAGTTTCACAAGACAGGGGTTGATTGATAACATAAAATCTCAAAAGATAGAGAAAAAGATGGAGTAAAGAACACAGGAGATGTTTGTTTACTTTGGGAGAGGCAGGACACATTAATATGCAGTTATATTTCTGGGTAGAAACCACAGAACCAAAAGGAGCCTGAAACACATGGTCTCTATTTTTGCAGCAAGATGGGCAATGAGATCATAAAGATGAAAGTTCTAAGGGTAAGAAAGTCAGGGCGAGGAATTTATATTTATTGAATAATCTTGTGATTTATTGATAATAAGCATGAATGGTCAGATTGAATTTTTCTCTAAAGTCACATAAGACATGAACAGATAATTCTCCAAAGAAGACATATAAGTGGCCCATAGAGACATGAAAAAAATGCTTAACATCACTCAGCATCAGGGAAATACAAATAAAAACCACAGTGAGATACCACCTCACAATGGTCAGAATGGTTAAAATTAACAAGTCTGGAGACAACAAATGTTGGTGAGGGTGCAGAGAAAGAGGAACTCTTACACTGTTGGTGGGAATGCAAGCTGGTGCATCCACTCTGGAAAACAGTATGGACGGTCCTCAAGAAGTTAAATATAGAGCTACCCTATGACCCGACAATTGCACTACTAGGTATTTACCCAAAGGATACAAACATTGTGATCCAAAGGGGCATCTGCCTTCCAGTGTTTATAGCAGCATTGCCCACAATAGCCAAAATATGGAAAGATATCCATCAGTTGATGAATGGATAAATAAGATGTAATATATATATATATTTTTTAACCATATATATTCCATATATATTCATATATATATATATATATATATATATATATATATATGGGAATATTACCCAGCCAACAAAAAAATGAAATCTTGGGGATCCCTGGGTGGCTCAGAGGTTTAGTACCTGCCTTCGGCCCAGGGCATGATCCGGGAGTCCCGTAATCGAGTCGCACATAGGGCTCCCTGCATGGAGTCTTTTTCTCCCTCTGCCTGTGTCTCTGCCTCTCTCTTTCTGTGTCTCTCATGAATAAATAAATAAAATCTTTAAAAAAAAAATGAAATCTTGCCATTTGCCATAACATGTTTGGAACTACAGGGTATTATGCTAAGTGAAATAAGTTAGTCAGAGAAAGATAAATACCATATGATTTCACTCATATGTGGAATTTAAGAAACAAAACAAATGAGCATAGGGGAAGGGAAAGAAAAATAAGGATAAAAACAGAGAGGGAAGCAAACCATTAGACTCTTAATTATAGATAACTGGGTGATGGGCATTAAGGAGGGCACATGATGCAACTGATGAATCACTGAATTCTACCCCTGAAACTAATAATACACTATATGGTAACTAAATGGAATTTAAATTTTAAATTTTTTTTTTTTAAATTTTAAAATTTTTGAAAAAACAATTGTACTGCCAGTTTCTCATCATAGGGTGACGATGACATTCTGGGCCTCACAGCTAGTTTGTAAACAAACCATTTAGATGGCCCAGTTTGTTACATTAAAGCCAAGTCTAAAGCATAGATAAATTTGTACACACACACACTATATTTATATACAAAACCACTTTATATTCACCCAAATTCCTAAATCATACAATATTTTTAAAAATAATTCCAAGCATCTAGAAACAAAAAAAAAAAGCCACTTTGCTATAAAATTGATGTATACAAAGGAGACTGTGTATATTTTAAAATGAGGTGGAAGAAAGGAAATTTCTTCCTTTCTTAAAGGAAGAATCCAATATAAAAGATTAAAAAGAATCCAATATAAATTTATATTTAATTATTCTGAATGATTTGTATTTGTTTTTGCATATTACATAAATTTTTATTGTTTAGTTTACCTTCATTTTAGATTCCTCTTACTTTTAATTTTGATATCTCTGGAATTTGGGAAAATATTTAATCTTCTCTAGCCCTAATTTTTCCAGGGTTGGCATTCTTTTATTCATCTGCAGGCTTTCTATCCCATTTTCACAACTCAAACCACAATTTGGTATGGAGTACCCATGCATTCCATCTCTATGGATACCAAGATGTAAGCAGCACAAAGATGATTTTATTAGAAAGTCCATTGGAGCAGAAGAGCCAGTGCACACAATTTACTTTCTTAGCAGAGTCAGTGAGTTTAACCTGGAAAAGAATGTTTGCTTCTGTTGTTTCCTTAGGCAAATGGAATGCCACTGATTATTCAAAACAAAATAAAACAAAAACCAGGTGGTAGGAATGTGTTGGAGTTTCCATGTACTTATATTCAGAAAACAGAGGTTGGTGCTTCTCTAAGTGTTATTACAACATAACAATTTCTGCCCACATTTGACAATCCAATCATCTGTATCATCCAAACCTCTCTATCATCATCATCATCATCAAAATATAATTATTATTAAGTATAAAATAGTATTCCTTCATAAGAAAGCTTTTACAATCTGTGCAAATAGATAAAAATGGTTCCATCTTTCCCTCTCCCCCGGGACAGAGGACTACAGCACATCAAAGGAACTCAAGAGAGTTCCTTGAAGCAAGTATGAGAACCACAATGATCAAGTAGATAAACGCTTTATCAAAAGAAAGATACATGCATATTACTTCAGGAAAAAGACAGCATGATATAATAGAATATCATTAGTTTAGAAGCTTGAAGTTATGTTCAAGGTACTACTGATAAATTCTTATAATTTGACAAATTACCCAATCTGCATGTCATCTGCCTATCTATAAAATAAGTCTTTCAAAACAGGTGTTTTGGAACAAGTATTCAGTGAGTGTCTAAATGTGAAATTTTAGGGACGCCTAAAGTGGTTGAGCATCTGTCCTTCAGCTCAGGGCATGATCCTGGGGTCCTGGGATTGAGTTCCACATTGGGCTCCCTGCAGGGAGCCTGCTTCTCCCCCTGCCTATGTCTCTGCCTCTCTCTGTGTGTCTCTTGTGACTAAATAAATAAAATCTTTTTTAAAAATGTAAAATTTTAGACTTTCACTTTTATTTATCTTCACAGCATAGCACAATACATGTGGAACAAATTAATAAATCAACAAACACAATATGGGTTAGTTTTAATCATATTTAGAACAGAAATAATTTCCATAAAAATTTTTAAAGATGGACCAACCTGTGTACACTCATTTTCCCTAAACCTCTGTGTAACTGATGTCCCAATTTCACTATTAGCTCTTCAGGCTTGGGTGTTAAGAACTGCTCTCTCCTCTGGTCCTCTCTTTAAATGTCATGGCTATTTCTGGCAGGTAAGAAAACTGCTTTGGTTAATGTGAATACTCGCCACTGTGGAGTGCAAGGCACCTGAGAGAAAAGGCTGCTAAAATAGGGAAATAACTCAAGAACAAAAGATAGGAAACTGAAAATATAACATCCATGCATTTGTCTACTTATAATCTAATTTACATGTCAGTCATTTTTAAAAGAATATAAGGTGTTTAGAAAATGTAGTGTTGCATCTGGCTATACTTAATACCATGGCCACTTAATACAAAGCAGTGTCCTTACTTGATATCACAAAGGACAATTCAGAATTAAGAGCTCAATATCTAAGGATGGTTTATATATTCTGTATCTTGAGGCACACCAAAGAGAGAGTTTATCATTTTTTTCAGAAAACACTGCCATTATTCAAGTTAGAGAGAGGGCTGAGGAAAGACTTTTTAAAGATTTAGAAAGATCATGAAGGCAAGCTGGCCTTTAACAAACAAAATATTTTTTATGCAGTTTCTGGCTGAATTTATAAAATCCAGGAACTCACCCAAAGATTTAAGATTTTTTTTTAATTACAATGGGAGAAAATTGAATATTATTTGGACTATCAGTTGTGAAATTAAGCAAAAAGGAAGTTTTGCTAATGGATGGATTTAATATTCATGAATGTGATGGTTCAGCTTTTTCTCTGTTTCCCACAGCAAGACCACTAATTAATGATCAGTTATACAAATGGAACATATCATTGTCTGGTACCATTTTCTTCTTTGCCAAGAGTTAATATTTCTTATTTTGAGTATGTTTTATTATTCCACTCCACGTTTCCCTATTTCTACCCAAGCATTACTTGATTTTCTTTTCATTAAGTCTTCTTATTCTCACTACAGAGTTTTTTGTTTTGTTTTGTTGTTTTTTGTTTTTGTTTTTGTTTTTAAGGTTGGTTTACTATTTCGTAATCCCCCAGCTGTGAATTGAGCAATGTTATTTCTAAGGATCCATCTGACGTTAGGCTGATTTTATGAAGCATAAGTATCAAAGAAAATTTTTTAAAGAAAATATTTTTAAAACAAAATGCCTGAATCAAATGAGAGGTCAAATTTTGCAGAGTGTTTTGTGTCTTGAAAATCTTCCTGTTGTAATTATCTGAAGCCCTTGGCTAGATAATTATTAAGGGACTCTTGAAATTGTCCCTTTTCTCCACATAGATCAGCACATTAATTAAGAGACAATCACTGGAGACATGTTGCTGTTCTGCATCTTTAAGTATTTTTAGGTCTTCATTTTCAAGAGAAAAAAATACATTAATAAAAAGATTGCTTCTCAGCCAAATTTTCTAATACACAGATATTCTTAAAAATGTCTCCCTACATGGAGCCTGCTTCTCCCTCTGCCTGTGTCTCTGCCTCTCTCTCTGTCTCTGTCTCCATCTCTCTCTCTCTATCTGTGTGTGTGTGTCTCATGAATAAATAAATAAAATCTTTTAAAAAAAATAAATAAAGTCAATCTACTTCTAGGAATTGGAACCAGGAATGTTGGTTCTGGAAGCTATGCTCTCAACTACAAGGCCACATTGTCTTTCAAAGCATAACTAGATATGTGTGAGTGTACATTTTGGGATACATGCATACCAACATGCTATTCATGGTTTGAGATTTTATTTTATTTTATTTTATTTATTTGAGAGAGAGAGCAAGCATGAGCAGGGGGGAGGGGCAGAGATAGAAGCAGACTTTTCGCTGAGATATGGGGCTAGATCCTATGATTCTGGGATCATGACCTGAGCCAAAGGCAGATGCTTAGCCAACTGAGCCACCCAGGTGTCCCCTTGCTATTTATGTTTAATCTGTCTACCAATGTTTACATTAATGTTTGGAGTTCCAGGCAAATGAGAAAATATTTGTACCTTTTAAATCACTAAAATTTTAGTGGGATTCATTAACAGCCTCTATCTCTGTGTATTGCAGCCGTACCTTTAAAGTTTAACAGGTGAGAACTTTTATATGAATCAAACACAAGTACAAGAAATATCGAAGAAGAGACACTTTCTCCATTTAACATCCACTCATAAATCTCTACTTTCCTCTGGATTTGATTTTAAATCTTGTTCCATTTCCCAGAAATTGATATCTTCTAACTGACTTCTTTTTAAATACTTAGAAAAAGAAAAAAAAGATTGAATACAATGCAAATGATTGTTCTAATAATGTTTCATTTTCCCATTCTCTCTCTAGAGCTTACCATCTGCTCTAAAGTCACTAATAATGGTCTCTCAGCATGCTTTGCTTAGTTAATACACAAATACACAAATACACTATAGATTAGAATGTCTTTTTGGAAGGGTTTTGGGGTCTATGTGATATCTCTATTACTTAAAAATTTCATAGCACTTATGCTCATGTGGAAATTTAAAGCTTGGGAATAAATAAAAAGGATTACTATATGTTTTTTAAATGTTATTTTTTAAACAGGCTTACCAAAGATTAGATTAACTAAGAGAAAGGATCTGAGTTAGACTTTTCAATTAGCTATTTTTTTTGGAGCACAAACACTTTGGAGTTTTATATTAAATTGTAGATGTCTTTTTCAGAAGAAAATATAACTCTAAAGGTTCATTGATCAGTAAAATATCAACTAGTTTTGCAACTATAAGCCAATTCATCTTAGAATTCCTTTGACTCACTATTTCTAGAAATCTTTATTCCTCAAATTCTCCTTTCAACCAGTCTTACAAGCTTCCTGGTTCTTGTATTTGTTGAAAAAATCTTTTCTCATATCTATGTTACTTTTTTGTAAAAGACATTTTCTTATTTTTGAGACTCTAATATACTGTAGAAAGGCCAATTGCTAGGTTCATCTAGAGCACTGTTGAATTATTTTTTCCTCTTTTAGTTTTAATAGTCTATATAATTTTAGATTATTTAAAAACTCAGAAAATGTTTTATTTATACTATCCCTAAGTAATACAATCTGTTACCTAAATTAGATAAGAAAAATTATCTGGAAACTTTCATAATTAAAGGTAAATACATAAAAAGGATAAAACTATTTTTTTAGATCTCTTAGTCATATTCAATATAATATACTTAGTAGAAACTCAACAAGAAGATTAGATGGGTTTTTTTTTTAAAACATACATCCTATCGGGTGTTTTTATAAATTATTACTTTTTTAAATTATATTTTCTCTGTTTTTTTGCTTCCCATTTAGAACGTATTATGTACTTTAGTGTTTTCGGGTAATGCGTGTATCCTATTCCAAGCATCTTTTCTAAAGAGCACAGGTAAAAATATGCCAAAATATGAACAAGAATAAAGACTAGCCATTCAATGACATGGCTCTAGGACAGAAACCAGAGGATCTAAAGCAATGAAGGATTCTGACCACTGAGGAAACCCTGGGGAAGTGGATGCTTCATTTCCTTTTTCAAAAGCTTTTTATATAGAACATCATTCTGCTTTCCCGTAGAGATGAGGTCAACTCCCTAGACAACTACTTGTCCTCCCCACCCCCCTCCTGTCTACATACACACCCAGAGAGATTAATTAACACTTGCTCCAGGAAGAAACACAGACAATAGCATCCGATATTGGAACAGTTCTTTGTGAGTAAGTATAAAACTTATGGAGGAGGAGGGAGATATTTTGATACAAGAAAAAAAGCACTGGACTTCACTGCTTAAAGCCAAAGAAATTTGTAATTGTGATGAAAGTATGAACAAAACATACATTTTTTCAAAAAAGATAAATGAAATTTGTACTGATAATCTACTGTTTTTGTGCCAATAGTCTATTTCTTAAGAGACTTATGTAAAATGAACAACTGTAACTAAAACATTACTACTATGGCATATGGGCAAGATCTGTGGACCTTCAACACATGGAAGGTTGTGATGCACCAGGCAGACACACATTTATAAAGGCACAAAGAGGGTGGTATTCCTGTTCAGTATGGTATAAAGCATTTTATATAATACAGTTTTTTAAAAATATTTTATTTATTTATTTATGATAGAGAGAGAGAGAGAGTCAGAGACATAGACAGAGAGAGAAGCAGGCTCCAAGCAAGGAGCCCGATTTGGGACTCCATCCTGACCCCAGGATCACACCCTGAGCCAAAGGCAGACAGACATTCAACTGCTGAGCCACCCAGGCATCCCTACATAATACAGTTTTAAGTATAGTTTGTCACTTTCAAAATATAATACAGTCAGATTTTTAAAAGCTCCACTCCAAGATGGATACTTAACAATTTAAACTCGAGTCCTCATTTTTTGAAGAAATTTATGAAAACAAATGCTTCTGAAAACATGGCTGAATCTGAATCATATCAATAAGCAAATTCCACATTTATTTTTGAATAAGAGCTTTGGATGCTGTCAGGACCTGTTGCAATTTTTCTATTTATAGTTACTTTCTTCAAAGAAATTAAAAGTATTTTATGGACATTACTTAATAACTTTTTCTCACCGCATTTCAGGAAGACAAAAAATGTGCATGCATTAACTCAATAGGCATTGAGATATTTCCCCCTAATAAATTTCATTCATGCAATAAATCCCACCTTCAGCAACATTCCCCAATAAACTTTAATATTCATAAGCTCATGCATGTTCAAATTTGTATTAAAAGATTTTTACATTGTGAAAATGGGTATATAAGCATTTTGTGACCAAAAGCATCACCACAGTTTTACTGTTCTTGTTTCTTTTTTTTTTTAATTGTTTCTTACACATTTTTGGTTATAAATCATAAGTGGCATAAATAGGGCAATGTTAATCTATTTTGAATAAAATTTAAATGCCTTCCTAAAAGTCTATACATATATCCATTTGACTATGACTTATATAATCTGGAATTGGTCTTATCTCCAGCCTCTGTGTCTTCCTTTCACACTTGCTCTATTGTAGCAGGTCTGATCTCTCATGTCTTTAAAAACCACCAGATGCTCCCCTCCTCAAGGTCTTCTCATTTAAGCTTGTTCTGTCTTCTGTCCCACATTTCCATCACCCACCCCCAAACTTTCTCTTACCACATGGTCGGCCCCTTCTCACCCTTCCCATCTCAATTTAAATGTGATCTTCCTGTATAAACTTTCCATAAACTGGAGTGTCTGAATCCAAATTGTTAATGGGCTTCTATTTTCATTATGTGCTCAAAGTATTTATTTTATGATGCTTTGTTTAAAAATTTTTTTTAAAAAAGTGAAAGAGAAGGGGACATGGTCTCTGAAGAATGGAAATGTTGGGATAGAGGTACAAGAAGGGAAATAGTGGTCTGTTCCGCAGCCTGGCTCTAGGGAGTTTAAGGAGGAAGAGCGCAAATGCTGAAGGTACTGTTTTGATTGAGGTCACAGGACACAGGAAACAAGGTTATTGGCAAGGGTGGCAGTGGAAGGATTCCTTCCTTACTAATTGGAAGCCAGCAGATTTCAAAAAGCGAAGCAAAGCAGATAAAAGTGAGCAGATTTGTTCTTGAGCACTTGTGAGATACCCTTGGAGATTCCAATAAATCAGTGGGGAGGCTGATGGGAGGCTCAGGCCCTGCAGATGGAGTTCTGCAATGGAGGGGAATCATGTTTATCCTCGGCTGTCAGATCTGAAGTTATTTGGATTAAGTAAGCGACCCCTGGGATGGTAATAGCCAGCGATTATCAGCAGTTGCACATCTGTTTCTATACTAAAGCAGATAATAGCATTCAGGAATTATCAAAAGCCACAAATCAATCCCAGTGTCTTGTCATGCATCCACACAGCCCTTTTCCCTTTCCTCACAGCTACTTAATGGATACTGGCAAGCCATCAGATAAACAAAGAAGTGAGGACAAATGATGCTCCCCAAGTTTAAGGTGAGTTATCAGTCAGGCTTGGTATCTAAGGGAATTTAGTCTGTTTTCTAACCGGCTTTATTTTAGCACAGCCATAAATCTAGCTGTAATTAGTCTCTAAGCCCAATGACTTAATACATTTAAGCATTTCATTTGACTCTCAACCGTGAAAAATTGCAGTTGATTTGATAATACTAATACACTCTCACTGGCATGCATATGATGCTGTCAGTACATGTGCTTCCAGTATCTTTTTCTTTCTTGTGATATTCATGGACTATCATGAACCATCTGCTATCTCTCCTACTTCCCTATGGATCTAGGAGGATGATTCCAGAGGCAAGTGCTTATAGTAGAGTTTACGGCCAGTGGTTAGATTTCTCCCCCACCCCAGTATGAAACAAATAAATTTATTTGGAAAGTGAACAGAGCATGGGAACTTATTTTTTAGGCTTACCTATTTGAAATAATACCTCAATTAATGAAAACTATGTTCTATAACTGATAAAAATTACTTTTAACTAAGATATAACAGGCAATTTGCTGTTTTCATCACTAGAATTACCATCTTAAACAAATAGGTAAATTTTACTTTCCTTTTTTTTCTTTTCTTTTTTACTTTAAATTCAATTCGCCAACATATAGTATTTACTTTTCAATGTGGAATCAAGTTAAAGCAAATGATACTTTATATTAAATCACATTTAACAAGTTTCAAAAGTAATAGTAAATGCTTCTAAACTTTAAAAAAATATATTTGATATCTTGTGGATATTCCTGCATATGTTCAAGATTTTCATTTGTCTGAGGATTTTTATTTACACACAGAATCAGAATATCAAGGCTTAATAAGGTTTCATCAAGTGCCAATATAACATCTAAGTTTTTATTAATTAACTTGTAAAGGAGATAATAATGACATTCAAAGGAAGAGGCATCATCTGTAGACAGCTCCATTTCCAGATTTCAAGAAAACTATTAAAACATTTATAGCACTGAGAGTGACTCAGATGGGTTTGTGTGCTCACTTGTGTGGCCATATTGTATAACAGTGGGAGGTTTACAGTGACAACGTTCAGCCATCCATTTCATCTCCAATTGGGGCTCAGGCAACTGTACTTTACTATGGTGATAAAAATTTAAAAATAATAATGTGCTATTTGTTAGCCTATGTTAAAAATTATTCAGTGAACTAAAAAGTCACCCATTTTGAAAGTAAAAGGTACAAATATACAAATTCAAAGTAAATTACTGGAGGGTTTTAAAGGCTTGTTGTAAACATAATTATCAAAAAATGCAAATATATAATAATTCAGCATATATTGGTTATTATATTTTCACTACATCAGTTCCACTAAAGCAAATACATGAATTTTTTGTATATTAAAAAACCCTCTTACAAAGTATACTCTTTATGACCACCAGGTAAGAATGTTTATGATTTTTAACATTGGAAAACTATAAACATTTAGATACTTTTAATAACTTTAAATTTTTAAATATATTTAATAAGAGAGATATCTTATTTTAAATAGTCTAAAATCTTCCATACATATGTAACCCTGAAACATGCAGTGTTAATTTGTCCTGAAAATAACAGCTTTAAAAGAATTTGCACTTAAATATTCTTCTAAATTGCTTTGTGAAACTGAAGATAAAATATAGTCTTGCAGAACTCCTGACAAAAGGGGATAAAAAAAAATAAAGATGTTTATAGTATTTAGGGAAAGTTGAAAGTTTTGTCATATATTCTTTACATTGTAAAAGAGTAAATAGTAGTTTTCTAGGAAGCTTGCAAAATTGCTGAAATTATATATTTGGACACAAATGTAGAATGCAGTTAATTCTTTAATATTTTCAAAGGAAAATTAAAAGCAATTTTTTAAAAAGCATCCAACCCTAAATTAATATTACAGGAAACTGAAATTTATAAGAATAATATATTTAAAAAGCCTATATGACATACAATATAAAAATAACTATATTTATGAATAGTGTATTTATTTTGATTTTAAGTCTCATTGTCTAGGATTTCAAATACCCTTCTCTTTGATCTGTTTTATTTATTTTTATTTTAAAGATTTTATTTATTTATTCTTGAGAGACACAGCGAGAGGCAGAGACATAGGCAGAGGGAGAATCAGGCTCCCTGTGGGGAGCCCAATGCAGGACTCTATCCTGGGACCCCAGGGTTCATACCCTGAGCTGAAGGCAGATGGTCAACCACTAAGCCACCCAGGCATCCCAATCTGTTTTATTTTGACGTTCAGCAAATGGGTAAACAAAAAATTAAGTGGAATAATTGGAAAGAACCATTAAATAAAGCATCTAATAACCTAAACAATAGTAATATGAGATACAAATTTTATGAATTATTTGGGCTTATTAACAGCCTAATGTTCTAATAATAAACATAATGGTTTATTCAACTAATTGCAGCTGTCATTCTTAGAAGCTATTAGCAATTCAAGGTAGTGAATTACACCCAAATAAATGGTACATTTGTATAGATATTTGTTCTTAGTGTTAGTCGTCTATTCGCTAATATCTTTTTAAAATTTATTTATCTATCTATCTATTTATTTATTTAGTCAGTGGAGGAAGGGGCAGAGGGAGAGAGATAAGAAGACTCCTTGCTGAGCAGGAAGCTGGAGGTGGGGCACAGGGGCTCAAAATCAGGACCTGGGACCGTGGCCTGAGCTGAAGTAAGATGCTTAACCCTCTGAGCCACCCAGGCACCCCTCACTATTATCTTTTAGGCACTAGTTACACAGATAGCCAGAAATATAAATTCCATGTATTTAAAAAGAAAACCAGCGAGTAATTTAATAAAATCAGGTGTGTAATGCCAAAAAACAATTTTTATCTGGAGACTAAAGGCAATCTGGACTGGATGAACATATTTCTTATTGGGGCCATTTAAACCTATAGTTTCAAACACTTCCCACACATTTACACTAGAGGTTTGGTTTATTACTTTTCACTCCTACTGTCTAATGCACACTATATACACTTGCAGCAGTATCTGTACATAAGACATTCTTGAAGGAAGGAGAAATATTAAAATATCAATGTTTATTTCAGAGATGCTGAAATGTTTTATACAAATGCTGTGACTATAAAGAATACATGCATAATGCAATGTATCAGGAAAGAACAATGTTATCTTTAAATAAAAATAATAGGTGTATATTTAGAGAATTTGGAATTCACCGTTCTAGGTCACCTTTTAAGGGAATGCTTGACTCACAACTGACAGCTTTGGCAAGACATGGCCTTTAAAACAATGTCTTTTTTATTTTCTTAAAGATTTTATTTATTTATTCATGAGACACACACACAGAGGCAGAGACACAGGCAGAGGGAGAAGCAGGCTCCATGCAAGGAGTTCGATGTGGGACTCGATCCTGGGACTCCAGGATCACACTTAACCGCTGAGCCACCTAGGTGTTCCTAAAACAATGTCTATTTTAATCCAATGAATCCTGACGTGGAATTTGTTGGAGCTGACCATGGTACCTATTATTGTCAAACTATTTATAGCAGGGAATGAAGATTTGAGATTTAGGCACTAGCAGGTTGCTATGCTAGTTATTCTAAACAGTTCACTTAAATGAATTTGCAATTCTATTATCAAATATTATAAAGCACGAGGTAAAAACATTAAGTAATTTAAAGACTAGAGTAAAACTTCAGAAGACTGCTCATTTACTGAGCAGTCATATGCACTGTTTTCAGTATGTTTGAAACCATAGACTCTGCCAGTGTGACCAGCAGATTATGAGCAGATAGCCTGTGTGATATTATCAATTACGCAATCAGAAATCAAAGTCTTTTTGTCCCACTTTATAAGCCATTTGGGAAGAAAGGGTATGGGTGTATGCATGTGTGAGTATAACTGGGAGCAAGAGGATATTAACTTGTGTAAGCCATTTTCTGATGCAAAAATAGACATTTACTAAGTCATAGTAAATGATTCATAGATGTATGAGGAGATGGTTTGATAACAGCTAAGCATTCATATAAATCTTGAGGGACCCGAATCTCTCAAGTGTGATAATATTCATCTTAACAGTCAGAATTCTTATTTAAAAAGATCACCTTTGGCAAATGACTCTATTGTTTGGACTTCTTTTCAGTGACAGGTTTGTTTTCAAGGTGATTAACATTAGCTGAGGACTAAAATGACCTTCAATCAAAATGCCTTTAAAAATATGTCCCCGTGAGCCCTACCATGGATGGATGGTCTTTGGCTGTACTTTAAGAATGATTAAAACATTCAAAGATAATTATGAAAGAGACGTCATGGAAGCCACAGAAAATAACCAGTTTAATGCTGTTCTGTGTACCAGCAGTAGAACTATAGGGGAGCACAAATATTTATCCCAGGGAAAGAATATTATCTAAACAACCAGAGTTCAAGCAGGTTCAGCATAAGTGAGCAATGCATGAAACAGATTTGTGGTAAAAAAAACAGTGATTTTCAAGTGCCTAGTCTAAGGTTCTCACTCATTTCCTTTCTATTAGCTAAATTGACACCTACTCTTTTCATGATGCAGTATGTGAAAAAAAGTCCTTATTACAGAAGTTTTAAGCATGTGTTACACATTAATTGTGCTTGTATAATCACAAACACATGGGCAAACGTTTCACTGGGCTACATCAGCTTCTCTGCCAGCACTTTCACATTGGTTTTGTGAATTTTGAAGTAACCTTTGGAATGGCTCCCAGGAAATAAATAATGCTGATTTAATTGGGACTTTTTATATATTCTCATAAAGTAAGAAAAATTAATCATTAATCCACCTTTTGAGGAATCCATTTAGAAACATACATAGAAAAAAACATGCTATTTACTTTGGCATTCTTTCTTATGAGAGAAAAAAGACAAAACTGATACCCACACACATTGAGGAAACAATCCAATTTACAGACACATCTATTTATATGTTTCCAGACTTATGACCAAACGTACTCTTTTTAAAAGTATTTTTAAGTGTTTATAGTGCAGCCTTTTTCTCTACAATAAGCTATTTTTATACATGTATACTATCATCAAGTTTCATTACTTATAGTTACATATATCTCCCTTATCCCTTTAACCCAATTTTATTTATTTGCTAATATTTTAGTAAGGTTATATTTAATGTAACTAATAAAACATGCAAATACAAACTACTACCATTAGAAAGGAAATACTTAAGATCTTACTCTTTCATGCCAAAGAAGATAGTGATTTGCCAACAACCACAAGCTTTTTAAACTTGACTTTTATCTGTGGCAGCTGTAGTTCAAAGGAAAACCATTTGAAGTGAAGAGATGGAAAATGAATGGGTCAGTTGCCTGACCCATAATCTTCTGTGTGCCACTTTACCTAGAAGTGTTCCTTTCCTCTTAAAACCATAATAACAGGCAAACACCATGAACCTGGGTAGGCACAGTCTCTCACTATCTTAAGGTCCACTTGGTATGTTATATGCAGAGAGGACTAAAAGGGTCATGTGAACAGTATGGCCCTACTGGCTGAGAGTATAAGTGGATACATGTCTGAATATGGTCTGAAACAAAAGGACAAGTATTAGAGGCACTCCTAAAATGATATCTTTTATTTAGGAACTGGGTCAAGAAAGCATATAATTACATATCTACTATATTTACATGGTGCTCATTCATCAGAAAGCTCTCTTCTTAGAAAACACATGACAGTGCATAAAAACAAATTCTATTTCTTTCTCAACTCCAAAGTACATAAAACTAGACATAGGATATTTTCTAGTTAAAAAGCAGTTACATAATCTCATATAAGCTTTAATTTCTTCAACATTCATTTTCTGCTATAGTAAATTGACAAAGCCATTTTGTATTTCATGAACATTTGTTATATCTTATTCTTTGTTTTTCATTTAGATAAGTAGACTTTTATACCTGAGGTGCTATAGGAAATCCCAAAGCTCAGAAAATCACTAATGAGGATGAAAGGAATTAACCATTATGAAAGCTGAAGCATGAAGCTACTATGCAACATGGCTCAGTGTTCATGTAACAGGGTCATCAGTGTAGCAGCTGTTCAACAAGCTTTATTGGAACTGGAGTCATATCCTAAGTCTGAAACACCTACTCTTAATAAAGATGGTAACTTTATGCCTTGCAAAAAACAAAAATCTTGTCCTCAAGTATCATTTTATAAATGAATTAACACTTAGTCTTTCCTCAGACCTTTTCTCTTCTTTTTCAGTATCTTCATTAATATTTCAAGGGTTAGCTTATATAACAGTGTAAACTCTAGGCTAAATACGATATTTTATATATTGTGGACATTCAGCTAATATTTTTTTCAGTAAATAAGTGAAGGTTGAATGGAAAATATCATTGAATTTTTTTTCTTATTATTTTTTAAAGATCTTATTTACTTATTCATAAGAGACACACAGAGAGAGAGAGAGAGGCAGAGAGAGACACAGGCAGAGGGAGAAGCAGGCTCCATGTAGGGAGCCCAATGTGGGACTCGAACGTGGGTCTCCAGGATCACGCCCTGGGCTGAAGGCAATGCTAAACCTCTGAGTCCCCAGGGCTACCCAATCATTGAATTTAAAATGGGTTTAGAGACAATCTCTAAATTACCTGAATTATGCAGGATTAGCACATGGAGATATTTTCACTACTAAACTTAATATTATTCATTAAGGAAAGCTGGTATTAGAGAGCTATATAATTGATATAAGAATTATCTATAGCTTCTAAATATACCTAGAGCTCATGAGTTTTCCTGACATCTAACTTTTAAAATATAAATTCTATAACATTTAAAGCTGTAACACTTTTGATTAGCCTTTTAACTTCGGATCATTATTTGTTTCCCATAAGTAAAAGCCTATTAATATATATAATGAAATTTAGTACTATATAAATCATTTGTAGTATTCCTATAAGAAATCTGTAAGAGTGAAATAATGATTATGAAAATCAGCAGACCCAAGCAAATGCATCTTTCAGTAAAGTTTATAGGTCCAAAAAGGCATTCAACTTTAAAAATCCCACTGTATACAATCAAATGGAAAATGGTAACAGGATCAAAGCTAGTAATGTAATTGCTACCTAACTACAAACTCATTTACTAGCTATGCTGAAACCAGGAGGTTATCTCTTTTAACTTCAGGTATACAATGCTTATACACACCTTACTATGCAGAACTATCTTCAACATAATCATACCACTGAGGAAGAAGAAAACGAAAAGATATAAAAGTTCTCACAATTCCCAACAGATATTATTTCATTGATATTGGATTTCCATATACATTCAGGTAGAATATTAACATTCCTTGCTTCTCAGTTTTCCTGACAAATTGCACAAATTATTTTCAGTGGTATCCAGAGATATTGTACTGTTAATTGGCATCATTAACATTTTGAAATTATGAGTTTAAATATACTGGCTGAAGGCTTGATGGGACATTGATAGGTACTTGATATTTAAAGAGATATAATTGATCTCTTAAAAGGCTTTATCCTTACATTGCCTGCCACAAATTTGGAACCCATTTCTTTTAATTTGCAAACTTTATTTTTACATTGGAAACAAGCTATAATTTTATTAAATAGAAGATAATTTGAAATACAATGCTATCCATGACTGTCTCGTATCCTTTGGATTTCTTACAGATTCTTTTTTAGGGATAAGAATTATGTGGAAACCAGATGCTGCAATTGCCCTGATTTTTAAGTTCCAAATTTCTCATTTCCATTTTGGCAAAAGAGGCCAAAAAACATGAATAGCTTTTTTTTTTTTTTTTTAAGATTTATTTATTTATTTTACAGACACAGAGAGAGAGAAAGTGCACTCACACAAGAGCAGGGGGAAGGGTAAAGGGAGAGGAAGAGAGATAATCTTCAAGCAGACTCCCTGCTGAGTGGGGAGCCTACAGTAGGGCTCTATCCCATGACCCTGAGATCATGACCTGAGCTGAAATCAAGAGTCAGAAGCTTAACTGACTGGGCAACCCAAGCACCTCATGAAAAGGCTTTTTGATCTGTCTTTCCCCTATGTTAGTTCCTGCAAGACCAGTGGCTTCATTCTTTCTGCTACTGCAGATTCACACTTTGCCACCCTCATTTATTCTACCATCACTACCTTCAATTATCTTGTAGCCAATTCTTTTCAATCATTCTCTAGCCTTCGTGTTACAGCCATTGATCTATACCTAATAGACTATTTTTAACATGGATCAAGAGTCTTCCCCATATAATAACCACCACCACTGAATTTGTAACTGTTATGCTAAACACTTACTTAACATTTAACAAATGTGCTATGCTCAATGCTTTATTTAAATCCTATGAAGTAGTAGTCACTTTTTTCCTCATCTCACATAAGAGGAAATTGAGGCTCAGAGAGATTAAAGCATCTTACCTAATGTCTCATGGTTGGCAAATGGTCTGTGTAACAGTAAAGTTCAAGCTTTCACTCACTATACTACAGGGCTCCCTGTGTTATCACTGTAAACCTTTCATTGCATGGTCTTTGCATTTGGGATCTTCAACTTCAGATTTATTTATCATGCAGTCATGACTCTAGGTTTTCACTTGCATTGGAAGTCAATTGCTAGAAAATTAATCTGAAGAAAGTAAAGTGAGGACATAGGATACCTGGATGCATAAGAAATCTGGACTAGGGATCCCTGGGTGGCGCAGCGGTTTGGCGCCTGCCTTTGGCCCAGGGCGCGATCCTGGAGACCCGGGATCGAATCCCACGTCGGGCTCCCGGTGCATGGAGCCTGCTTCTCCCTCTGCCTCTCTCTCTCTCTCTCTCTGTGACTATCATAAATAAATAAAAAATTTAAAAAAAAAAAAAAGAAATCTGGACTATATTGTGCATAGGTTGGGTAATCATGGAAGGGTTGTAGCTGGGATTATGCACAATTGCACTTGTGGAAACTTCTAGCTAGAGATTAGGGGAGAGATGAGGAGGCCTGCACTAATGAATGTTGATAAACTTGGAAGAAAGACAGAATCAGAAAATATTTGGAAAGTGAAATTTCTAGGCCCTTGTGATTGACCAGATGGAGGGATGAGGGAGCTGTTGTTGGCTACACCTCCAATACTTGGGCCATGACCCTCTCTGCACTAGAAAGTGGCTTGCTCTCAATTCCACTCTCAGCCTTGACTGAGCCCTCCCCAGGGCTGCTCCTCTAAGCAAAAGAACTCCTATTTTCCAGTTATGTAACATCTGGATCATAGAAATGGACAGAAAATGAAGTCTGAGGATGCTGGGTGTGACGAACAGGAAGCAGTTTTGCCTGTGTATTGGTATATATCTGAGCCACTGGCAGACTTGTTTCAAATAGGATTTAAATGGTTCCTTATATTTCCAAGTGAAGCTCCTCTTTGCACTGAAGCAGCATTAGAGCACCAGAGATGTTTCCCATATTTAGATGACTATCATGGTATACTTTTATAACTTAAAGTGTCTGTAACTAATTAATATATACACACATTAATCTTATATAATTAAAGTATGTGATCCACAAGACACCTATTTGCAAAAATAAAATAGGTATCATAACTCCTTACCTCCACTACTTCAGCAATAAAGCTCATTTTAAGATATCTTTTTTAGATTTACTTATGAAATCTTGGGATAAGCCATGTTTCATACCAGACAGGTTAGGCCAGGTTAGAAGGACTCTGGAGTCCCTTGATGCTCACCTAGGATAATACTCAACTAGGTCAAGACAATATCAAGAAACCAAATAAAAAGCAAAACAGGCTAAAAAAATACATCAATATAGGAAAATCCCCCCAAATTATGTATATGAGTCCATTTGTCCAGATACAAATAAAAATTTCTGGAATGGTATACCACAAAAACTAGTTTTATTAGGATGAAGTATGTATTTTTGATAAAAAGTAGTTTGTTTGAAACATGGTTTTGATGAGAGACAGACTCATTTTTTTCACTTCATATATTTATACTTTGAAGAATGAGGGCAGCAGAAGGTGGCAATATAAAAAAAGGCAGATCAAGTCAAGCACTAGCACAGAGACTGTTACACAGTAGGCATTTTGTGAATAGCTGGCAAAGAAAGAATGAAAGTTAAAGTAGTAGTGATTAGGGCTTTTATGCAAGCAACACACAAACTGACTTGATGAGGTATTGATTGAAGTTGTGACTTTGACTCTGGTTCCTGACTTTGAATATCTTATTCTCAGGAACTGTAGACCTATATAATAAAAAAAATTATATCACACACAGAATTCCCTGGCTTTAAAAATATCTCTACGAGTTATAATTTAGACTGCATGAAGGAGACAATTGCTTTCACTTGGACTAGATCAGACTCTGGGACTGGGGGGTGAAGGAAGTCTATCTCCTTTAAGAAACTTTTGTAGACAATTGAAAACTCTACCTTCATCCCCCATCAAAGCTTCTGTAGCTCACGATGGAGGCAAGAAGACTGATATCCAAAGGTAAGAACTCAGGTATGCCCTTTCATCTGAAGCTGAAGTGGAATGGTCTTATCCTAAAAATACATGCCAAGCTCTCTTAAAACAGAACCATAATTGTTTCCATATCTGTCATGTAGGAGGATTTTAGAAATAAAACTTTGATGATCTTACTTTCCATTTCTAGAAAAGTAATAAAATCCAACACTCCTTGGGTGCTAACTATGTGCCAGGCACATTTCTAAACGGTTAATAGCTGTTTGAGGTGAGTTTTCCTGTTGTCCTCCTTTTGGAGGATTTGAGAGAGAGACAAAGTGATTTGCCCAAGATGCCACAGTTAGTCATGGTATGCTTTTATAGCTTAAAGTGTCTGTAACTAATTAATATATGTACACATGAATCTTATATAATTAAAAGTATGTGATCCACAAGACACCTATTTGCAAAAATAAAATAGGTATCATAACTCCTTACCTCCACTACTTCAGCAATAAAGCTCATTTTAAGATGTCTTAGAACTCTAACATCACCACCAACACAGACCACTGTTCCAATATGTTTCCTACATGCCATCTAAGAAATTAAAGCAAACTAAAAGTATGCCACATCCTATTAATCAGAAACAGGCAGAAGGAATCTCAGGAAAAAACCCTGTAATTTTTGACAGAACATTGTAAGTAGTTATAGAACAGTCTGTTTAAACAAAGTGGTCTTTTTATGAACTTTGCATGAGAAATTTTAAATGTGTTTTGGTTGTTATTTTCCCAAGTCAATGACTAAAGGGCCTTTGTTCACTAGAATACTTCACATACTTCCTCCCTCTGTTGAAGGGGCATTTATTTCTCTTCAGATACCACAGGCCTACTGATATATGTGTATTAAGTTTCATTTTTTTTGTTATGTTCTACCATTGTGAAATAGCATAGGAAATAGACCTACCAGTAACCATGTCTGTGCATAACTATAAGCTATTGTCATGTAATATGAAAATATTCTATTCTCACTGATCTATAAAGTAAGATAAAACCACCATTTGAAGATAAAACTTAGTAAGTGAATACATTGGTGTTACTAAGTTTATGACTTGTCTTTTAACATTTGGGTTGCAAATAAATTCGGAAGCTAATATAGGGAGTATAATGGTTAAAAGCATGATATTTAGAGTTGGACATGTCTGTGAATTCTAATTATTTGCTCTTTGATCAAAGGCAAATTATTTAACTTCTCAAAATGCCTACATTCTAGGTTACTGTGAAAAATAAATGAGATAATAATACACATAAAGGCCATAATCCAGTTCCAGGTATATAGTAAGTGCTCAATATAGGTCAGTGATTATAATGATTTACTACCAACTCCAAGGAAACAAAGTAGTACAAAATACTGTGTTTCTTGGGGCAACTGGGTGGCCCAGTCAGTTGAGCATCCAACTCTTTATTTTGGCTCAGGTCATGATCTCAGGGTCGTGAGATTGAGCTGAGCCCCATATCAGGCTCCATGCTCATTGTGGAGTCAGCTTGAGATCCTTTCTCTCCGCCCCTTCATCTGCTAACACTCTTTTATCTCTAAAATAAATAAATAAATCTTTTTTTAAATAAATTTTTAAAAATAAAATAAGATACTGTGTTTCTTTGATTAATGACCCATAATTTTCCTTTTTTTTTTTTTGGTTTCTAATATTGGAATACATTTCTAAAATTAGTACATATATTCTCTTCTTTGCCTGTCTCCCCAAGTTTTATGGGGGAGTATTATTAAGGTATTATTAAAATAATAGTGTATCTTAGGAGTAGGTGTTAGAGTCAAGACACATGGAAATCATATTACTGCTGCATGTTTGGTTCAGTGGTGGAAAACAAAGGGGAATTAACCAAGAGATAAGGAGCAACCAGCATGCTGGTTATGTTGAAGATTAAGTTCCCAAAGTGGCTCTTTATCTTTTTACATCTCCTCTAATAGTGCTAATTCTGTCCCTTGTACCTATCCTTATTCAGTTCTTCAGCAAGCATCTGTTTTATGACCAGCATAGTGCAGATGTTAGAGATTCTGGGAAGAATGAGATGCTGTTCCTGACCTACAGGATCTCAAAGTCTAGTAGGGGTAACAAATACATGAAAACATTCTTATAGCATAGCTGTTGTCTGTAGCAATAGATGAGGATCCAAGAAATGAAAATAATATAAAGGAAGAATTATCTGCTTAAGGAATTCTTATTGCATGTTTGAATGTAACTAAAGTGCCTAGCCATAGGTCGACGACAAATGTATGATTTTGGCAGGCATGTGATCCTCTCAGTCTTCAAGACACCAAAGGTCTCTCTCACTCAAATATGGTGATGTTGTTAATTCCTTACATGAAAGGGGTACTGCTCTCAGTCACAATGAATAAAAATGAAAAATGAGTGCAGAGCTATTTTTGAAAGTGATGAGAATTTATTGTAGTTCATTTAATTATTTGTAGATCTCCACTTTTAAATTAACACTGCTTTGGTGTTAATTATTCTTGAATGTATAAATTATATTCAAAATGCTTACAATTGATTAAGCAAGAGCAGATTTGAATACACAGAACAAAAAGAATTATTTAAGTACAGAAGTAGATTCTTCTCCATGAACTTGCATTCTGTCTTTATTTTATTTTAGTCTGAAATATGCATTTTTGTCATTACCAGTACTTCTGTAGGATAAGATTGAGGTCACAAGCATTTGCTGAAAAACTTGCAAGCAAAAATAATGGTGAGATTAGGAAAGAAATAAGGTAAACCAAAGAGATGGCTATAAAAGTGACCTTAAAAAGTCTTCAGTCTGTTGGCAATATTTGATATTTGCATGGAGAAGCAATGGGGCTTTACAAAGTTATTTGTATAAACTAAGACTAAAAAGGTATAACTATAACTATATATATATATATTATTTATTTATAAACTGGTAAAAATGAAAAGTTTAGATAGTTTGGTGCTTCTCTACTTTTCATATTTATATATGTTGTTCTATAATTTCAAATCTGATCTTGCTCAATTGTAAGCATCTTGAAACTACGCTCAGAGGCATAGAAACTCATCCTCAAGATTAAAGATTTGTTTCTATCTGGGTGGAGTTAGTTACCTTGGTAACAGCCACTATCACCAAATTGAGTGTTAACAATGGAAAAATTTAAAAATACAGATGCCAAAGTAGGACAGTGTAGGGAAAGAATATTTTGAGTTCTTTCGCCCCTCACCGCCATCTATTTTACACTGCAAGATTTATAGTAGTTCTAGCAATTTTGGGGTCCTTAACATATATACATGTAGAGTATTTCTTATTGAAATAGTCACCTTAAAAATATGAAATGTAAAAAAACCTAAAATGGTAAATTATTAAAAAGAAAAAGACATTTATTCTGAAAAACACATAGGGCCACATATAATTGTGATTCTCCCTCTCGCTCCTTGTGAATTTGTAGCCAAAACCAGGACAATTCTGGCATTTGGTCTGGAATCATTTTGAAGGGTAAGGCTGATTCTGTGATACCAAGCACAGACAATTTGGCATTTGGCTCCAAAAATATGCTCAAGATTTGTTACTTCTTTCCTCAGCAACAGGCTTCCAGCCAAATAATTTTTAACCAAATTCCAGAGCCCAATTTTGCTTCAGCTACTGAGATCCTATTTCAAGTAACTATCAAGATGGGGAGGAGAGAAATACTGACACTAGTAAGATCCTAGGACAAACTAAATCCATACTCTTTCTGTTTCTGCATTAAAAATAAAAAGACAGAAGAATATGTGATATTTACAAAACACTTAATTTTTTTGTTCTACCTTAAAGTCCAAGTGGGTATTCTTTTTGTTAACCTAGGCTTGGTAGAAGACAGGGCATGAACATTTTAAGGAAAATATTATTTAAAGTGAATTACTTAAAATCAAAATCTTAGACTACCTTAAGGATTTGTTTTGTTTTGTTTACAGAAAGTTAAGGGTGGTTGAACTTTACTTCTAAAAGACACAAGGTAAATAAATAAATAAATAAATAAATAAATAAATAAATAACACAAGACAAGTGATTAAAAGACACTTTGTAATACTTTGTACATTTAATTTTTATCCTTTAATACTGTGTAAAAATTCTGGGTTTTTTTCTTTTTAAATGACAGTAAAATTAAACAGTTTCCTATTAATAGCTATGAAGTACCTTCTACCTCACAGTACAGCATTGTAGCTGAATTTCTTTAGCTTTTTTTTTTCTTCAAACATCAAATAACTGTTCTACATTATAACTATGTCTTAGGCTAGAAGTTTAAATTAGGATCTAGTATCATCTTTGATTTAGTCTTTAACATTTTTTTATTTTTTAAAGATTTTATTTATTTATTTATTTATGAGAGACAGAGAGAGAGAGAGAGAGGCAGAGACATAGGCAGAGAGAGAAGCAGGCTCCCTGCAGAGGGCACCATGGGGGACTCGATCCCAGGAACCCGGGATCACAACCCAAGCCAAAAGCAGACATTCAACCACTGAGCTACCCAGGTGCTCCTAATCTTTAAAATCTTAAATAAATACTGCCTGATGTTCAAAAGATGCAGTGTTTACTGACCCAAAACAGTAGTATTAAATTTTCATTGAATAATGCATATTTTTCCCTTAAGATGTTTGCTTGAGGATCATATCTCATAACTCAACTCTGAATCCATAAATTCCTATATAGGTATACAATACAGAGTCTACTAGACTTTCTGTGTGCTATGTTCTTTGTTTCTTTCTTTTTTTTTTTTTTTTTAAGATTTTATTTACTTATTTGAGAGAGAGAGAGAGAGCAGGAGCAGGAGCAGGAGTAGTGGTAGATATGGGCCTGATCTCAGGACCCTGAGATTTTGACCAGATCAAAAGGCAGGCAATTAACCAACTGAGCCACCCAGGTGCCCTTTCTGGCTCCTTTTTCATAGCATTAACTTAAATTTTAAATTATAACTCTGTTTTCACAAGTCACTGAGTAATACTTATATTACCATAAAATGAAAAGGGATATTTACATAGATGAAAGGACTGTGCTTTAAAAGAAACAATGAATTTCAAATTCCTATTTTGGTAATAAAACTCTTATGATCTTTTCTAAATTCTTTTAGTATTATACCCATTTAGTTTTATGATCTTTTAATTGTATTTTCTATTGTTGCTGTAACAAATCACAAAAAAATGGCTAAAACAATAGAAATGCATTATCTTATAATTCTGGAGATAAGAAGGCCAAAATGGGTCTCACAAGGTTAATGTGAAGACGTCGGTAGGGATGCATTTCTTTCTAAAGGTCTAGAGTAAAGACTATTTCCTTGCTGCTCCAGCTTCCTGAGTCTCACATATTCCTTTGCGTATGCCCCTTTGGGCTTATGGCTCTCTTTGGAAAGCCAGCAATGACATGTCTAGTCTTTCTCAAGTGGCATGACTATAAAGCTCCCTCCTGCCTCTTTCATTTATAAGGAGCCTTGTGATTACTTTGGCCCCACTTAAATGATCCTAGGTAATCTCTCCATCTCCAGGTAACTGATTAACAAACTTAATTCTAAATGCAACCTTATTTCCCTTTTCCATAAAATAACATATTTTCAGTTTCCAGAGACTAGGACTTGGACATCTTTAGGGGTTAAAGATGGGGAAAGAGGAAGCATTATTCTGTCCACTGTATTAATATAATATTCCTAAAAGAAAAGCAAAATCTGTTTGTTTGTTTGTTGTTTAGTATTGTCTTCTATTTCACTCAGAAATTTAGCTGGAAATTAAGACGAACAAATATTAAATAGTAAAATGTACCAGTACTAGTATAGTAGTAAACATCCAAATATCCAAACATCCTAATCCTAATATTTCAATTATATTAAATAATGGTGACATTTGTACTGCATCTGGCATTGACTTACTATAGTTTCTACCCATCAATTGCTGACTTAGGGCTATCTTAATTCTAGATCTCTCCCACAATCATAGAAGAGTCCAGTATGACACATACAAAAAAGTCATCTCATCATTTCTCTATATTACCTTCAATAGGCTCCATGTTTTGAACTATTAGACCATATTAGCTCTAAAAATCACTGAGCCATCTTATTTTGGAATTCTTTAGGCAATTATAATTTGTTTTTATTTTTATTTTTTTTTTTTAATTTTTATTTATTTATGATAGTCACACACAGAGAGAGAGAGAGAGGCAGAGACATAGGCAGAGGGAGAAGCAGGCTCCATGCACCGGGAGCCCGACGTGGGATTCGATCCCGGGTCTCCAGGATCGCGCCCTGGGCCAAAGGCAGGCGCCAAACCGCTGTGCCACCCTATAATTTGTTTTTAATTAGTATATAGTATAAATTTATGTTTATATGATATCTCCAAGTGACCAATATTTTATATAAAGTGGCCAGGGATTTATTTATTCCCCAGTAACAAAAGAGTTCCAGGATTTCACCAAAGGCTAACCTTTGGAGATAAAAATCTGCCTATTTTTCTTACATCCTGGTACAACAAACACACCTGTCACCAGGTTCTGCTAATTATTATTTTTCCAGTTCCAAATCATCCCCCTCCCCAAAAATCACCTGTGACCGCACCAATTCCCTCACTTGTTTACCAGTTTATCAAATTATCAAATTACCCCCATTAACGGTACCTCCATTTATGCTGTCCTGCTTTCTTGATACAGGATAATAGATGAAGTGCTGAGACTAAAGAGAGGAAGAGGGCATTACTCTTATCTGCCTAGAAAGAAAACAACAAGCAAACTGTCCCCTATTTAAGGGAAGGTGGCTTCACCCCAATACACTTTCACAGTATTTCAAAATTGCAATGGATTCTTTTCAGTTATTTTATTTGCATCCATTACCGAAAGGTCAACATTTTGATTGAGGCAATGGGAGCCAAAGAAATTTTTACTGAAATGGCATTTGTGCTTGAGAACTGACTGCTGTTTCAACTATACGTCAGTGATAATTCTTCCTTGTATTCATTTAGGGAAGTTTGATGCTGAAACACATAAGAGCTGTCTTTCTTCTGAGCTAGGACTGCATTTACAGGTGGATAAACTCTAGATTTTTCTCAGATCTGATGGGATTTTCTTCTTTGCACCACTACATAGTAGCCATGCAGACTGCATGTTTAAGCATGCTTTTAAAAAGTTGTCAGAAAGGATTATTTGGATTGATCATAGATTTCTAAGTTTGCAAAAATCAAACAGTAAAAAAATATATAACAATAGTAGCAGTAATTAGAGACACTTTCCAATGAGCAAAACATGAATCTATATATAGACATGTACAATAATCACAAAGCATACTGCCAGCAAAGAATTAAACCAATTCTCTCCCTTCCCCCCATCCAGGGAATTTGTTTTATGCTTTACAATTTTTTTCCTAACATTTAAACCTGTTCACGCATTTTAAACATATAAGGGCTTATTTGTCTCATTGATGAGACAAGTATGGATGTGCAGAATTTTCTGATACAAGTGTTTATAGAGTTCATTCACACTCAAAGGGAAAGAATGAGTGGAAAAACAAAACAGACTAAAGAAAACTAATGACTTGTTTGCTCCTTCTCCTTTCATATTTAACCTGTTAAATCTTGATTGTATACCCTAAGTAGCTTTGGTTCAAGATGACCCTTTTCCCATTTCTGCATTATTAATCATCAAAATGGCCTTATTGCCCTCAGTTCTGCTGCCCACAAGACAGACCTCAATATTGGTGAGCAGGTGCCATTCTAAAATACAAATCTTAATATCCTTCAGGAGCTTCTCTTACTCTGTAAGATAAAGTCAACTCTCTCTAGCATGAGATCTTGTCCCACGTAACTTTTTATCTCAATTCCTTCGTCTCTCTCACACACATTCTCTTTCTGACTCTCAAGAGTCAGGAAAGGCACAATGCATCATGACTTTCCCGGAACTTAATATATGCTCTTTGCTGTCATGCTTTAGCACTTGTTAATCCATTTGTCCAGCATGCATTTGCTCACCTGTACACAGCAAAACCTACAGATCAGATCAAAAGGAACAGCAAAAGTGCCACTTTCACAGTCCTTTGCCAATTTCTCAGCTTCTAGCCAGTGCTGAATGCACTTCCTCGCGGGCTTTGATTGATTTTGTGCCAGCATCTTGCCTTAAAAATGCTGTGCCTTTTTTATTTCTGCCTAGAGGTCTCTCCAAGGCCAAACATAAGATGGGATTCCTGTAGAATTGCAGGGAGTTCATATCCTAGCAACAGATTTCAATCAATCGGAGATAGGAGCTCATGCGTTTCTTCCCCTGTCCTTTATGAAGATAATTCAGGGAAATTGTCCATATGATTCTTGAGATAACAGAGAATTTAAGGCTCTATTGCCCTCAATAACATAGTTTTATATTGACTTTGTCTCCTTACATGTCACACTCTCTCTTCTTTGTTGGGATTTCCACCCAAATCAACTACCTTCATCCTCCATGATATTTCGGATTCAGCTTTC
Organism: Canis lupus familiaris; assembly: GCF_011100685.1. Lineage (NCBI taxonomy): Eukaryota > Metazoa > Chordata > Mammalia > Carnivora > Canidae > Canis > Canis lupus. The sequence continues at coordinate 26,969,322 of NC_049253.1, read as the reverse complement.
AGATTCCAAAAAAGCTAAGACAAGGACCCGTTCCTATTTAAACACATCCTGCCTCTGTGTTCCCAGGTCCCTGAACCTATATGTCTATTATAAAACTTAGGAATAGGGGCACCTGGGTGGCACAGTTGGTTCAACCATCTGACTCTTGGTTTTGGCTCAGGTTGTGACCTCAGGGTCGTGAGATCAAGGCCCGCATCAGGCTCTGTGCTCAGCACAGAGTCTGCTTAAGACTCTCTCTGACCTTCCCCTGCCATGCTTCTCTCTTTCTCTCTCAAATAAATACATCTTTAAAAAATAAAATTCAGCAATATAAAATTTCCTTAAGCCTGAGATTTCTATTGTTCATTTTTTAATCACTGATATGAATACAGTCTCTGACAAAGTCCAGATGTCCAGTAAATATTTGATGATTAAATAAATGAACTCATAATTCTCATTTATGAACTTTTTGTTAAACTGTGAGCTTTAGGGAACAGACTTGTCAAACACGCTAGTAAGCATTACAACATCAGGTACTGAATGGAAGCTCAAAAATATTTGTGGACTGAAAGAAGATGAAGGCAGCTGAGCCCCAAAATAACAGACACAGCCAAAGTCTGGAAAAAAGTACTATTTCCCCAATGTACTTGAATTAGGTTGCGAGGAAGGAAGAAAAACAGGATGGGCATCTTTGCTCAGTCTTCACACCTAAACATATTAATCTGGGGAGGCAGGGAATGTAAAATCTGAAGGTTAAAGAGACTAGAAGCAAGTGTCACTTTCTTTCCCTCTCCCAGATGGTCAGCCTTGCTGCAAAGCAGTCCCCAGACAACCCTGCCTGGGCAAGGTGCCAGCACTTTGCAATTTACATTTTTATTCATCAGGACCCAGAGCTGTCAATATCTAGTGCTTCCCAAGTTTTCATC